>NC_137040.1:11425496-11960496 GCF_032717465.1 Coenobita brevimanus | reverse complement strand
TTTACTTTTCGCACTGTTTCCTCCACCTCCTTTTTTCTTTTCTGTGTAGGCCTGTTTGACAGATACTTTCAGAAAAAAAAAAAAAAAAGGAATGGTGGTAATATGGAACACACTGTTCCATAATGCCACCCAACACCATTTTTAAAATGAATCAGCAGAAATGCTAGGCTAGAATTTTTCCCAGAAAATTAACTATGCCATTTTAAAAGGTGATTTTATGACTAATGAACACACTATATATCATAGTCCATATTTATATAGGATAACAAGTTTTTAATCTTACGTAAAAAAAAAAACAAAAAAAACTGTGTGAAAAGTAAACAATATCCTCTCAGAGCACCTCACCTCGAGTGAGTGATTCCAGAACATTCTGGTGGCCTTAGGAACTAATAGTTGTGTTTATTTCAGTTACCAATGGCTGGTAGCACTTTTCAGCTGAGATAAGGCCTGTTTCATATTACCACCCTGTTTCATATTCCCACCCTCTCCCCTATGCCTTAGAAATGTTTCCCCAAAGCTGAAAAAATGTCCGCCGGTAACATGAATATAGTAAACAAGGACGCCATCACAGTGACGTATGACATCCCTACACACAGTCAGAAATGTGTACAGTTAACTCCTTCCGTACGAGAAGTCTCCCCCAGTTGAGTAAAATACGTTGATGTAGCAAGAAAAGCTAAAAACGAATAAAGAGCAGCACTTGGAGACTCTAATACAAGTTTCCTAGATATATATTACTTAAAAGCCGAATATTTTATTTTTTCGCTGTTATGTTTCGGTTCCACCGATTGTTCTCAGAATCGAACAACTTCAGTCTAGCTTAGCCCTCATCATTTCCATTGGATTTGACCCAAATAGGACTAAAACTGATTTAGTTGGCTTTGTCCTGTGACCTTGACCTTTGACCCATTGTTTTCAAAATAAAATGTCTTCATCCGTGTCTGGCCTTCATTTCTTCTACCAAGTTTTGTCAATATCTAATAAAAACAGTTCGAATTGTTTGGCCACAAAATTGACCTTGCCTTGTGACAACCGTTGACGTATTATTTTGACAACTGAATCCCCTCATCAGTGCTTTACCCTTAAGTTTTCGACAAACTTTAGTCTAAATCTGATAAAAACAATTTAAGTTGACCTTGCCGCATGACCTTTATCTTTGACTTATTGTTCGCAAAAACAGCAGGTCACTCCACAACCATTCCACCAAGTTTCGGTAAATCAAATCAGTATTATTTGAGTAGTTTTGTTCTTAAAACCCAGTCGCTTCATTCTTGCCTTGACCTAAACCTTTCCACCAAGTTTGACGTAACTGTGATCTAAATTGTTTAAGCTGACGTTGTCATGTGATCCTGGCTTCTGACCAGTTGCTCTAAAAAATAATAGGTGTACTTTTTGGCAGACCATCAACAGTTCCATCGAGGTTGATTACTAGTAAATCAAATCTCTTGGAGTTATTTTGTTCACACACACACACACACACACACACACACACACACACACACACACACACACACACACACATTCTAAGACTTGGATTAATTCACGCAATTACCTCTTCAACCGAGGATGTACTGGGCAAATTTATATTCTCACAACCATCCGACGATTTAACTTATTTTCAGAAGACCCTCCTGTTGAATTAATGGAGACAGTTTCTAACCCAGTCACAACGAGTGATCTCACTTGGACAGCATGAAATCAGCTGTGGATAACAAGAGTAGAATAAAAGAGGTCATCGTTTTAAAAAGGTATAAAAGAAAATCGATAAATTCAACAACGTCGGATATGAAATGTTATTCGAAATACAAAATGGTGTGACCATACTCTTAACTACTTCAGGGTGGGTCTGATTTTCGTCTCTTGTAGCTTTTTTCACATTGCTCAGTGGCAGCAAAAGACAATACTACGGTTCTCCATCCTGTACATAGCATTCCTTTGTTATTAACATCGTAATCTAGTTTTAATATAATGCCACAACTCGGCTTTCAAGTTGCAGAGGCGGTAATTTAAGGCCAAGTTACAGTACACAGAGTATTTTTTTTTTTATGCAAGGTAGAAGGAACCAAAGGCTACGAGCTTGCAATAACTGTTCCCTCCAAGAGAAAAACAAAATACAAGAGAGAGCTAAATTCAAAATCCGATCATTTCGCGATGCCTGGACAAACAAGGTTTGAAAGACTGGAGATCATAGGAAGCAGGAAATACAGACAGAGGGAGACAGTTCCAGAGTTGACCTGTTGCATAAATGAAGGACTGGGAGTAACGGTTAACTCTTGCATTAGAGAGTTGGACAGAAAAGGGATGAGAGTTTGCTGCTAGATGGGTGCTATGCTCCCGTTGTAGAGGTGGAGGAATGCATGCAGACAGTTCAGAGAAGCACTGACCATTGAAGTAGCGACAGAAAAGAGATAAAGATGCAACAGTGCGGCGAAGAGACAGAGATTGAAGGGAGTCAGTAAGAGGAGGAGAGTTAATGAGACGAAAAGCCTTTGACTCCACCCTATTGAGAAGAGCTGTATGTGGGGAACCTCCCCCGTGTATAGTGTCAACAATTGTGCAGGGGTAGAAAAGGAACAGAGTTGGCTTAGCACACCTAATCTCTTGGAAGCAGATTTTACAGTTGTAATATGATCTTTCCAAGACATGTCCCGAGTATATGAAACCCCAAGCATGTTCAAGGATGATGCAGGATTAAGCTGGATATTATTAAACATTAGTGGGTACACCTGTGGATGATTTTGTCGGGTTGATAGGTGTAAGAACTGAGTCTTTGATGCATTAAAAACAACAATATTATTTTTACCCCAGTCAGAGATATGAGCCAAGTCAGACATTAGGTGTGCCATAGCCTCATCCCTTGTTTGTTGAGGTAACTGCTGAGATGGGCGTTGCGGGAACTGAATGGAAAGGTGAAGGGTGGAGTCATCAGCGTATGAGTGGATAGGGTTAGATGAACAGCTTAGGTCATTGATGAATAAAAGGAAGAGAGTTGGTGATAGGACAGAGCCCTGAGGAACACCACTGTTAATAGATCTAGGAGAAGAATGATGGCCGTCTACAACAGCGGCTATAGAACGACGACCAGAAAGGAAGCTAGAGATGAAGGCACAGATAGGACAGAAACCGTAAGAGGGCAGTTTGGAAATTAAAGATTTATGCAAGACTCGATCAAAAGCCTTTGAGATGTCAAGTGCAACGGCAAAGCTTTCGCCAAAGTCCCGAAAGGAGGATGACCAGGAGTCTGAAAGGTAGGTGAGAAGGTCGCCAGTGGAGCGTCCCTGACGGAACCCATACTGACGATCAGAAAGAAGGTTGTGATAGGAAAGATGCTTTAAAATTTTTCTGTTAAGTATTGACCCGAAAACTTTTGAGGTACAGGATGTTAAGGCAATTGGACGATAGTTAGAGGGTTGGCTATGGTCACCCTACTTTGGGACTGGCTGAATAAGAGCAAACTTCAGCAAGAAGGAAAGGTACAAGTTGATAGACAAAGATGAAAAAGTTTACCTAAGCAGGGTGTAAGCATAGAGGCACAGTTCTTGAGGACAAAAGGAGGGCATCCATCCGGCCCATGTGCCTTGTTAGTATTGAGGCCTGTGATAGCAGAAAATACATCAGCTGAAGACATTTTAATGTCAGCCATGAGGAATTCAGAGGGGGGAAGTGATGGAGGAACAGCACTGGAACCAAAGGTGGAATTGGAGGAGAAAGTCTGAGCCAAGAGATCTGTTTTATCAGTAGAAGAAATAACTACAGAGCCATCAGAGTAGAACAGAGGAGAGAAGGATGATGAGTAAAGTTGTCAGAAAGGTTTTTGGCATGGTGCCAGATGGAGCGGGAAGAATTCGAGTTGGAAAGTTGAGAGCATTTAGTACGGATGAAATTATTTTTAGCAGAGCAAAGAACAGACTTAGCACGATTCCGGGCAGAAACGTAAAAAAGATGTGATTCAGGGGTGGGTTGGCTCCAGTACCTTTTATAGGCCCTCTCCTTGTTGTGGACAGCATTAGAACAAGCATGATTAAACCAAGGCTTTCTTGCATTAGTCAAGGATATGAGAAAGGAATGTGAGCTTCCATGCCCAAGAAAATAACCTCCGTAATGCGCAAGGCACACTCAGATGGCTCCCGGCCATGGAAGCAATAGTCATTCCAGGGAAAATCAAAGAAGTACCGCCTGAAGGCCTCCCAGTCCGCAGCTCCAAAGTGCCACAAATGACGTTTCTTTGGAGGGTCCACAAGCCGTACCGAGCAATAGGACAGGTTAAGGTGATAAGGTTGTGATCGGAGGAGCCCAACGGAGAGAAGAGATGAGCAGTGTAAGCAGAAGGATTAGTTGTAAGGAAGAAGTCATGTATGTTGGAGCTCTCTCCAAGGCGGTCAGGGATACAGGTAGGGTGCTGTACAAGCTGCTCTAGGTCATTAAGGATAGAAAAGGTGTAGGCTTGTTCACTAGGTGGATCAGTGAAAGGAGAGGAGAGCCAAAGGGGGTGGTGAACATTGAAATCTCCTAGAATGGAGATTTCAGAGAGTGGAGAAATGGATAGAATGTGTCCCATCGTAGAAGTAAGATAGTCTTAGAATCTTTCATAGTCAGTAGAATTAGGGGATAAGTAAACAGCGCAGATATATTTAGTCAGAGAATGATAGGAAAGCCGAAGCCAGAGTGTAGAGAATTCAGAAGAATCGAGTTCAGGAACTCGAGAGCAAGATAAGTCGTTGCGTATATATACACTACAGCCACCTTTGGCTTTGAAATGATTATAGAGCAAGTAGGAGGATACAGAAAAGGGTTTGCTGTCAGTTGCCTCAGACAGCTGAGTCTCAGTTAGGAAAAGAAGGTGAGGTTTAGAGGAGGAGAGGTGGTGCTCAACAGAGCGAAAGTTGAAGGAATGGCCACGAATGTTGGAGAAATGAAGAAGTGAGTCAGACAGTGGTTCCAGGCAGCTCGAGTCGTCACAGGGAGAGGGGCGGAAGGTGGGAGCATTTATGGTCCCCCCCCCCCCGGGACTCCGAGGCTATGTGTTTCGAAGCCATGATTACGTTTTTAAATTTTGAAAAGGAAGTGTAGTGTATACTGTGCATGTAGTTCGGTGTTGATAGTTAGAGAAAGTTGTATTGGAGAGCATGCTGGCCTACTCTCTGTGTTACTGAGACTGAAAAAGTTCAGCAAAGGGGGATGGTCGGGAACTAGTCCCGAGGGCTGATGAAATGGGAGCTCCAGCGCTCCCTGTCATCAGCTTTCCATCCGCCTTGGGAGTACTGCCCTGCTTGACTGGTGCTACAGTCTACTCCTTACAATAGCATGAAATTTAACACTCAGGCTGCAGTAACTCACCCTTAACATAATGAAATTTTAAAGTAGCTACGTGAATAGAATATCTGTACTATCCAGATCCAGATGGAGAAAATGGTGACATTGAACACTCATGCTTCTATAACTCACTCGAAGCTGAATAAAATCATATGGCGGTAGCTGGAACAGAATAATAGAGCTGTCCGGACTATGAGATTGTTAATAATAAAGGACGCAATACAGATTCAGGCAAAAAATTGACTTTAATATCAGCACGATGGGACACTGGAATAAGCTGTCACAAACACTCGTTAGTGCTGAAACTGAATGAATTTAACATTTTATTAGATAGCTTTTTCGACACTACAGCACTCTCGGCTCTGTGTGTGTGTGTGTGTGTGTGTGTGTGTGTGTGTGTGTGTGTGTGTGTGTGTGTGTGTGTGTGTGTGCTGCAGATAGACAGGTTCGCATGTGACTGCGATGTTAAAGTAAATTATACAACCAGAGGACGCATTTTTAATGTTATTCTTGCTACCTTCACGCGATTGTATTGAGACTGGGAGAAGCTTTTGAACTGGCTGTATTAGTTACAGATTTCACCATGTCTTTCACAACAGAAAGTGTCTCATAAGATGGAAAAATTGTCAGGCAGTAGCAAGAATATAATTCAGAATTCTTGTATTTAAAATTGTAGATTATGACTATTTTTCAGTAGTATCCTCAGTCAAGAATTACAGATAGACTAAAAAAATAGTTTATCGTATTATACATATGTCGTTTAAATAAAATTTTAGTGTTATTGTTTTGCTAACCCTCATGATCTTTTTGCTTCATTTTCCTCCTGGTTGTTTTTCGTAGGGAATGGAGGACGGGGGAGAACCCTTCCCTTTTCCAGGCCTTTCTTTTTCTTTTTTTCTTCTTTTTTTCACAAACGTAGGCTATGGTTTAGAGTAATTTGTTTACCCAAGTAGATAACATCATTACAGGCCACAAGGATTCCTGATGGTCGTGTTTCCTGTGTACTCCTTTGTCTTTATCCCTCCTACCTCTAACTTTCCTGCCTACCCCCCCCTCTCTTCCTCCATCCCTCTCTCCCACCTCCTTCCCCTTTCATCCGCCCCTCATACCTCCATCCCACTCTTCTACCTCCAACTCTCCCTCCTACCTCCTCCTCTGTTCTCAATCCTCTTTTCGTCCTTTCTCCTCTTCCTGTACAGTATTTCTTCTCCCTGTCCGCTTAATCCTTTCCTCCTCAACTTCCCCTCACCTCATTTCTCCCATTTCCTACCTTCACCTTTTCCCCATGCCCACCTTTCCTTCTCTTTCTCTTTCCATTTTTCTGTACAGTCCCAACACACGTTTCATTTTACTCATCTGTACTTTTCATTCCTGTCCTCCTCCCCCTCTCTTTTCGTCTTCACTTTCCATCTTTACTCCTCCTCTTTTCTTTCTGTTTTCCCTTTTCACATGTCACTTACTTTCCCCTCCTCCTTTCCTCTCTTCATCTTCCATTCCTCTCTCTCCTCCACCACTTTTGTCCTCTTTCCATTCTCGATTTCCCATTTCTCTCTCTTCCCATTTTTTCTCAGTCAGCAGATACCTTTTCTTTTCCCTTTCTCCATCTTCATCCTTTACTTTTCTTCCCTTTCCCTCTCCTTCTCTTCTAATTCTCCCTCTTCTCTTCTCGCCATCTCTCCTCTGCCGTATTTTTTCTCTACCTCTTTTCTCTCTTTACCGGTACCTCTTTTTCTTTCGTTGCCCCCCTCTCTCTCTCTCTCTCTCTCTCTCTCTCTCTCTCTCTCTCTTTTCCACGTCTCAAGCACTTTTCCTCTTTCTATCTCTCCTCGTTCCTTACCTCCCTTTCCCCTTTTGTTTTCCTTTTCCCATTTCCCTTTCCAATCTCCCTCCCCTCCGCACTTCTTCTCCCCTAACTTTTCTCTTGTACCCTTTGCCCCTTCCATTCCCCAAGCACTTTTCCTGTCTTCCCCTCACTCTCTCTCCCTCCTCCCCGCCTCCCCTCCCCACCTCACACTTGTATATTGAAGGAAGTCACGAAGCACAGGGTCTAGATGGCAGTGCTTTTTCTTGGAGGGAGGGGGGGGGGCTTATGTGAGAGGGGAAGGAGGAAGGAGTGGGAGGGGGAATGATGGAAGGAAGGAGGGGGAAGACCAGGGAGAAAAGGGGAAGAGGAGGGGAGGCGGAGCAAGGTGTGGGGAAAAGGAGGGAAGGAGAAGGGAAGGATTAAATGAAGAGAGAGAGAGAGAGAGAGAATGTCTGGTTATTATCACACCTTATGCCTTATTCATTCAGTATCCTCTCTCTCTCTCTCTCTCTCTCTCTCTCTCTCTCTCTCTCTCTCTCTCTCTCTCTCTCTCTCTCTGTCTGTCTGTCTCTCTCTCTCTCTCTCTCTCTCTCTCTCTCTCTCTCTCTCTCTCTCTCTCTCTCTTCTTTATCACCAGTAGCTATGTTCTTGCCTCATTCTTTCTTTGTCCCACTTCACAGCTCGCCGGAGAGTGGACAAGGCACACAAAATTCATAGATGGTTCTAAGAGAGAGTTAATCATAGCAACCAGGAGCGTTACAGAAAACATTATATGACTCACTACGGTATCATGTATTTTTCCACTCGGGTTTCATACCGTCGTCTCTCCTGCTGAACAACTTTGCTCTGCTTGTTTCTTTATCTCCAGTTTTCTGTTATCCTCTTAGTTACTTTTCTCTTCTGTAACACGTTTATAAAATTCGGGAGCGTCGTTTGGAACGGCCTCGTCTGTTAATCCCTCCCTAAGGATTTCGGACGCAAGGTGTTTCACTCCCGTACACTTTTACACACTGTTGATGCCCCAGATTACACCCCTGATGGTCCCGCATCTATCCATTTTTTTTTCTTTCGCCTTTTTCACATATCATCAACTCTTCGTCTCCTCTATCACCAAATTTCTTGTACTTTACACTATCGTCAATTTTTCATGTATTTACCATGTTTATTATTCTTTATATATATATATATATATATATATATATATATATATATATATATATATATATATATATATATATATATATATATATATATAGTTTATTAATATTGGTCTTCGTACTCCTTATCCAGTGCACTTGCTACCCATTGCAGTTGTTTTCCGCTTTGATACATCTTTCACGATCATCTTAGTCTTCTTTCTCATCTTCCTCCACCTCATCAGATCAACACCATCGTCATCCTATCATTCTTTTTAATTTCTCCCATTCCTTCCTTTCATGCACATTACTGTCTCATTCTCTCATTACAGTACCACTCCATCTTTCCCTTTCTCTTCATTTTCTTCCTCCTTCTCCTTCACCCCTACAGTATAGTTTTATTCTCTCCCTCTCTCTTGTCATTTGTACTTTGCCCCCCTCTCCAGTCTGTGTAATATCTCACTCCACCTCTTCCTCCCTCTCCACCTCCATTTTCTCTCCCCTCCCCCCCGGCTATTTATTGGTTATGAGGTCCTTATCATACGTATAGAAAAACCAATACTCGTAATTCAAGTAATAATCCACAATCATACAACATAAACATCCTTACGAGAAAATACAAGCAAACACCACTGCTAATCAATAACAGTAACTCTCTCTCTCTCTCTCTCTCTCTCTCTCTCTCTCTCTCTCTCTCTCTCTCTCTCTCTCTCTCTCCACTTTTTATTCTTTTCCTAAACCATATTTTTTTTTTACTTTTTCACAGTTTCTTTTCTAATATTCTCTCTCTCTCTCTCTCTCTCTCTCTCTCTCTCTCTCTCTCTCTCTCTCTCTCTCTCTCTCTCTCTCTCTCTCTCTCTCTCTCTCTCCACTTTTTATTCTTTTCCTAAACCTTATTTTTTTTTTTACTTTTTCAGTTTTTTTTTCGAATATTCTCTCTCTCTCTCTCTCTCTCTCTCTCTCTGTTGCGTGCACAAACTCATAAAGTCGACACGGAATCTCTCTATTTCTTTCTTTCTTCGCCCCTTCTCCACATCCTTATTCATGCCTCCATGTTTAAAATAACTCAATATCAACACCCTCTCTCTCTCTCTCTCTCTCTCTCTCTCTCTCTCTCTCTCTCTCTCTCTCTCTCTCTCTCTCTCTCTTTCTCTTTCCGTACAATATTCCCCCACAAACTTCAATTAAGCGCCTACCGTTTTTCTCTTGTTTCCCTCTTGAAGTCCCACCTAAACAAAAGAGGCGTGGAGGCCGTAAAGCCCCATTTAACGGGCAATTTGCACGAGAAACACGCCCCTAATGAGACGAATAAAAATTGAATTACTCGTCCCTGCAAAATAACGTCATCAGCACCCAAGCCTACAAAATTTAATACCCTTTACTGACATTAAACGCGCAACAATTAACGTCCAAAACTGTGCGTGGCAATTCCAGAATGGGCTAACTCCCCCCCCCTCCCACCCCCCAGTGTTATGCGTATTAATTTAGAGAGTGATGTCGCAAAACTCGGTCCTACGACGAGTGGGGTAATCATCATAAAATCTTGGAAAATTAGCCGTCATTTAGGCTAATAGGTTGCACTCCACCACACATACATCGCGCCAAAATGAGTGCATAAACAATTGGTACATAAACATTTCGCGCGCCTCCATTACGTTGATGGTGGGGTGGAGAAGGCGAGACGTAAATGACAAAAGTATACGCTATGGTACGTACGTCACACAAATGTACGTTGCTGTCGATTGTACATAAATTACAGAAGAGTAAGTTGGAACAGGGCGTTAGTAAGTCAAATATACGTTATGATCGGCTATATGTCGCACATAAATACGGTACGCTGCAGAAAGCTCTTGTTAAGTCACAAATATACGGTACACCAGGCTCTTCGTAAGTTACCCAGATAGCCATTCAGCAGATTATTTGTATGTCTGGGACAGTTTGCAGACATCCTTCTGAAAAGCTGGACCAGATTATTCGCAACCTGCACAAATATGTGTTTTAGTAAGATGCAGAAATCTGCAGCACCTAAGTTACAGTAGGTAAGTCGTAGGTTTGATAGATATCTTATGTACACCTTGGAATAGGCTATTCGAAAATAATACATGTATATTTACCTTCCAGTAGACTGGAAATGTCAGCCAGTCAAGTATATTGCCATGCAGTAGGCTGAGTAGGCTATTCGTAAGCCTGTTTACTTGCAGCAGGCTATCAGTTGTCCAGGCATACACATAGAGTAGCTTATTTCTAAGACAAACATACATTTACCTTGCAGGAGTCTGTTTGCTAAGTCAAACACGTTCTGTATGTTTAGCCTGCAGCTGTGCGTGATTCAGATATATATCAGTAGGAAGACAATGACATAAGCACTACTCTCACTCTTCCACCATTACAGTGTACATAATTGCTCTGTGCTCGCATGTACTAGGCAGACTAAGCCCCACTCCCGCGCTCATTCATTTAATATTTAATGTGCTCCCGTGACGCAGCCCACTGCACCCTTTACATTTTAATTGCATAGTAAACGGCCTGCATGTTTTCCCATTCTCTGCTTCATGACACATTTAGCTAGATCAAAACATATCCCTAAAATCTGAAATTGGGATAAACAACTGTATTTTAAAAGTTATGATATTAAAACAGGGGGAGACTGGACGCTTAAATAACAAAATCGCATTGCATCAGACATTCCATTATTTTTTATTGCCTAGCTGGCGCCAAGATAACGGATGTGCATCAGAATGGTAGCTTCCGGGATATAATTCTACTTTAGTGGCCGCTGTAATAACAAAACGAATTAAATCTGTAATATAGAGAGCATAATTCTTGTTAGGTGCCGCCATAAAGAAGAAAATGGATTAGGTCAGTAACTCGGACTGAAGATGATAATTTTGTTTTGGTCTCTCTCTCTCTCTCTCTCTCTCTCTCTCTCTCTCTCTCTCACACACACACACACACACACACACACATATCAGAGTGCGTGCGTTGCGTGTGCGAGTGTGGACGGGTGTTAATAAGTGATGACGGGAGGGAGTAAGGCGATCAATCCCGGGTCTGCTGGAACGCACCCACCCTCTCACGAACCCGAGACACATGCACAACGGCAACGCACGAAACCGATTCTTTTCCCCCCTCCCCCCCAACACACGCACGCACCGATACACATACATACGGCTGAAGAGTCACACTATCGTGACCATGAAATAGGATACAAAAACCCACACTGGCAGACGAAAAAAGATGTATTCCAAACAGTTTCGGCGACAGCTGTCGCCCTCTTCAGTGGATCTACAGACCAAGAGTGGTGGTCTGTAGATCCACTGAAGAGGGCGACAGCTGTCGCCGAAACTGTTTGGACTACATCTTTTTTCGTCTGCCAGTGTGGGTTTTTGTATCCTAACACATACATACATAGATTTCCCCGCCCCAATCCGAATTTGTAGATTTTAGGTGTCACCAGATATCAGGCTTTATAGGAGAATAGTGAGCATATCTTTTAATTGGAGAAAAATTTTACGTAAACATTCACTGCACTCAAACCATTAACTCTACATCACCATTAACTCTACATCAGTCATTTTCACACTGATTTACTCTTATGGCCTGTTTCCACCCCCTCCCCCCACCATCAGTTCAGCTCATCCCACCAATTTCTTCCTTTCCCCACGACCATTTCTCTACTCTTCCCCCCACCCACCTTCATTCTTTGGGGATATATTGAAGTAAACCATCACTGCTTTCAAACCACTAATTCTACAACACCCATTTTCACAGGGTATACTTTCCTGTTCCAGTCCCACGGCCCATCAACATCCCAGCCCATCCCACCCATTCCTTTGCTCACCACGCCCACTTCTTTACCACCCCTTTGACAGCTTCATGGCGCGCTTGAATACACTTGTTTCTTCTGTTTCTTCGCATAGCTTTTATTTCAGTCCTTCCTTCCTACTCTCTCCCTCTTCCTCCCAGTAGCTCTTCTGTCTCATCTCTATTCTTTATTCCCTTTTCTTCCGTTCTGTTAATCCGTCTACACCTCTCTCTCTCTCTCTCTCTCTCTCTCTCTCTCTCTCTGTCTCTCTCTCTCTGTCTCTCTCTCTCTCTCTCTCTCTCTCTCTCTCTCTCTCTCACTTCCTTCTTCTGTCTGTTATTTTTCTTCCCTCTTCCTCTCTAGCAAGCCTTCCCCTCCGAACTACACCTTCACTTTCCTCTCCTATTCTTTCCCATCTCCTCATTGTAGACTTCCTCCTTTCTCCCTCACCTCCTCCCTCTACCCTGTCCTCCCTAATACTAACCCCCCCCCCTTCGTCTATTCTCTCTCTCCCATTACCCTGTCTTTCTCCCTTCCCTTTTCTCGTTCCCCCAAGCCCTTCCCGCCACCCGCTTCCTTGTATCTCCTAAATTTCTTCTCGTCTTTCTCTCTTCCCTCCTACCTTCTGTCTCTTCCTCTAAGACTTCTTTGCTCGTTCCCATTCTCTCTTCTATTTCTGCCCTTTGCTTGTTCCTGCCGTTTTGCTATCTTCCATCCTCTCCACTTTCTCTGGCCTCTTTCTAGCCTTTCTGTTCCCACTTTCTCACTCTCCTTCTCGTAGCCCTTCTCAGTAATTACTCACTCTATTGTCTTTCTTAAATTTCCTCCATCCTCCTACAATTTCATTGTCCCTACTGTTTCAGTCTCTTCCCTCCTCTCCTTTCTCTCCACTTCCTCTAGCCCTTTGTCCTTACGTCATCACCACCCTTCCTGTCACTTTTAAGTACTCTTCTTTCCGCTTCAGGTGAGTGTACACCGAGTGACAAACATAATGGTTTCCTGTAACCTAGGAAACCATTAACAATGCTGGTTGGTAACCTTAAAACCAAATAACTGGGTAAAGTGGAGCCTACTATGCTGCCCCTGTTAACTGGGTGGAGAGACGCAAATGCGACGTTCATCCAGGAACCAAACCTCCAAATTCTTCCCCTCTCCTCGCTGTGGTAAGGCACTGTCCACCACAAGTTAACGTCAGTATGCTGCATGGAATGGCCTTGCAGGGGCGTTGGCTTGCCTAAGGTTGAGGATCTGCTAGGCCAGGCAGACTGGAGTTACTCAGCTCTCTTCCCTTTTGTTCACTGTCCATTTAGCCTTTCCATGTCCCTGCTCTTCTACTGCCCTCCTTCCTTTTCACTCGCATCCCTCCTCCCCGCCTCTCCTCGTTTATTACTCTCCATGCAGTTGCCAACGCTAAGGTACCAGCCAGATCCGAGGCGCCACTGGAAAATTTCAAGGAGGATGAACCAGCACTACAAGACCCAGATTATGGAATTTTTAATTTCAGGTGTACTCTCATGGTCGCTGCTAGCAACATCAGTATTAACCCATTCAGTCCGATAACGCATTTTGTACTGATTTTCTCATCCTCCAAGCAATGCTTTTCAAGTCTAGTACGAGCCATGTTAGTGATGGGATTAATGAAGGCTCTGTCTAACCTCTTCTGTTTGGAAAGTTTTTTTTTTTTTTTTTAATGAATGTTGTCGTCTGGTAATAGCAAGAGTAAAATGCGCAATGCGTCACCGTACTGTAGAAGGTAGTGCCTTTAATCTAGAGCTTTGTTTTCTGGAGGGTGTAAGGTTCATCAGTACCTGGGATCAGTCCTACCCACAACCATCTTCTCAATCACATGACGCTCTTGAGTTCACTCGATTCTACTGGTCTTTGTCGTCTCTTGAAGAGAAAGATAATTTCATAATTTATTTCTTGTAAATGCGCGTAGTTTGTGAAACGCCATATCTGAAGTAAGGACTTCTGTTTTAGGAATACAATATGAGTAGCATAACAGAATCACGGTTAAATACTGAACAAAAACAAAAATTTTAGCCAAGATAATGTGCATGATTATTATATTATCATCACGAAAAGAAAGCTGGGAGTTTGAAGACAGTATACCACTCTTTACTGTTGAAACTCTCTCTCTCTCTCTCTCTCTCTCTCTCTCTCTCTCTCTCTCTCTCTCTCTCTCTCTCTCTCTCTCTCTCTCTCTCTCTCTCTCTCTCTCTCTCTCTCTCTGGGTGTGTGGGAACTTGCTAGTCATCTTACAGGAGTGGGTGGTTGAGTAGGATGAAAATAAGCCCATGAAAAAAAATGTTCCATGGAGGGAATAGGTATGTCAGCCTATAGAACGGATATAGGCCTATCAGGGAAAGTGGGGCTTCCTCCTCTAAGGAAAACAGATCCATGTGGAATGGATAAATCCCATGAGGAAAACAGGTCTATGGGGAACAGGTAAGTCCCCAACATCTGAGAAAGTAGGTCCATGGAATCCACCATAGGGGAAAAGGGACTCAAAGGGAAGAAGCTAAATCTCCCAGTTATAGAAATTAAGTTTATGTGGGAATAGGTTAGTGGCTCCATTTAGAGAAAGTGGGCCCAAGGGAATTAGGTAAATGCAATTCACAGAGGGAAAATCGGACCATGAAGGCATTAAATATGCCCCAAATCCAGCGTGGCCCAAAATTGCCATCTCTCCATCATGAATGCTGAGCTCTAATAATATACTTACATTAGAACATGGTGTGTCATGAAGAAGTGCTATGGAAAGAAGGTGCAGCCATAGCAGCATCTTCTTTTGCCAATGAACTACGTGAAATAAGCAGCAAAAGGGCGAAAATCTGGGCCAGGTTAATGTAAAAGGAGTATAAAACACGCAGTCATAAAAATGCCATTACCAGAATGAGGAGAAGGCTTATCTCCACAAGCAGGAGTAGACTTGTACAGTACATCAGCTTAATGAAAGTTCATTGCATTTGCTCGCGGAGCATCCAACACTTGAAGAAAGGATCATTTGGCCACGTCAGAAAATTTCGTTAACGTTATGGTAGGAGCATAATTTATTACAAGTGATCATTGTATAATCATATTTAACCCTGCTTTTAATTATGACATTGTAAATACCAGTTATGAGACTGTTCCCAACTATAAGAGCAATGATTTGCAAACATTCCTGGTAATTTGTGTCAACAGTGATTAGAACACCATTGGCCAAACGTCATATATCAGTGATGCCTGGGAACTGTTCATGGAAATCGCACCAAAGCTGTAAAGTTATGTGTTTCATTGCGTAGGCTAACAAATGGACTCCAAAAAGTATTAAATCCAGATTGTGAACCTCTGATACTAACAGTCTTTCAAATTATTCAGAAAAATGTTCACCAAAGTAATAAGCCACTAGGAATCAAAATGATTTTTAAAATGACATCCTTGTCTTGCAACTAATAGAGAAGAAAATTTAAGGGATGAAAACCTTGAAACTAAGCATTTTTTAGGTTGTCAGAAATATAAAAGGTACTAATGACAACAATAGATCCACTAGTTTTAGATAATGGAGAGGATACTGACTGCGAAAATGTGATGATTAAAATTCTTAACACTGCCTTTATAGGCTGAAAATCTCAACACCTCTTTTTATCAGTATTTACAGTAGCAGGTACAAGTTTCATTTCTATAATTTCATCATGTATGGAAGGAGCTATTATGATTAGTGATGTTATGATTAATGAGAGATGTATGGCTTGCAGTCAATAGCCTTTTAATTCATTAAAACACCTGGGCCAGATAAAAATCTCTTTGAAAATTAAAGGAGGTAAGGATCGAAATGTTAGAGCCTTTAGCTGAACTCCCTTTAAGAAGTAAGTAATTCTGCTCGAATGGAATTTGGCAAATTAAATTCTAATATAGAAACTAGAAAGATTGCTCAGAAGCACAGTAACGTCTCACTCGAACTTTGACCTTGACCAGTCACCTTGACCTTTGATCGATCTGCACCAGAACAAAATCGCTTCTTCCCATCTCCATCTGCACACCCAATGCATGTCCGAATTTTGATCCAGATCGGATCAGGCATTCATAAAGTACAACATTGCCGTTCCCTTATTTTTTTACTTTGACCCATGACCTTTTGCCTTTGATCAGTCTTAGCCATAATCAAATCATTTCCCAGATCCACACACACTGTATGTGCTAGGTTGCATTGATGAGACATTTCTTATTTTCAGGTAGAACGGTAATTGTAAGAGTTGTTAACAATTTTGGTGACCAAAATTTCTGTCGAGCATTGTAAAATCATTTTACATCAGCCTAAATGCATTTCAAAGAAAATAATTCACAGTCAGAGGGTTAACGGTGCGCAGACTACTGTACAAGAGAATTCAGTCCAGCTAGGCTTAATTTTTAAGGGACCTGATTTTGTGGCACTCGGCAATTAATATATATTTCACATAAGACCATTCATATTATACTAGACGTAATGGATATAAAATTAATGGCAAATGTGCCCAGCCACCTCTGCTGCTGTGCTGTTTATTGAAAAGCAGTATACCGATGAGAGAGAAAACAGAGAAACAGAAGTACTTAAGAGAGTGGGAGACTTACCTGAGGGAAAAATAGCCTGGAGAGGGTTCTGTCATGGCCATCCCCTGATCGGGGGTTCCAAGAAGGAAGCACGGCGTCGGAGATGGTGGTGGTGATGATGTTTCAAGTCAAATGCAGCAAGCAATTACTTCAAAAGGCTTTCGGTCATGTGCAACAAACTACTTTGCAGTGTTGTAGGTTATGATACAGTACTAACATTAAAAAGTGGCTTGAAGAGTATTTGAACTCTGACCCCCGGGCTGAACAGTTGGCACCTGAGTAACGCAACTCCAGTTTATTTTTTATTTTTTTCTAGCCCAGATCATACAGATACAACCACAGCGCAACAGCCGCAATATCATTATACACTAGATGTTAACTGCGGGTCAGGGTAGCGTTGAATACATCTTCCATTCATGCATTCCCATAAAATTTCTATGATATTTTTTTCTCTGTTGTACAGTATGTATTCTTCTGCACATTTTCCTACCGCTTTGACTAGAGAGATTAATAGGCTGAGGGAGAATATTCCTGCTTTGCTGTCCTTACCTTGGGCTCATAAAATGGATATCATAGACACAGACTACCCTATTAAAAAGGGCCATTAAAGAATCAGTTGATCTGCTGGTAAAAACATTCCTTTCCCTTGTAACCCGACTTCGATTCCAAAACCTCTCCTCCCTTCACCTTCACTATTCCCCATCCCTCTTCACAGTCCACCCTCCCCCTTCACAGTCCACCCTCCCCCTTCACGGTTCACCTTTCCCCTTCACAGTCCACCTTTCCCCTTCACAGTCCACCCTCCCCCTTCACAGTCCACCCTCCCCCTTCACAGTCCACCCTCCCCTTTCACAATCCCCCTTCCCCCTTCACAGTCCACCTTCCCCCTTCACAGTCCAACTTCTCCCTTCACAGTCCACCCTCCCCCTTCACAGTCCATCCCCCCTTCATTTTCTTCCCTTCCACATCACTCGCCTCCCTCCTCTTCACTTTCTTCCCTTCCTTTCTCTCCCCAACTCTTCCTTAATTTTCCTCCCACTTCTTCACTCTCCTCCCTCCCTTTCACTCCCCTCTCTTCCCTTCACTCTCCTCCCTCCTCCTTATTCTCTGTACTTTCCATAACCTCTCTCCCATTCCTTCACTCCACACCCTCCCTCATCACTGTCTCCCTAATTCACTCTTCTCCCTCTCCTTCATTCTCCGCCATCTTAGTTTCTTCCTCCTCCTCCCCTTGCTCCCTCTTCACCCCTCTCCTGCCTCCTTCATATTTCTCCCTTCTCCCTCCCCTTCCACTCTTCTTCCTACTCTTGCCCTCTACTCTTTCCACTTTCCTTTTCCTCCCTCTCCCTGCCTCCTTCCTCCGTCATGCAAACATTTACTCGAGAATTTCATATCATCTTGGAGTTCTGACCTATTTTTCAAAACTTCGGAGTGATTTTTCTTTACGCGCTCACGTTTAAAAAGCTGAAACAAGCACAGTAAAAGAATATGAAACGAGCAAGTTTTGAAACTGCTCGGAAAACTAATTTATGGGATGCAGTGTATTCGGAGCGTGTGAAATGATGAAAACAAAAAAGTATCTGAGAATTCTGTTTTACTGGAGCATTACATCTTTTCCCTCAGGGGGGAGCCGGTGGTGCGTTGGTCAGCACATCCAACTGACAACTGGAAGAACCCGAGCTTGATTTCCAGAGAGAGAGAGAGAGGTCAGGTTGTTGTGTGCAATTTGTGTCCCCTTTGTCCCTCTTCACTCAACAGTAGAATTGGGGACTTGGATATAACATGAACAGTTGCTCGTCGTAGTCTGGGGAAAATTGAGACTTAGCAGTAATTGAATGCCTGTCTTAATGGCCCTCGTGTGATCGATAGGTGTTAATCCAAGCCGCCCTCCCTCCAAAGCCAGGTAATTTGTCACTGTTATTGGTATATGCTTGGCGTACAAAAATTGGCTAATGTCCTTGATCAGTGCCTCCATATTCCCTCCTTGACTCGACTCTCAGCCGTATATCTATTGGCATCGCAGACTTTCGGTGCAACATTTCCCTAGCGATTTATTTTGAATAGTACTTTTCACGTCCTCCTATATGTTATTTATGTATCTGTGATATATCGAAATAACCTGGATTAATAATATACTAGATGATGTTAAGGTGTTAGGGAAAAAAATACGAAGTGTTACAGTATCTTAGTCATCGAGAATACAGCCCTCTGCCTGAACCCAGAATACAGTCCCATTACTGTAGTTACCGGCTGGCCACCTCACTTCAATGTATATTTCGTTATTGCTACCACCAGACGATATTACTTAGCTTTGGAGACGCTTTGGCGCTGGAGGAGTTACACACAGCCTTCAGTCACCCATTCACTACTACAAGTCCTTCCAGAGTTGAATATAATTGTTTGGTGGTATCAGAAATATAACATATAAGTACGTGATCGGAATGAAGGGACTAGCCACGAGTTTCATACAAAGGTTGATGATAAACAAATTGAGCTCCGGCTTCAAGCATCACCCCAGCGTGTCCGAGAGTGTCCTGTATTTGGAGGTTTTGATAGCTAAATTTTCCTAGATAGTCGGCCTTGCGAGGGTGAAGGTTAGTAGGTACAATGGCAGTCAGTGATAATTTTACATGTTCCTAACTATGTGTCTGTTTATTTTCATATAACAAAGATCCCTAACACCTTACTACACAGTTGATGGCCAGGTGTAGTCAGACGGGGGTGGGTGGGGTAGATTTGACTAGTAACGAAGGAGATTCATTCCTGCCTTATCGAAGTTTATCAGATTTCTTGCAACCACGACGTAGTATTTAAGTTGTTGGAGTAGCCCAGCTCCGTCTGATGAAAACAAACCGACTATAGTGAAGTGAGATTCCTACGTTCCAGGCCGCTAAATATTGCTTGTGAGATTAGCAAGACCTCTTTGGACTCTGAACAGTTTCGAGATAGTGTACCGGCATTATTGGCCGAAACTATATGTGTATGCGTGACTCCCTTGCCACAAATTTCGATGATATAACTGATTCCCCCGCCTAAGAGTTCTGAATTTTAACACATACCAGGTATGGGGTTATTTTCCACTCTCACGGTAGCGCCTGCGAGACAGTGGTAGCAGTCCATTTCCTACCATATCATCCATCAACACAAAGACGCAGAACAGTTGCCTCATAGACTACGGCGTTTCTTGAGGTGAATATCGCAGTCTGCAGTCAGCCAAACTGTTGTGTAAAATTTGGAACTAGCAGTCCAAGGATTAGGTCAGATATTCTTTCTAGATCCAAATAATACCATCCGGGTATAATAAAAAAAAAATCAGAACAAAGTTGTCAAATAAAGATATAAAATCATATATCATTTTTCCATTAACACAGACTCAGCAGATACCATATTTGCTCATTTCTTCCCAAAACTTACAACATTATACACATTAATTCCGTGAACCCATACGTACTGTACATGCAATACACAACCCCTTCCTTACCTAAAATTATAATACCATTCAGATATATACACTTTTGTTTTAAGTGAGCACAACAGCCCAGACAAAATCTTTTAAACTTACAGCGCCGTACATATTCTTTCCGTGAACATATACATACAGCGCAGACGAAATACGACATTCCCGTATTCCTGGAAACCACTAATATGCGGGAGGCAATACTTCAGGGGCGGGTCGATCTCTCCTGACGGGACCAAACAAATAAATATCATACCCCGTGACGTATCCGCTTCCGTCATTGTCAGGGATCCACGTATAGCTTACCTATAATCAATACCACACAATGACGCTCATAAAAAAGATGTCGGTTTTCATTTCTCTCTTCTCCGTATGAAGAAAATAATGAAAGTAAAGTTAAAATTTTACATTCTTATACGCTACTTGACAGTTAAAAAAAAAAAAAAAAAAAAAAAAGCATTCAAAGAGCGCATACCTCCGCCAAAACCAATATGAGGTAAGATTTGCTTCTGTTATTTAATATTTACTGCAGTGATTCCTCTTCCCAACAAGATGAATACTTTTGCGGTGTTACACAGTCCATTAGTACTACGGTCTTAATCTGCCGTGTTAAACAATCTCAGGGAGCACATACCTCCGCCAACGTCAATAAAATTTATCATTTATTCATGCGTCCGGATCTGGATCCTCCTCAAAATTTAATTTAACTCTTCCTTGGCCCATTGCCCATCTATCCACCAGATTTCATTGAAATCCAATAACAACTTTTTCATGTATCTTGTACACAGACAGATAAGCAGACACGGGCGAGTACATAACCTCTCTCTCTCTCTCTCTCTCTCTCTCTCTCTCTCTCTCTCTCTCTCTCTCTCTCTCTCTCTCTCTCCAACACACCGACACAAAGAACTACTTCCAAAGATGAAGTAGAGAGATTACGTAAGGCTTGTCCATTAAAATTCTCTCTCTCTCTCTCTCTCTCTCATAATAGACTAGTGGAGTCAAATCTTTCTCTCTATAAAGGCTTTTGGCTCTTACCTCACAAGGGCTCAAGGTTCAAGAGTTCTCTAGGGAGGCACCGAGAATTCCCCCACTACGTGACGGGGAAGGAAGAGGAGGAGGAGGAGGAGGATAGAAAAGAAGGTGAGATATTGAGGAGGAGGTGAAAGATCGAGGATAAGAGCAAGAGTAGAGGAAAGTGAGAGGCTGAGGAGGAGAGAAAAAGGAGGAGAAAGAAGAACAGATGGAGCAGTGGAGGTCCAGAAACTGCCGAGAGGGAAAATGACTGAGGAGTAAGAGGAGATAGAGGAAATGAAGGAAGATTGGGATGAGGGTTGGAGATAGAGGAGGTGGACCAGGAAGAGGTTAAGGGGTAGGAGAAGGAGGAGGAGAAGTGGGAAACTGAGAAGGAGAGAAAGATTGAAGGACTAAGGAATTACAGAGGAGGAGAAAGTAAGAGATTTAATAGGTAAGATATTCAAGTGGAGGAAAAAAAAAAAAAAAGAGGGTAAAAGATCAGAACTTACTGACGAGGAGGAGATAAAAGATAGAGAAAGAAAAGGTGTAAATGAAAAGGAGTAGGTCCCACGGCAGGGGGCAGCGAGGAAAAAGAATTAGTAAGAAGAAGGAGAAAAAAAGTGGTAAGGAGGAAGAGGGAAATAAGTAGTAAGGAAAGGTCGGAAGAGGAAAAGCAGTAGCAAGGAGGAGAAGAAAGAAAAAGGAAGACAGAGGCTGAAGTAAAGACTAGAGAATGAGGAGTACACGAGGTTTTTAACAGACTGAGTAAAATCGCTGGAAGGTTGCAAGAATACAGTATGCTTTACTAAGGCGTCCTCGTATAGAAAGAGTTTTTTTTTTTTTTTTTTTCTTAGTGAATTTTTCTCAGCAAGAATTTTATTTAATCGTTTTATTTTAAATACTTTTATACTGAATCCAGTTCAGTAAGTGTTCGGAATCTGTTTGAATGAAACAACATATAATAAGCAATTTTATTGAAACCATAACCTCCGGAAAGTTAGTGAAAATTGTGCTAAATCCTTTAATGAAAGCCACCGGGAAGAAAATGCGATGGAACACCATGTAGTATTAAAAAAATACTACAGTGGAAATTTTATACAAATGAATATACATCAAATCTATTAAACACGAGTAAACTATACAAGGGTAATGGTATGAAAATTTTTAGTCTTCGTATAGTATTCTGCCCACCATAATTGGCTCTCAACCTCTTTTCCTTGGCAGCTTATTTGTATATTACACCTTAATATTTCTAGGTTGTAATTTAATTTTATTTTTTCATCCCCACCATTATTCCATATGGTGGGGATATAGGAATCGCCCCTGCCCGTCCGTCCGTCTGTCTGTCCGTCTTTCCCTCCGGGCCAGGATCTCTGAAACTACCGGGTGGATTAGATTCATACTACACAGAAAGGTAGAGTATGTGTCGTAGTTGATGCCCGTATATGTAAAATTGCCATATTGTCTGTACTTTACGAGCTATGATCATAATTATAAGGAAAAATCTGTCTTGTGGTATATTTTGGAAACTTCTTGCTCGATTCTCTTCGTATCTTACAGAAAGATAGAGTACGAGTCCTAGTTTATGTCCTTACGGATGAAATTGCCACATTATAAGTATTATACAAGCTATTTCCGTATAAGGAAACCAATAGCTGTATCTTGGAAACTTCGTGCTGGATCATCTTCACTTCTTAAAGAAAGTGTACTAGTCTTAGTTTATGCCCCTATAATATATGATACTGCCATACATAATAGTGTATATCTATATATTCTTTACCACATGGTAAGGATACGTCTTTGATCAAGACTTGTTTTATTTTACGACACATTGCTGGAATAGCATACTAGGTAGTGTAAGCTCCTTCACACCGATGACGTATCTGTTTAGTTTATTCCCACTACCTACAGGCGATTTTATTCAAGATGGGAAAACCATTTGCAATAAAGGAGTATATGGAGGCCTGAATGTGTTGTGGTGTGGGAGTATGCATTACAGTGATGGCATTATGAACTGAGTGAGTTTTAGTAGTAGCAGTACCGGTAGTAGTAGTAGTAGTAGTAGGTTACCACCACCACTACCACCACTTTTTTTATTATTATTATTATTATTATTATTATTATTATTGTTATTATTATTATCCTCACCTCGAAAATCTCTCCCCAGGCTCGGTAATATCGTGTGGTTATATACCGTTTGTCGTTATTTGCGTTTTTTCCCTTCATCGACCTAGACGGCAAAAATAACATGCAAGACAGTACCAAAATCGGTATACAGAAACAGGCCGTTGAGGAAGGGGTGCCAGAGAATCCCTGATCTGACAGGTATACGGCCATTTTTGTCCTTTGCCTCCGGAGACCTGCAAAATAAATAAATAAATCAGTAAAGTATAAACAAAACTAACGCCCTACAGGATCTTAATCCCTTCAGTACCATGACGTCGCGCTTTCATTTTCTTGTCATCACTTCACGATTTAATTCATCCTGGGAACACTTGGGATGGCAGGAGAGCAACTAACACTGGTATTCTCGGAGGTTAGAGAAACTCCCAAACACCTCTTCCTTTCCTCACCGATTTATTTTTGGATCCGGCTTGCTAATGTCGTTCTGTACGTTATTTATGCAGAGTATGGTGATATGAGAATGGTTTAAATAACACAGAAGAGGACGGCAAGGTGTAATAAGCAAAATAAATCGACTAGAAAGAGATGTTAGGGAGCTACCTTAACCGACCCTGAGAAACTTCCTCGCCCATCCACTACGAGACGCCTCCCCTAAATTGAATAACATCGTCTTGTGATAATAAGAGACGTCATGGCACTGAAGGGGTTAATCTCTAATATACTGCACACATAGTCGCTCATCAGTACATAAGTCATTTTTAATTTCCTCACGGGTATGTCCTCTGCTTCATCTTATTCCCGCCATCTCGAGACGATTTCCTTCCTTACATACTCATTTTAATTCTTTCACTGCTGTCGTCTGCTTCATCTTGCCCTTGCCATCCAGACGATTTTCCTCAGCGTAGAAAAAAAAAACTATTGGGATTATACATTGCATGCATTGACCACTTCACTACGAGGAGTGTGTCTAAAATAAAATCATGTGCTAGTAACAAGATTGAAATTTAAACAGAAAGAGACACGAAGCTGAAAGAGTTAAAAGACAGAAATAACTATCAAATCACGCCTATTTGCCCATTTTCCATGAGAGAGAGAGAGAGAGAGAGAGAGAGAGGAAGGGCGGGGGGAATTGGAAGGAGGAAGGGAGAGAGAATTTTACTGGATTACCCTTATATAATCTTGCTGCCTAAAGTTGGGATGTGCTTCTTTATGTGTGTGTGTGTGTGTGTGTGTGTGTGTGTGTGTGTGTGTGTGTGTGTGTGTGTGAGAGAGAGAGAGAGAGAGAGAGAGAGAGAAGAGAGAGAGAGAGAGGGGGGGTCAGTCTTGCAAGTAGGTCGGAAGAAGATAAAAAAGAAAAATAACGTGAAAAATGCTTATGGATATAAAAGAGAGAGAGAGAGAGAGAGAGAGAGAGAGAGAGCGCAAGGATAATTTTAAGTACCCGTATTTAATACATGAAGAAGTGGAGGAAAAAGAACAAGGTGGAGGAGGAGGAGGAGGAAGAGGAGGAGAAGGAGAAGAAGAAGAAGAAGAAGAGAAACAGAAAAGGAGGACGAGAAACAGAGGAGGTGGATGAAGACAAAAAGACAAGAAAAAGGTAGAAAAGCAACGGAAAGAGGAGAACACGATGATGCAGATGATGATTTCAATAAGAAGGAAATTTTGTTGTTGTTGTTGTTGTTGTTGGTGGTGGTGGTGGTGTTGATGGTGATTATGATGAGAAGACGAAAAGAAAAAGAAGAATGAGGAGGAGGAGAGCTACAAGCAAGAAGAAAGAGACAGAAGAAAGTAAATTAAATAGGCAACGAAGAGAAAGAAGTGTTTCCGTATAGGCGTGACTATAACAGATCAGTCAGGTTGTGAACAAAGAAGAACGCAAGTTGAAATATAAGTAAATAACGAAAAGGCAGGCTAGTAATAAAAGAGCCTGCATAATGAGGAAAAAAGGACAAGAAATATAACAACGTGATGTGATCATATATATACCGACAAAGTTGAATGAAAAAAATGTAGAAAAAGACAATGAGCGAAGACAAAATCACGAAAAGGATAAAACTAGATACTATACCGAAAAGATAGTGGTAACAGTATCGTCCCTACCACTTTTTTTTTTTTTTTTACGTGGCCCTAGACCCGAGGCTAGGTCACCGTGGCCCAGATCATTCAGGTCGTAGAAGATTACCTTTCGTTCCGTGTAGAGTTTTTTTTTTTTTTTTTTTTAATGACAGAAAAACCCTTGGCCGCCTTTTGAATTCGAACAGTAGCGAGTTATGCCAAAGCTTCCCACGATTCGATCACTGTTACTTTACAATTGATAAACAGAACAGCATGGGAAAAGATGAGGAAAACACTGACTTTGCTACCGATAAAGAGAATAGCATGAGAATACATAAGGAAAAAAATCACATTACTATTGATTTAAAGAACAGTATGAGAACAGATAAGGAAAACAGTCAAGTCCATATGACTCGCACACAGCTTAATAAAGTTGACTGACATTAGCTGGAGTAAAATAAAAACGGTTATATAATGATAATTTTCTTGACAATCAGGCCCCTGTGACGTACTGTGAGCTTAATAATATCGTCTGGGGTGAGCTAGAATAGAACATTAAAGTTGTCGCGACGATTGGAGAGTAAAAAAAACAAAAAAAACAGGAAAGATGAGTAAAGGAAAGAAAATAATTAGACAAAACCGAGAAAGAATGATAAAAAGACAACAGAAAAATACGAGAAAGAATGATAAATAGACAGAAGCAGGAAGAAAAATAATAAAAAGCAAACAAGAGATAAGATGATAAAGACAAACGACAAGAAAAGAAGTTAAACAAAGAAAACACGAGACAAGGTGCTAAACAAAGACAACTGCAGGAGACTGCATAGTAAATAAACACCTGTATCACCAGACAACATGATAAACGGAGGGGCGAATTAACCACTACAGTGACTAGGCTGCAGCGTAGGGCTCCCATTTTATTATTAAAATAAATTTTTATTAAAATAAATAAACCAGTAGATAAAACTTAAGTAATTAATGGATTAATTATGAAAATTACGGCAGCTGGCATCATATATGATCCAGTGGTGGTCATTAAAATCTTTATATGGGCCCTTTACTTTGGGTAGGGGGCCTCCATGTCTAGTTTAACGTGGGGCCCCCAGTGAGGTTAATCCTCCCCTGGATAAACGAACACGTATAACACCACACATGATTAAAAACGGTAACACAAGAAATTATAAACAAACACTGTAACACTAGACATGACATAAAAAGAACCTGTAACACCAAACATGATTTTAAAAACACCTCTAATACCGGACACGATAAACAAACACCTGTAACACTAGACGTTATGATTAAAAACCACACCTCTACCGATGAACAACATGGTAAACCAGTACCTGTAATACCACACTACATGATAAAAAGAACACATAACAACAGACATGCTAAGCAAACACATGTAACACTGAACACGATAAACAAAAACAAACACCTGTAACACAAGATTACAGGATAAACAAAGACAAAAGCGCGAGAACAGATGATAACCACGGAGAGTAGCATGAGAAGTATTGATAAGCAAAGACATCCACAGGAAAAAAAGATGGAGTTAATGGCTCGGCCAGTATGATAAACACTGATAAACAAAGACACTAGCAGGAGAGATGATGATTATAGACAGTAGGTGATAATCATTGACAAAATATAAGAAACGGTGATAAAGACAGCTACAGGAGAATGTAATGATGAAGACAACACGAAAATAGGTGGTTAGCAAGAGAAACACAGATTTGTTTTTTTTTTTTAGCATAGAACAATAACTCGAGAGGAGATAAACACAGTCACCAATATTTGAAGGTAAAAAAAATGAGCATGAGAAAATAAACTGATAAACATGATAGATAACAACAGAAGCAGACAAAACACGAGAAAATATATATATATATATATATATATATATATATATATATATATATATATATATATATATATATATATATATATATATATATATATATGGCTAATATCCACCCAGTTCCGAAGAAAGGAAATTCGTCTGACCCTTCCAATTACAGACCAATAGCTGTCACATCTTCTCTTGGTAAGGTATTTGAAACTTTAATTAATAAGCATATTGTTAAACATCTTGAATCCAACAACTTAATTAGTGATAGACAATATGGTTTTCGCCACGAAAGATCCACCATCGACATACTCAATCTCTTAACTCATACAATCCATCAGTCAATTGATCTTTTTGGAGAAACTCATGCAGTAGCTCTTGATATCTCTAAAGTTTTCGACAGAGTATGGCACCATTCCCTGCTGTCCAAACTCCCTTGCTATGGACTAACGTCTTTTGTTCCTTTGATTTCTTCTTATCTTAGTGACAGGAAAAATAAGAGTAAAAGTAGATGATGTATATTCGAATTTCCACTCAATTAACGCCGGCGTGCCGCAGGGATCAGTTCTGGCGCCAACCCTATTTCTGGTTCATATTAATGATCTCTTATCTGTCACTCACAATCCCATTCACTCATATGCAGATGACTCAACACTACATAGTTCATTCACACTCAGACATCCATTTACAAAGTCTAATATCTCTACCTCTCAACTCAGTACAACCATCTCCATAAATCAAGATCTATCTACAATCAGTGAATGGGGACAAAACAACCTTGTCTCTATTAATGCTAGTAAAACTAAATATATACAGTTTACTAATAGACAGATATTACCAGATTCGTACATTACCGTCAGTGCTACTAATATTCCCATCTCCAAAAATATTGAAATTCTTGGTGTCTCACTTAACAGTGCCCTCAGCTGGACCTCTCATGTCAGATCACTTGCTAAAACCGCCTCAAAGAAACTTGGATTATTGTACAGAGTCCGTAACTTCTTCGCCGATGAGCAGTTAGCTATAATTTATAAGAGTCATGTGCACTCTCAGCTTGAATATTGCTCACCCTTGTGGAATGGTTGTGGAGAGGTTGCATTAAGACAACTAGACAAAATTCAGAATAAAGCTGTTAGAATCAATAACAACCCTGCCATTACATATAAACTACCTCCCCTGCAAGTAAGAAGGAATGTTGCCTCCCTTGCATTATTTTACAGATATTTTTTTGGCAAATGCTCAGACGAAGTTGCGTCCATGGTGCCACCTCTCCATGCCTTCCCTCGTGCTACACGGGCATCTGGTAGCGCTCATGACTGGAATGTCACTCAACCATATTGCAGAACTTCTGCCTATCAGAATTCTTTCATTCCCCGAACTTTTTTTTTTCCCCCATTTGTTTTTCCTTCCTCCTTTCTGTTATATATATATATATATATATATATATATATATATATATATATATATAAAGTCCCATAAAACGATTCTGAGGGTTAATAAATAGACAAGATCACGGAAATATGATAAAGACCAATAACACCAGAGAATGAAATAATGACAAAAACATCAGAAAAGATGATAAAGCTAAAAACTTATAAAGACAAAAGCGGGAGGAATGAATATAAACAAAAATCCACAACAGAGAAGAATGTAATCACGACAAAAAATAAATAAATGAGATGCCATGAACAAACACAGTAACAGGAAAGGAATTTATACAAAGATATACAAACTCTGAAATAATAATGTAGTAAAAGGCATGTCGAAAGAAAGAATACAAATGCACGAGAAAATTCGATAAACAGTCACAAGAGAAACTGTGATAAACTCAAGAGAAAGTGGCATAAAGAAAACACGGCATAAGGACGCATGGGGAGTTCAGCTAAATCTACATATTGCAATCATACGCCACGAGGGGGCCGCTGAGAGGGGGTACGAGCCTACTCCAGTCTGGGGGGAAAAAGTGGAGGAAAAAAAGCTCAGCACTTAGGGTTATAATGTTAAAGGGTTTCGTCTTTAGGCAGTTGTTGGTATTGTTAGCTTCAGGTAGTTTTTTTATTATTTTTTTTTTTTACTAATATGGTCTTTGAAGCTCGACAAAAGGTTTGAATTACCAAGAGTATCAGGAGCAGCAGCAGCAGCAGCAGCAGCAGCAGCAACAGCAACAGTAGTAGTACAGTACAAGTAGTAGTAATAGCAGCAGCAGCAACAACAATAACAACAGCAACAACAGGAGCAGCAGCAATAGTAGTGTACTAGTAGTAGTAGTAACAGTAGTAGTTATATACTATCGATATTTATGATGCCTGGTTTATATCTTATTCCAGTTGTTTATTTATTTACTACAGAAGACGAAAAAGGTACACCTTCTGTTCTAATTTTCTTTCGTACTTAATCCGCAGCAAATCCTAGCTCAGCTCTTCCTCCCTCCTCCCTTGGTTTGCTTCCCTCTCCCTCCTTCCCTCCCTCCAGCTCCATCCCTCCATCCCTCCGACTCAGAGGGGGGCGTCAGGGGAGCAATAAACTGGTGTAGAGGAGCGAGGAACGTCAGTCTGTGTTGGAAGGTTGGGATGAGATGAACGCTGTTTTTCCCGGGAATCATTAATTATCCCTCATTTGAATACAGGCCTTACATAAGCCATACCATCCTTTAATTAAACTCATATGCCAAACAAGTCTGAATTTTATCTGCGTCGCCATTTATCGATTCAGATCAAGGAAAAGGTGCAAAATGGATGGCGGTTACTGTTTCATCTTGATATTGGCCTGTATGCTACTTACTCTTTTCTAATATCAACACAGCCTGCATCGGTAATATATAAGAGGATAGTAAGGGGTAACGAAGGAAATAAATCCTTTAAAAGTGGTGCGAAGTCTGCCCTCCCAGCTAAAATACGCGCCATTGTTCTGGGCGTGGGTCGATAGGGCGGAAACTGCTCCTCGGCCTGATTTAAATAATGACGTGTTGCCTGGATCGCCCGGCTCTCGTGGTTCATCCCCTGAATAGATGGGCCTCGGTCCGGGGGGTATTTAACTAATGGAACTTTTAAGCGGTTCCTTCCACTCAATTTCCCCTTTGTTTACACTGCACGCCGGAGACTATCCTACTTTTATTTTGTTACTAAACATGTTTGCTACTTTTGTGAGGCTAACGGTACCCATTCAGTACAGTGACTTTTTTTTTTTTATATATAATCTCTCAATTTGCAGGCGTTTTATTCAGTCCAGAAGAGATTATGCAAACTGAAATCTCGGGATTTCCTCTAAGGCATTCGCAGGTGAGAATATGATAAGACGTCAATGTATCAGAGGAGGTAAATAACCTACATTTTGTCTGATACGCCAGTATTGTCATTACCGGTAGCTTGTGCATCCCTTTCTACTGGGGATAAACGTGCCTCCCTCGAGGCCTGATTTCACAATGCTGTAAATTGTTCCAAGGGAAGAATTACACCCACATACTGAAATTGTGTTTACGTGAGGCTCATCACCCGGTTGATGAGGGTCTGTTAGGCCAACATTATTGTATCCTCACAGTAAGCATAAATTCAGTACGTATTAGTTTCAGACCTAACATCAAGCTCCTAGTCCTTCCGAAATTGCTGAATCTTCACAATAATTACTGTTTCAGAATTAGGTTATAACTCTTCCACGATCTCCCTTCTCTATTCCTCTTCAGATAACAGCAAGACATTCCATTCGCCCACTCCATTTCCATTTGCCTCCCGCTCCAGCGCCACCTTTCCCCCCACCACTACCATTTTCATTAGGAGATCCTTCAATCTGCATGATAATACGCTTCAAACGAGCCCCTCGGATTAGCGTCTGCAATAACGGCCTCGGGGTAATCGCTTAAACCCTTTTGGTCAGACTGCGGAGTACAGGAGTCTGGTGGTGACTGAGTGAGGAACAGTGTAGGAAAGGCAAAAGCGACATACGCCACAGATACATGAAGAAATTGGTTCCCAGCCTCGGGGCTATGGTGTATTTCGCAGGGGAGGCATGGAGTTTAATTTTTAGTATCTGGAGTCACTGAAAGAAAAGTTCTTATTTCATTTTCCAGAGGCGAGATTAGTGAGCAGTGCGTTTACTGTCCACCAACTGGTGAAGAGCCTAATAGGAGACAGTGCAAGCACTTCGGAATGATTCAGTTACTAAATTCACATTCGAAGAGAGGAACATTAAGCAGTTTTGGGTGGGAATGGGACACATTATCATCATCAAATTGGCTGCCTGGGTTTTCTGTCAGTCTCGTCTACCTATCTCTGCAGAGGTTGGATTCCTTCTTTCAGAAGGTTTAACTTCACCTGTTACCTTTAAATTATTGCAGTATTCAGAAAAAAAAAAACTTATAAACCAGATCATTTTAATAATCGATATCTTTATAACAAGTCTGTTTTGGTTATGATTGAATCTTATGGTTAAATGCATAGGCAAAAGTGTGGATACCTCGAGTCGCACCCGATGCTAATCGACATGCTTAAACAATGAGGAATCCACATTTGTGGGATGTTGTGTCCGTGTTGCCTTTGAATGCCAAAATTACTGGGAAAATGTGAAGCTCAAGAGGTTGCCTTCACAATTCTTCTCGGATATACAGTATATAATATAATGATATACCATAAAACCACTTTTTCTACCATCATATTCATCACTATCACCTCATTCCATCATTATGACAAAGCATATGGATAAGTTGTGGAACCCACTTATGGAGCGCCCCGATTACACAGATTTGGAATGCCACAGTTTATATTTAAGCATGCGACCATAAGTCACTGTTACTTTGACATATCTAATGGTTATAAGATGTCGCTTGTGATGATGTTCAAAAGTGCTGCCACATGATCGCGTGACCTTCTCGTAAACTATCAAAGACCAAGTAAGATTAATACCTTTAGATTACAAGAGCTCCATTAAGCCAGACAATTAATTTTTTACAGACTCAAATTTCTCCACGAATTCAACACGCAGCCAACGAAATTTGCATCCAAATCCCCAGTTAACGTACTGATAAGTGGAGAAGGACAAGGGAGAAACATGCTTTGTCCAACAGTGCAGGAAATGCTTACATACTGTATAGGGAAACACTGAGCCTGTTCGTTTCGTAACTGGATCCACCACCACCACCACTACCACCACCACCGCCGCTGCCGCCGCCGCTGTCGCCGCCGCCAATCATTCATTATCCATATTATCATCATCACCCTCTCTCAGGCCTAAAGATGGGGTGACACTGGATCCAGACACTAGGAAAGGGAAAGTCCCTAACAGGCTCTCCATACACACCCAACTAAATCAGCTCGATCCACCGTCAACTCCACATCCTCCCCAAATTCCACATCCCTCCCCCATTGTACACATCTACCACACCCTTCCCCCTAACACACACACCACACCCTTCCTCTCTCTCTCTCTCTCTCTCTCTCTCTCTCTCTCTCTCTCTCTCTCTCTCTCTCTCTCTCACACACACACATACACACACACACACACACACACACACACACACACACCATTCATCCTCATTTGGAAAGTATAACAGTAAAAATGAGCAACATTCCGAGAGGACAAAACACGGACTTTAAACAGCGTAACTCCTTTAGTGCGAATGTAGTACATTCGTCTATAACAGGCCAATTTGTTCACCCACGAGGAATGAGCGTTATATATATATATATATATATATATATATATATATATATATATATATATATATATATATATATATATACCTAGGCTGCTTCCCCCAAGGAAAGGGAGGTAGCCGAGACAGGACGACACACTCCCCATTTACTCATCCATTCAAACACATTCATTCGCATCTTAGCCCCAAGGAGAGAACGGACAGATCCTCACCGCACCACACCGCACAAGGGTTAACTGCGCAATGCAATCAGTGACATCCGCAGCAGGGCCCGACAGCAGAGCTGGTTTACCCCTGCCACATCATAACAGACCCATCCCCTTACTCGCACCTGACCTGATCAGACCAAATGCGGGAGAATATCCCCTCAGGGCTGCGTCATCAACTATTCATTCACAATTTCTCTCCATTTATTTCTGTCACGCACAGCCACTCTTCCTTGCTCAACAGATATATATATATATATATATATATATATATATATATATATATATATATATATATATATATATATATTAGAGAAATAGAGCCTATACGAACAATGGAGGGATGTCCTGACCTTCCCCAGAGTCACCCTCATAATCCTCTTAAACCATCCATAACCTTTCCGAAACTGGCCTTAAAAGTACCAAACATTCATAAGGAAGCCTAACAACACACCGACAAACACCTGTATAAACACACTTGTTATACTTAAAATGATTTGTGGTGGCAGACAGGCTTGGTGTGAGGGGGGACAGAAAAGCTGAAATAAACTCTCAGAAAGTAACAAGACTAAACTGTAAGGGATACCGTGCTAAATGGGAACTACAGTGATCTCTTTGGCCGGGTGCCACTATGCCCGAGCCACCCTTAATCCTTTCAGTAAGACGGCTTATTGTTGAATTTTCTCGTACTGCCGACCAGCTGCTTCATTCAAAACAGGAAAGGCATCTTACTGTGAAGGAATTCAGATGTAAATGGAAGTTTTAGCTGAATTTTGTCTCGTTAACAGCAAGGCCCTTCCGTAAATTGAACATTGTCGACTAATTATAAACAGGATCTGGTACAAGAGAATCTGCAAATATCCCAGCCATTCTTTAGCTATGAACCGTTTCACAACGATGAGGTATTATGTGCATTGTACCTACTGCCGCCAGTTGATTTTACTAATCTCATAAGACTTCGAATTAGGCTTCAGCACCATTCACGAACCTCTTCATTACTTGGGTGCTCTCCTATGTCAAGTACTATTTTGTATTTTATGGTAGTAGTAAGAATATAATATGAATTATGTTCTCGGGCTGAAGGGGTGACACGCCACCACAGCTGAGGTCATATGTCAGCCTCCTTACTCAAAACACAGGCCGTAAAAACAGTAAGTAAAAGCACACACACACACACACACACACACACACACACACACACACACACACACACACACACACACACACACACACACACACACCGCTCGCTGGAGCGTGGTAACGCTCTCGCCTGCCATCTGGTGGACGGGAGTTCGCGCCTCGCTCAGGTTGCGAAAAGTTTCACTGACGAAGTGGGTGGTTACTGTCCCTCTTGAGCAAGGGGACGGGTGTGTGGGTGTGTGAAGGTCACAGCCTTGCCCTTAGATCGGACTATATGAGCTCTCAGCTCCCTTCCGGGAGGGTAAAAGCTGACGATCACGACCATCAAGTGATCCTGACCGACCCGACCCGGTGAATTACATGGGGGGGGAGGTGTCGAAACACACATAACACCAACACCTTACATACTATGTAGTGTCGTAAGTCTTGATATTCCCACCTCCACACAACCAGTCCCCTTTCCTTCTCCCATCACCTATCCCCCCACACTCTACCTATCCCTTCCCACACCACCTCTCCCTCACTACACCGTCTGTTCCTCTCAACACTACGTGTTCCCTCCCCACACACCTGGCCCTCCCCAAACCACCAGTCCCTTCCCATACCACCAGTCCCTCCCCATACCACCAGTCCCTCCCCACACACCTGGCTCTCCCCACACCACCAGTCCCTCCCCACACCACCAGTCCCTCCCCATGCCACCAGTCCCTCCCCACATCACCAGTCCCTCCCCACACCACCCATCCTCCCCGCACCACCTGCCCCTCCCCACATCTCAAGACCGTTACATTCTCCTAACACCTTTCCCTCCTCAAACCACCTGTCCTCTTCACGTCTTCCATCACCTGTCCCCTCACACACCACCTTTCCCTCCCCACACCACCTGTTCCTCCCCATACCACCTGTTCCTCCCCACACCACCTGTCCCTTCAAACATCACTTGTCCCTCCCAACACTACCTGTCCATCCCCACACCACCTGTCTCTCCCCACACCACCTGTTCCTCCCCATACCACCTGTTCCTCCCCACACCACCTGTCCCTTCAAACATCACTTGTCCCTCCCAACACTACCTGTCCATCCCCACACCACCTGTCTCTCCCCACACCACCTGTCCCTCCACACACTACTTCTCCTTTCCCACACCACGTGTCCCTCCCCACACTACCTGTCCCTCCCCACACCACCTGTTCCTCCCCACACTACCTGTCCCTTCCCACACTTCCTGTCCTATCACCACACTACCTCTCCTTTCCCACACCACCTGTCCCTCCCCACACCACCTGTCCCTCCCCACACCAAATAATCCCATCCCAAACCGCCTGTCCCTCCCCACACTACCTGTCCCACGCCACACTACCTGTACCACGCCACACTACTTGTACCACGCCACACTACCTGTCCCTTCCCACACCACCTGTCCCTCCCCACACCACCTGCCCTTCCCCACACCTCCCGTCCCCTCTCCACACGACTACTCACTCCGTTTTGTATACAAATGTGGGGCACCTCGCGCTGGTGTGACTGACAAACCCTGTAGAAAGTAGACTACGAGTATTACGTTGTCATTCTGAGGGCTTCATCTTCCAGTTGTCGTATTCGTCACGTTTCTCCATCTTCTCCATTCTTATTCATAGATTATGATAAAGTAACAATTATACTTTGCTCACTTTAATTTGGAGAGACTTTCGTTACCGGCAGTATAAGTCAATACTATGACTCTACATCTTTTCCATAGCACTTCTTCGTGATTACCACCATAGTCTAGTGTTATTCCATAGTTGCAACTCAGCATTGATGATGGAGAGATAGCAGTGGTAGTTACCTAGATAAGGTGGAAAGAGTTTAATAAACAGGGTGCGTGGGATCCAGAAACAGGACCAGGAAAATACTGAATTGGGAGAACTACATGTATAAATGAATAAAATGTCACGTGAGATGCGCCACACATTCATTTATCATATGCAGATCTCAAAATTTTCTCCTCTGCCTCACATATAATATACCAATTCAACTGTAGCACCAGTCGAGCAGGGCAGTACTCCCAAGGTGGATGGAAAGCTGATGACAAGGAGAGCTGGAGCTCCCGTTTCATCAGCCCTCGGGACTAGTTCCTGACCATCCCCCTATGCTGAACTTTTTCAGTGTCTCAGTAACACAGAGATTAGGCCAGCATGCTCTCCAATACAAGTTTCTCTAACTGTCAACACCAGTCTACATGCACATTACACACTACACTTCCTTTTCAAAATTAAAAAAAGGAAAATGGCAGATATAAATCATGCCTCGGAGTCCCCAGGGGGTGGGGACCATAAATGCCCCCACCATCCGCCCCTCTCTCGCTGACGACTCCTCGACTTGCCTGGGACCACTGCCTGACTCACTTCTTCATTTTTGCAACATTCGCGGCCTTTCCTCTAACTTTCTCTCTGTTGAACACCACCTCTCCTCCTCTAAACCTCACCTTTTCTTTTTAACCGATACTCAGCTGTCTGAGGCAACTGACAGCAAACCCTTTTCTGTTTCCTTCTACTTTCTCTATACTCATTTCAAAGCCAAAGGTGGCTGTTGTGTGTATGTACGCAACGACTTCTATTGCTCTCGTGTTCCTGAACTTGATTCTTCTGAATTCTCTACTCTATGGTTTCGGCTCTCCTATCATTCTACGACTAAATGTATCTGCGCTGTTTACATATCCCCTAATTCTACTGACTATCAAAAATTCTTCGACTATCTTACTTCTACGATGGAACACATTCTATCCATTTCTCCTTTCTCTGAAATCCCCATTCTAGGAGACTTCAATGTTCACCACCTTTGGCTCTCCTCTCCTTTCACTGATCCACTTGGTGAACAAGCCAACATCTTTTCTATATTTAATGACTTAGGGCAGCTTGTACAGCACCCTACTCGTATCCCTGACCGCCTTGGAGAGAGCTCCAACATACTTGACCTCTTCCTTACAACTAATCCTTCCGCTTACACTGTTCATTTTTTCTCTCCGTTGGGCTCCTCTGATCACAACCTTATTACCTTTCAACCTGTCCTATCGCTCGGTACAGCCTGTGGACCCTCCAAAGAAACGTCGTCTGCGGCACTTTGGAGCTGCGGATTGGGAGGCCCTCAGGCAGTACTTCTTTGATTTTCCCTGGAATGACTATTGTTTCCATGGCCGGGAGCCATCTGAGTGCGCCATGTGCATTACAGAGGTTATTCTCTCAGGCATGGAAGCATACATTCCTTTCTCGTATCCTTTGACTAATGCAAGAAAGCCTTGGTTTAATCACACTTGTTCTAATGCTGTCCGAAACAAGGAGAGGGCCTATAAAAGGTACCAGAGCCAACCCACCCCTGAATCACATCTTTTTTATGTCTCTGCCCGGAATCGTGCTAAGGCTGTTCTTCGCTCTGCTAAAAATAATTTCATCCGTACTAAATGCCCTTAACTCTCCAACTCGCATTCTTCCCGCTCCTTCTGGCACCTTGCCAAAAACCTTTCTAACAACTTTACTCATTATCCTTCTCTCCTCTGTTCTACTCTGATGAGTCTGTAGCTATTTATTCTACTGATAAAGCAGATCTCTTGACTCAGAGTTTCCCCTCCAGTTTCACCTTAGACGATTCCGGTGCTCTTCCTCCATCACTTTCCCCACTTCCCCCCTCTGACTTCCTCATGACTGACATTAAAATGTCTTCAGCTGATGTATTTTCTGCCATCACTGGCCTCAGTACTAAGAAGGCATATGGACCTGATGGAGCCCCTCCTGTTGTCCTCAAGAACTGTACTTCTGTGCCTACACCCTGCCTAGGTAAACCCTTTCGCCTTTGTCTTTCAACTTGTATCTTTCCTTCTTGCTGGAAGTTTGGTTTCATTCAGCCAGTCCCAAAGAAGGGTGACCATTCCCAACCCTCTTACTGTCGTCCAGTTGCCTTAACATCCTGTGTCTCAAAAGTTTTCGAGTCAGTTCATGACAGAAAAATTGTAAAGCATCTTTCCTATCACAGCCTTCTTTCTGATCGTCAGTATGGGTTCCGTCAGGAACGCTCCACTGGCGATCTTCTCACCTACCTTTCAGACTCCTGGTCATCCTCCTTTCGGGACTTTGGTGAAAGCCTTGCCATTGCACTTGACATCTCAAAGGTTTTCAGTCGAGTCTTGCATAAATCTTTAATTTCCAAACTGCCTTCTTACGGTTTCTGTCCTATCTGTGCCTTCATCTCTAGCTTCCTTTCTGGTCGTTCTATAGCCGCTGTTGTAGACTGCCATCGTTCGTCTCCTAGATCTATCAAGTGGTGTTCCTCAGGGCTCTGTCCTATCACCAACTCTCTTCCTTTTATTCATCATTGACTTTCTAAGCTGTACATCTTACCCTATCCATTCAAATGCTGATGATTCCAACCTTCACCTTTCCAATCGATTCCCGCAACGTCCATCTCAGCAGTTACTTCAACAAACAAGGGATGAGGCTATGGCACACTTATTGTCTGACTTGGCTCGTATATCTGACTGGGGTAAAAATAATCTTGTTGTTTTTAATGCATCAAAGACTCAGTTGTTACACCTATCAACCCGACAAAATCTTCCACAGGAGTACCCTCTAATGTTTAATAATATCCAGCTCAATCCTGCATCATCCTTGAACTTGCTTGGGGTTTCTTTCACTCGGAACTTATCGTGGAATGATCATATTACATCTCTTGTAAAATCTGCCTCCAAGAGATTAGGTGTGCTAAACCGAATCCGTACCTTCTTCACCCCTGCACAGTTGTTGACTTTATACATGGGTTTTATTCGCCCCTGTGTAGAGTACAACTCTCATGTGTGGGGAGGCTCCCCACATACAGCTCCTCTCAATAGGGTGGAGTCAAATGCTTTTCGTCTCATTAACTCTCCTCCTCTTACTGACTCCCTTCAACCTCTGTCTCTTTGCCACACTGTTGCATCTTTATCTCTTTTCTGTCGTTTCTTCTATGGTCACTGTTCCTCTGAACTGTCTGCTTGCATCCCTCCACCTCTGCGACGGGTGCGTATCACACGTCTAGCAACAAACTCTCATCCCTTTTCTGTCCAGCTCTAATTCAAGAGTTAACCGTTACTCCCAGTCCTTCATTTATGCAACAGGTCAACTCTGGAACTGTCTCCCTCTGTCTGTATTTCTTACTTCCTATGACCTCCAGTCTTTCAAACGCAGTGTGTCCAGACATCTCGAAATGAACGGACCTTGAATTTGGCAGTCCATTGTTTTTTTTTTTTTTCTTGGAAGGAACTGTTATGCGGACTCATAGCCTTTGGTTCCTTCTTCCTCGCATAAAAGAAAAGGAAAAAAAGAAAAAGAAACAGAGGCACATGATTCTTGCGCGATGTTCTCTGTTCTGTTGATCCCGATGTTGAAAAAGGAGTGAAACGCATGTCATATACATTTTCATTTATAATTCACGCGTATAACAGAGTGGCTTAGATGGCACGGTCACATAAATATTGGGTATGAGCAGAATGAAGAAAAGGAATCCTATATGACCGAGTCGGAAGGGGGAGGAGGTGCGGAAAACCTAGATGGATAAGATATGTGAATATGTGAGAATCGATGTGTGAGAGCTGAGGAAATGATACATATGACGAAGGAGGGATGGGTAGTCAGTAGCAGTGGCAAGTCCATACAGGGGGCCGAGGGTCAGAAGGGATGGATGTAGAAAAGTCAGTGCAGACACTAATAGGATCTTTGCCAGAGAGTTGGAGAGAACACAGTGTCGAACTAATTCCTTGGAACCAGGATGTCGGCCGCGGACACGAATGCGCCAGGCCTGTTCGAGGTGAGGATATCAGAGAGAAAAACTTTTTTCATCAGATTATTTACCATTCTGTACAAGACCAAACGAGAGTAGGTACATGAGAGCAAAGGTTTCAACTACGAACCACAATAAGGAGACACGACACTACGTGAGGAAAATTTAAAAGCAGTAAACAAATACAAGAGTAAAACATGTGTAACAAGAATGTTTATTCAAAAGTGTATTCAAGAATATATAGTAGAATTAAATATAGGCAAAAATTAATATATATATATATATATATATATATATATATATATATATATATATATATATATATATATTATCCGTGTCGCATGGAACCAAAATGTTAGAAAATGGGGATGTGTGGTGACTCTTCCATGCAGAACATCAGGATTTGTTGTCTAATATTTGTTATAAAGTGGGCGCACTGAGCAGAAAAAAATAACCGAGGAGGTCTAAAGCGAGCTATGATAGGGCAGTTGATGATGTGACAGGAAAACGAATTAACCAAGGGAACATTACAGAGCTTGCAGGTTGACTGTGGTCGATCATCTAGTGAGGGCTCCATGGAGCAATACCTTAGTCAGATGTTGGCGACGTCCAGTCCACTTCCCAGCGGCGGGTGAGAGTGGGATGCTTGTCGTAGAAGTGCCACTTTTTGCGATAGATGTCATAGTGCTGGATAATGACGTCGGTAGGTCATTGATCAGTACTTAAGTCAAAGTCCTATACATTGCCCTTTCCCAAAGGATTTACTGGATAGTTGCCTTGGACAAAGGGAGACAAATAGCAAGAGAGAGCAGGTCACAATCATTTCGGGCAAGAGCAACCTGGTCATGCTGGACATGCTGAACATGGACTGGAATCCAGACAAAAAGCCTTAACTTGAGGGTGTAAGTCTGATGGAGACAGGAGTAGAGAAATGAGAGAAGAGGAAAGGGTTGATAGGGAGTGGGGTAATGAAGAAGGGCGAGGGCTACGTAGGAGTCACTGATTTTGAGAACGAAGTAAGTCAAGGGCAGACGTTAGAGCAGACGGTTTATATGAGTGCTGCTAGCCAAGTTGAAGAGACTCATTTCCAAAATTCGTACTCTTTAATGTGTGATTGTAGAAAACGGAACACTTCAAGGGTATTCTGTGCAAGAGAAGCTATTAATCAACTACTTCAGTTATCATTTGGGAAAATGCAATTGTGTAATAAACTATAATTCATTTTTTCGTAATTTTAAAAATCCTGGTAATGCTTAAGGAGACATAGAACCACCTCTTAAAATTCAGTGATTTATTCAGCGATTTTATAAAGGAGACATAGAACCACCCCTTAAAATTCAGTGATTTATTCAGCGATTTTATAAAGGTGTACATGAAGTGCGTTTTCTGGTATGAGGAGGATCCATCAATAAACATGGAAAATATGATTACCTAAGGGATAGGTTAGGTTAGGTTAGGGTGAGTTTAGTTATGTTAGCATAAGATTGGTAAGGTTAGCATAGAAGAGGTTAGGCAAGGTTAGGGTAAATAAGGCTGGGTTGTTACAAAAATTTAAGTTTGGTTTGGATAAACAGGCACTAATAAAGGTAATTTCGTTCAAAAATGTTCTAAGGTTGTGTCCGTTCATAAACAAACACCGCTTTTGTACACGCTTTCCACCACTTTTAAAAGAAAGAAAAAAAAAAAAACTCTGAATCTTGAAAACGCAATAAGAAAATACTTAAAGAATCCCATGAAGGGCTAAGGTAAGGAAAAAGCAGAAGGAAACTGCTAAATAAGGTGGTCTAGCTTATGTCTCCTTAAGGATTACCTAAAACCTTATCTGATATTAATGCATGCTTTGAAATGATCCATCATTTCAGAAAGCGCATTCAGTCATTGTAAGGGCTTTGTACCCTGATCCATCATTTCAGAAAGCGCATTCAGTCATTGTAAGGGCTTTGTACCCTCATGCCAAAACATGGTTGGTCACATATATACAGTACACCAGTGTCTGTGCTTGGTTTGACGCTTTTTGGTTCTTCAACAGTTTGTTGGCGAATAGCAGCCAGTTCTATCCCGTGTAGGCTCTCCAACGATGTGCGTAGGGCCGCTGCAGCCTTTTACTCAATTCATTGACAACCAAGTGTTGATGTGATTCACTTATAGATGCTGTTTCGTGTTTTGGGGCTTTATGGAGCAGTGTGGTGGCGAATTTTGAGAAAAATCGCTAAATATGATCTTATTTTTCCATAGGCTTTCCCTGATTAACTAAGATCCGATGTCGCTTTAATCGTTTCCGAAATAACACAGCTTTAGTGCTATTTGGTGCTCAGTTTGGCACATCTTTTTTTCAGGACGGTTGCTCAGCACCTGTTACTTTTTTATAAGTTTTCCAGTTATGTGCGTAGGTCCACTGTAGCATTAAATATTCTCATAAATAACAGTATTGGTGTTATGCGTGGTATAATGGCGTGCACACTCTGTGTGCTTGCTGAAGGCCGGAACAGTTCTCACGGCTGCCATGAGAATATTTCCTGCCCCAATATAACGAGTTTGCCCTGTAGACTTTATCTTTAAGCTGTTGGTATAAAACCTCGTAGATTTTGTCATGAAGTGCCCCTCGACCACTGTTCCCAATTTGGTCCATATCGAAAAAGAAAAAATTATCGTTTTCTGAAGACCGGAACTACTTTCACTGCAACCATGGGAATAGCTCCGAGCCTGACAGAACGTTAGTTTTTATCCGATTTCAACGAAAATTTGTGGAGGTTCAGGGGTAGCATAGTCCAGGGCGAAACCTAGTACTTTCCGGAGCCATAGGACGAAGACGAAGGTCAAAAGGCAATGTCAACTTTGAGATTGCCCTGTCAGTTTTCTCTTTAAGCTATTGGTCTGAAACCTCGTATATCCCCCTCGATCATAGTACCAAATATGGTTCATATCAGAGTAAACTGTGTGCTTACTGAAGGCCAGAATTATTCTCACGGCTGCTGTGAGAATAGTTCCGGAGCCATGGGAATAACGAGCTTGCCCTGTCGGCCTTACCTATCAGCTATTGCTCTGAATCCTTGTAAATTTTATCATGAGCCACCCCTAGACGTTTCTGACGTCTCTACCAAGTTTGGTTAACATCGGATGAGTGCTATGTGTTTACTGAAAACCGAAACTATTCTCACGGCTGCCGTGAGAATAGTTCCGGCCCTTATATAACGAGAAGTTTTTATCTGATTCTAACGAAATACGGTGGAGGTGTAGAGGGGTTAGCCCATGGCCCGTCCAACAATCTCTCAGATTAATAGCACATAAGACAAGGTCTCAGAACAAGGTCAAATTTGAGACTCGTGTAGGTTCTGTTTTTAAGCTGGTTGTCTGAAACCCCGTAGATTTTGCCGTGACGTGCCCCTCGACCCTTGTACCAAGGTTGATTCGTATCAGGTAAAACTAATCGAATCCTCAAGACCGGAACTACTCTCACAGTAGCCGTGAGAATGGTTCGGGCCCCAATATAAAGAGCTATCCTGTTGGCTGTGTCGCAGATTTAGTCATGAGGTGCCCGTCAACTACTGTACGAAATATGGTTTATACTGTATATATATAAAAAAAAAAATCATTTTCACAAGACCGGAACTATTCTCACTGCTTCCTTGAGATTTGTATACAGTATCGAGCTTGCCCTGCAGACTTTGTCTTTAGGCTGTTGCTCTGATAAATCGTAGATTTTGTCATGAGCATCCCTTCATCCTTTCTGCCAAGTTTGGATAATGTCGGATAAATACTATGTGTTTACTGGAGACCGGAATTATTCTCAAGGCTGCCGTGAGAAGTGTTCTGGCCTATATACCGAGTAGTTTTTATCCGATTTAAACATCAATTTTTGCATCTCAGTCATAGAATTCTTCGTTTTCCCGTATACTGTAGATTTTTGCGTCTCAGTCCAAGTATTCTTCATTTTCCGATGTAAATTTTGTATCTCAGTCTTCGTTTTCATTCTCCCACATAAATTTTTGCATCTCATTCATACTATTCTTCATTTTCCCACATAAATATTTGCATTTCTGTCCTAGTCTCGTCATTTTCCCACTTACTTTTTTGCTTCTGCGACCAAGTCTTCGTTTTCCCACAAACTTTTGCATCTCAGTCTTGTTCTTCTTCATTTTCCAATATTAATTTTTGCATCTCATTCCTTGTCGTCTTCATTTTTCCATATAAATTTTTGTATCTCAGTCCTAACCTTCATTTTCCTATATAAATTTTTGCATCTCAGTTCTAATCTTCATTTCCTCACATAAATTTTTGCATCTCAGTCCTGGTCTTCATTTTCCCATATAAATTTCTACTTCTAAGTCTTATTCTTCTTGATTTTCCCATATAAATTTTACATCTCTGTCCTTGTCTTCTTCATTTTACCCCGTAATTTTTTGCATCTCAGTCTTACTCGTCTTCATTTTCTCATATAAATTTTTGCATCTCAGTCCTAGTCTTCATTTCTCAACAGTTTTTTGCATTTCAGTCCGGATCCTCTGTAGTCTCATTTCCCCACATGGCCAGCCTTTAGGACCCAGGGTGCTTGGACAGGGCAGCACCTACGTGACCATGATGAACACCGTGTTGGCCACCGTTACCCCAAATTCTAGGCTGACCGCATGAGGGTGACTAACGTGACCTGGTGCCCCGTGTTGGAAGACCTCTAGACTGACTGGCTGTTGAGTGAAACCTCTTCCAGGCACGAATTCCAAGCTAACTGGCTGAGCAGATCTATGGCCGTATCCCTGATGTCCTACGATGAAGCTTCCTTTGGGGAGTGTTGGGTCGGTGTCCCTGTGTCCCTGCTGCCTGTATCTTCGTTCTGGCTTGTGGGTCCAGCGTAGCAGCACACACCACACACACCACAACTAACACTACCGCCAACTGAAGCTTCCCTGTCTATATACGGTATTAAGAGAGAGATATATATATATATATATATATATATATATATATATATATATATATATATATATATACACACCAACTAAAACCTTATCGCCTACCACGAAAAATCACTCCCTTTTATCATCTCTCTACGGAGATGTTCCACTTTTGAGGTTTGTCGATCTTGTGTAAGGCAGCCCTTTCCCCAGCACTTATATATCACTGCCCAGTCACCGCCCAATGACCTGTTTCAATGCCATGGAGTTTTCGGGTGTTAGACTGGCCTCTTTTTTTTTTATGTGCTATTTATTAACTGATGCCATAAGTAGAAATGATGTTAGTCAGTGAAAAAACTCAAACATACATACATATATACATGCATACATTCATACATTCATTCATACTTCCATACATATAGGCGTTGGCAGAGGTATGTACCATCCCTTCCCCACTCCCGTCAGCCCTCCCTCTCATTCACATACACTCGCCTAATAAGTCACCCATTCTTCATCCTCTGCACATGCCGAAAAAATCTCAGATTACTTCTCGTAACACTTTCGATCACATCCACATCATCACCACAACTCTCCTTTACTTCCTCGTCTGTCTGTCTGCCTTTCCATGTAAATGCACATCCACGTCAACACCTCAGTGCTCCTTTACTTCCCCATTTGTCTGTCTGCCCCGCCCCCCCCACGCAGCTCCACATCTACATCAACACCACAACCCTCCTTTTCTTCCTTATGTGTCTGTCTCTAAAGTCATGTTCTTTCACAGGTTCATGTTCTCTTTTAAACTTACGTTCTCTTCAGCTCATCCTCTCTCGTTTGCATACCTTCGATCTAAGGCTTACTTTCTCTTACGTTCTCTGAAGCTTACTTTGTATCTTAACATCACTATCTGTCTATCTATCTATAGCCCAACGCCCTAATCCCGCAAAGGGTGGCCGCAGATAAACGCCTCCAAGTTGCTCTGTCACCCACCATTTGACTGCCATCCCCCCATCTCACTCCCCCTCCCTCATATACCTCTCAGCTCCATCCCTCCAGCTTATCCTCGGTCTTCCCCTCCCTCTTCCTCCCTCTCTACTTCACCCACATACACCCTCTTAGTTAGTCTTTCATTCTTCATTCTCTCTACATGTCCAAACCACCTCAGTGTATTTCTTCTAATTTTCTCGACCACATCCACATGCACCCCATAACGTTCCTTCAATTCTTCATTCGTCAGCCTGTTCCTCTATGTCACTGCACATGCTCCTTTCAGATAACTCATTTCCACTGCTCTCACTTTTGACTTGTTCCCCTCTAGCAAGGTCCACTCCTCGCTTCCGTATGTCAGGGTAGGGATCACAATACTATAATGCAGTGACTTATTAACTTCCATACTCACCTCCCTATTTCTCATCACCGCTTTCTGTAATGCTGTGTTTTTAAGGCGACTTCTCGTCGTAAAAACACGAGCACTGGGACGGGGTCCTTTGGCTAGACCGGATGTAATGCACTAACAAAGGAACAGGGCATAAAAAGAGACAGTACACCGAATCACATCTATTGCTTAAATTCTATCCCTTACAGCGCTACATACACAACATTTGGTACACAGTTACACAGAGATACAACAATACACTTATAATTGGATCCAATCTACTTTTGCACAGGGCACAGGGTAGTCAGGGATATGGGTTACTGTTATTGAGGAGAGATATCACTTCACTGCGATGGTCAATCGAGAACACTGGTCGTGCCACTGGTGGATAACAATAAACAGGGGAGTCTCACTTATATTCACTGTGATCGGGAGTCTGTGGGGGATATGATACTATAATAAAGGTAGGGTGCGTGTGGCGACATCCGACACCGTCACCTAGTCGCAGGGAAGCACTTCATTAGCCTTTCGGCTCGTTCACACCCCTACCTTCGACTCCACAGAAAACTCCCCGCTTCCTTTCTGAGAGGGGGAACTGAGCTGTTTAATGTTCAAGCACGACTTACTCCGATATCACTGTTTAACATAACTTTTATTTGTCACTGCCACTGTGCATTGGATCACTGTCACTGTATTAGGGGTCACTGTCACTATCACTGTTCTACCCGTGTTTCCTGGGTAGTTGGGTCACTAGTACTTACTGTCCAGGGAGGTTCCCTTGTTTAGGGCCTTGACCTGAGTGGCGGCTCCTTCATAGGGCCGCACTGGTGGGGTGCAGGGAGGCCTCGTAGTCTGGGGGCCTCGACCTGATCGGGGGCCCTCGGGACTAGGACCGAACAGGCGGAGGATTCGGGCCTGCTTCTTCTTCTGCTGGGGCGTGAGAGAGCCTAGGTTGCCGTCGTCGGGGAACGTGGTGGAAGGCCTGGGCGTCCGGGGTCTGCAGGTGCTCAGGGGGAGAGGCGCCGTCAGGGCTGGGCTGCGGCAGCGACTCCTGTATGGCTCCAACAGTGCTAAGGAGCGTCTGGGTGTGGGCGGTAACTCCGCAATCGGGCCTTGCCACCACTCTAACGCCTCCGCTTGGCCAAGAAGCCTGGATGGCGACGAAGGGCTCCCCGGAGGGAAAGAGGCTTGAGGGAGACTCACGCTCTTTGTGGTTCCCTGAGTGTGTTCATTGGGCTGAGGTGGGGCTCCACTTCCCCTAGTATGGACTTTGGCTGGCGCCGTGAACTTGTCCGGCGTGCGAGGGACACCAGTAGGGTGATCGGGGTCGCCCTTTCGCCGAGGCAAGCGGCCGTCAGCGTGATGTTCCTCCCGCAGTAGGGAACAAGCCGGAGTGAGGGGCATGAGGGCCGCACTCTCTCCAATACGGACAGATCCTACCGTCAGGGAATTCTCCACCCTGGTACATGCCCCAGTCGTAACTGAGTGTCTGCCCGTACGGGAATCGACTAACGGAGAAACGGGATCACCCGTCTGCTCCGGCGAGAGGCCGGCCCCGAGTCGCCGCTTCCGTAATTGGGTAGCGCTACACGTACGGTAGCAGGGTCTCTCTACCCTGGACCGTATTCTGGCCGTAGCCAAAGTACAACTGGAGAGGGATGCACACAGGCAACTCTCTCTCTCCTCAGCGTGTTAAGGCCGGAGCCTGGGGTCACCTTCCCCTTTACACACTTTGTCAGGCCGTAGCCTGTGTCTATTTCTCTTTTAAGGCCATTGCCTTGGGCCTCTTCCTGCCCTTGGGCCTCTTCCTGCCCTAGAGGGTGTAGCAAGACCGTCAAGACGGTGCTACTTGGGACTGACCTCTTTTCAGTCCCACCCCTGGTCTGACGGTCACTACCCCGCCCACACAGTAGTTCAGGTTGTCTGAACGCCTGGGGTTGGGGCACTTGCGAGGAATAGGGGCTCAGGGCCGGGATGTCCTGATGACCCTCTTGCCCGAGGTCACTAGCCTCACCTGTGTGTCCTCCTGGGGTGGTGGTGGGGTGGCGGCTCGGCGGTGGTGTGGGGGGTGGTGAGGTGGGAGGTCCTGTGGCGGTCTCGGCGGGCATTTTACTTTCAGTGAACCAACAACCTTCCTTCCCTGCTGTACCCTTTCAAGCACTTCATCCCCAAAAGTTCCATCCTTATTCATCACACTGCCCAAGTACTTGAATGCACTCACATTCTCCATATCATGACGCACTCTCTTAATCTCCCGTTTTCCTTTAGTGCCTGGTTGAGTTGCCAGTTCGGCATTATCCGATAAAAGGCGAATTTTGATGACGTCACATTTGACGTGTTCAGTGTAGGCCGTGCAATCGGGGATGAAGGTTGCAGACGGCTTCTCCGGGACATTTCTCTTCATTAAGGCAAAGTAGTATGTAGAAAAATTCACAGTATCTTAACTTAGACAAGATTTTTAAGCGTGTGAGCCAATATGGCTTATTTTAAGCCAGGAGGATAGGTGTAATATGAGTTAGTTTGAACTGGAGCCGTGCTGTGGAGGAAGGAATGCTGAGTGCTTTTCTGGGATATTTTTCTTCATAAAAGGTAATGTATATGTTAAGAAAATCAGGATTTATTAACACAGAATAGTCTGATATGCAAGTGAGTGAACATGGATGGACTTAAGCCAGGATGAGAGATGCCATACTGGATTAGTGTGTATTCCGAAATATAAACTGCCAGAGAAGTTTGTGGTTGGATAAGGTTGTTTGTTTTATATTTTCATTATGGTTATTGTAGGTGACATTTGAGGCTTCGTAGCAACTCTTTCTTAGCGACTTTGAAAACTATCACGATAAGTCGAAATTTATCGAAGGCCAAGGACACGGGACATGTCAAATATTCGGAACTTAGACCAGTTGACTAGCGCGGGTGTTGTGCTGCGTCCTTGTAGATTGTGGAATTGTTGCTATTATTGATATTGTCACTATGGTTACTATGGATTCCTATTGCTAGTACCGTTATTAATATTGCGATTAATACTACTGTTCTGTTGGTGTTGCTGAGCACATGTGGACGCGTGCATGGAAAAGTTTGAGAGGAATGAGAGAGTGTTTTTGATTGGAGATATGAATAGAAAAGTAGGGAATGTGAAGGTGGATGGAGTAGTTGGTGAGTGGGGTGTGCCTGCAGAAGTGGATGAGAATGGCAGTGCTCAAGTGGACATTTGTGCAGAAAGGGGGTTGGTGATACCCAATACCCTCTTAAGCATGCAATGATCCACAGGTATACGTGGCGAATGATGAGAAGAGTGGGTGGTGACATGAATGAAAGGAAGACAATGATTAATTATGTATGTGTGGTTGAGAGAATGAGAAGGTATGTAATGGATGCAAGAGCGTACAGAGGTTGAGGGTGTGGACTTTCTGTCCACCATTTTGTGGTGGTGAAAATCAGGGTACAAATGCGATGAATGAATAGGAGAGGACAGAAGGAAGTAGTCCATACAAGGAAGGTAGAATGGTTGCAAGAGGATTATAAAAGGAAGAATATAAGATAGAAGTGGAGGAACGATTGAGTAAATATGATTTGGAGCAGGTAGGGGGAGGTAGAAGGTGTGTGTTAGATATTCACAGAAGAAATCTGTACAGCATGCGAGGTGGTGTGTAGGGTGAAGGGAAGACGAAAGGGGGTGCAATTAACAGCATGGTGGAATGAAGAGGGGAGGCAAACAGTGGCGCAAAAGAAGAAAGCTAATGAGTGGATGGGAATCAGAGGCATGGAAGAAATTGAGAGACGGGAAAGAGAGAGAGAGAGAGAGAGGAAGAGAGAGAGGTGAAAAGATTGGCAAGACAGAGTTAAAAGAGAGTGGATGAGGAATTTGGAAGTTGTAACGTGGAGGGAATGTAAGAAAATGTTCTGGAAGGAGATATAGAGAGTTAGACAGGGTGATAAAGAAGTTAGTAGGGGAGTGAAAGATAGAAATGGTAGATTAATAGTGGGGAAGAGGAAAAGTTAGCAGATGGAGAGAATACTTTAAGGAATTGTTAAACATAGAAAATTAAAGTAATGCGAGTATAAGTGGCTGGGGAATGGCTGTGAGATGGGGGGAGGTGAGAACCAGTAGGATGGAAGGAGTGGAAGCAATGAAAAAAGTCAAAATGGGGAAAGTCCCAAGAATTGATAGTGTGTGTGGTGAATGTTAAAGCATGGGAAGAAATACTGTAATAGTAGAATGGATATGGGAGATGTGCAGATTGGCCTGGAAGGAAGGTAGGGTCCCTGAGGATTGGAATTCAAATTTAATTATTCCCCTGTACAAAAGAAAAGGGGAAAAGGAAGTGTGTGGTAATCATAGGAGCATTTGTCTTCTTAGTGTAATAGGAAAAGTATATGGTAGGATACATATTGACAGAGTTAGAGAAATAACAGAGGAATTAGTTGGACAAGAGCAGGGAGGCTTTAGGAAGGGAAGAGGTTGCGTAGATCAGATATTCATCCTTAGATCTTTGGTGGAAAAGTTTCTAGAGAAGGGAAAGAAGTTATATGCAACCTTCATGGATTTGGAGAAAGCATATGACAGAGAGGATAGACTAGGACTGTGGAAAATATTAAGAATATATGGAGTAAATAGAAAGCTGTTGAATGCCACGAAGAGTATATATGAGGGTGCTAAGGCTGCGTATGGATAGTGAATTGAGTGGATTTTTCTATTTGAAGGTTGGATTAAAACAGGGATGTGTCATATCTCCATGATTGTTCGGTATGTATATGGATGGGGTTATAAAAGAGATACAAGGTGGGGCAGTGGAAGTTGAAGTGGCCCTAATGAGAGAGGGCAGTGTTTGGAAACTTCCTGTACTGTTGTTTGCAGATGATACTCTATTGCTAAGTGAAGACGAGAGGGCACTGCAAGGCAGAGTGAATTACTTTGGGAGAGTGTGTAAAAAACGGAATCTAAAGGTGACTGTAGGGAAGAGTACAGTTATGGTCTTCGAAAGAAATGAAATCACTGAATGCACAGAGAGGTTGAATGATGAAGTGGAAAATGTGAGTACATTTAAGTACTTGGGTAGTGTGATGAGTAAGGGTGGAAGTTTGGAGGATGAAGTGCTTGAAAGGCTTCAGCAAGGAAGAAAGGTTGCTGGTTCTTTGAAAATAGTGATAAGAAATAGGGGAGTGAGCATGGAAGTAAAAAAGTGCACTGCATGATAGTATTGTGATACCATATCCGATGTATGGAAGCGAAGCTTGGACCTGGAAGGACACAAAAGAGCAGTGAAAATGAGTTATTTGAGAGGAGCATGTCGAATTACATAGAGAGACAGACAGACAAACGCGAAAGTGAAGGAAAGTTGTGATGTGGATGTGGTTGTGATAGAAAGCGTGAGAAGAAATACATGGAAGTGGTTTGCCCATGTGGAGAGGATGGAGAGCGAGAGACTAACGAGGAGAGTATATGTGAGTGAGGTGGGGAGGGGGGGAGAGGGAGGAGGAGGCCGAAGATGAAGAGGAGGAATCCGATAAATCTGGCACACGGTCAAGTCTACATGGTACACAGCCGCTGAGGTGAAAAGTAGGGGTCTGGAGAGGGAACTTTCAGTGTAGACCCAGCAATGGGAGAGGTGGAGCTCAACAATCATTTCCTGGAAGCTATGCAATGTCAGATGAGTGGCGAAACTTAGTGAAATATATAAGAAGGGTGGAGGAGACAAATCAACCCAGGGTGGATCAGGATTGACCAGAGAGGTTGAGTACTAGGTACTAGGGGTAAGGCAGAGGTCCTGAAAGTGCTGCAAGGATCAGACATAAGACTAGGCGTCGGAACAGAGACACCAATGCAGGCATGTGGAAGAAACCCCCATGGAGAAATAAAGGCTGGGAAGGGGGTGATAATGCATGGAAGGGCATCACTCAGCAGTGTCTGGGAGTCCTGATGACGTATGTAGAGGCTGCAAAGCCCTCTTCGGCATGCAAGGAAGTTATAGGGCAGGAACACATCTTGCTTGCAGAGAACTGTGAACAACACAGTCTCATACTGCACCCACCCATAGTGAATGTGCCTGAGTATGCCAACCCTGAAGTAGTGGAGGGCATCGCAACTGGCCTCCCATATCAAGCTAGCCAAGCAGTTCATGATATTCTGACATCAGGAGCACAAAAGACACAAATGGTTAATATACAGCTAACGCGTAAGGATGGACCATCAAACACCATGGCGAGGTAGAGTAGTGGACGAATAGAATATGCTACCTAGTAATGTGGCTGCACCCTCTTCCATTGAGTTTCAAGCACAGGCTGGATAAACATATGGCAAAAAAGGGTTGGGTATGAAAAAATATCCTAATAACCAGTACTAATTCATTATTTTTCCTTTTCAGGTGTCACTACGATAGTCACTTTGCTCCCTTCACACTTTCCTATAAAATGTCCACGCCAGTTTTTGTATACTGCATGATGTTCCTTCTGACATTTTCCAGCCGGCTTCGACTGGAGGGTTTGGTGGATGGGGGAGAGCCTTCTTTGCTATCCTTGTCTTATTCTGGTAGTTTAGTCACTCTTGCAGGAGCTACTTGGCACGGGCCAACTGGCCTACTGCAGTTACCCTCTCTTTGTATGTTCTTATGACTGTCTATCTATCTATTGCCAGACGCCTTAATCCCATACGGGATGGCCACAAACAAATCGCCTCCACGTCGTCCTGTCCCCCGCTATTTCACTGCCCTGCTCCCAGTTCACACACCCCTCTCTCATATACCTCTCCACTCCATCCCTCCATCTCATCCTTGGCCTCCCCCTCCCTCTCTCCCCCTCCACCTCACTCACATACACTCTCCTTGTCAGTCTCTCACTCTCCATCCTCTCCACATGGCCAAACCACCTCACTGTGTTTCTCTTAATGCTTCCTATCACATCCACATCCACATCACAACGATCCTTCACATCCTCACTTGTTAGTCTCTCTCCCCATGTGACTCCACAGGCTCCTCTCAAATAACTCATTTCCACTCTCACTCTTGACTTGTGTCCCTCCAACAACGTCCAAGCTTCACTGCCATACGTTAGAGTTGGTATCACAATACTGTCATATAGTAACTTTTTCACTTCCATGCTCACTTCCCTGTTTCTTATCACTGCTTTCAAGGAATCAGCAACCTTTCTTCCTTGTTGGACCCTTTCAAGCACTTCACCCTCCAAACTTTCATCCTTACTCGTCACACTACCCAAGTACTTAAACGTATTCACATTTTCCATTTCCTCATCATCCAACCTCATTGTACATTCACTGGCTTCACTTCTCTCGAAGACCATAACTTTACTCTTCCCTACATTCACCTTTAGATTCAGTTTCTTACACACTCTCCCAAACTCATCCACCAAGCCTTGCAGCTCCCCTTTGTCTTCACTTAACAACACAAAATCATCTGCAAACAACAGTACAGGGAATTTCCAGACACTGACCTCACTCATTAGGGCCGCTTCAACATCCACTGCCCTACCTTGTATCTCTTTTATAACCTCATCCATGTACAGATTGAACAACCATGGAGACATGACACATTCCTGTCTCAACTCAACCTTCAAATAGAAAAATTCACCCAGTTCACTATCCACACGCACTGTAGCCTTAGCACCCTCATACATACTCTTCACGGCATTCAACAACTTCCCATCTACTCCATATATTCTTAATACTTTCCACAATCATCGTCTATCCACCATGTCGTATGCTTTCTCCAAATCCATGAAGGCCGCATACAACTTCTTTCCCTTCTCTAGAAGCTTTTCCACTAAAGATCTAAGAGTGAATATCTGATCAACACAACCTCTTCCCTTCCTAAAGCCTCCCTGTTCATGTCCAACTAATTCCTCTGTTATTTCCCTAACTCTATCAATAGACAATAAGTATCCTACCATTATACTTTTCCTATTACACTAAGACAAATGCCCCTGTGATTACCACACACTTCTTTTTCCTCTTTTGCTTTGTACAAGGGAATAATTATACCTGACTTCCAATCCTCCGGGACTCTACCTTCCTCCCAGGCCAATCTGCACATGTTCCACATCCATTCTACTACTACATCTCTCCCTCATGCTTCAGCATATCACCACACACCTTCAATTCCATTTTGACTTTCTTCATAGCTTCCACAACTTTCATCCCACTGATTTCTTCCTGTCTTCTCACCTCCCTCCTCCCAGTCATTCCCCAGGTACTTATACTCACATTACGTTTATTCACTATGTTCAACAATTCTTTTAAGTGTTCTCTCTCCATCTGCCCACTTTTTCTCCTTTCTCCACTAATAATCTACCATTTTTATCTTTCACTTCCCTACTAACTTCATTGCCACCCTGTCTAACTCTCATTACCTCTTTCCAGAACATTTTCTTACATTCCCTCCACTTTACACTGAAATTCCTTCCAAATTCCTTATCCACTCTCTTCTTTCTCTTACTAATCTTTTCACCTCTCTCTTTCTTTCTGCATATAACTCTCTCTTCTGTCTCTCAACTTCTTCCACGTCCCTATTTCTCATCCATTCATTATATGCTTTCTTCTTTTGTGCAACAGCCTGTCTCACCTCCACATTCCACCATGCTGTTCCTTGCACCCCCTTTCGTCTTCTCTTCGCCCCACACACCACCTCACATGCTGCACATATTTCTTCTGTGAATATCTTGCACACACCTTCTGCGTCCCCCATGCACCAATGCATATTTACCCAATTGTTCCTCCACTTCTATCTTATATTCTGCCTTTTTCTCATTCTCTTGCAACCTTTCCACTCTCCTTCCTCCCATCCTTACCATCTTCTATTTCTCCATTTTACTTGGACCTTGATTCAGACCACCACTGGGTGGTGGTCAGAAAGTCCACTCCCCCAACTTTTATATGTTTTTGTATCCATTACACATCTTCGCATCCTTTCATCCACACACACACATAATCAATCATTGCCTTCCTTTCATTCAGTTCACCACCCACCTTTCTCATCACTCGCCATGTATACCTGTGGACCATTTTGTGCCTGAAGAGGGTACTGACTATCACCAACCCCCTCCCGGTACAAATGTCCGCTAAAGCACTGTCATTCTTATCTACAGTATCTCAGCAGGCACACCCCACTCACCAACTACTTCATCCGCCTTTACATTCCCTACTTTTCCATTCATATCACCAATCAGAAGCACTCTCTCATTCCTCTCAAACTTTTCCATACACACTTCCACATTTGTCCTGAACTCTTCTCTCACTGTGCTTGCATGATCTTGCGTTGGTGCATACACGCACACAATTGCCCACATTTGTAGGCCAAGTTTCAATTTTACCCATACAGTCCTTGAGCCATTTGATCCATACTCTCTTACATTATCCTTCCATCTGTTACTCACAACAATACACACTCCTTCTTTTGTCCTCTCATTCTCATCTACTCCCGCACATATACCCCATCCATGCTTCCATTATCTCACACTCTCTCCTCTTCATTTAGTTTCAGTTAATGCACATACATCCATTTTCGCACCCTCAAGTACCTGGACAATCTTTCTTTGGCCTCATCATTTGTCTTACATTCCAAGTCGCCATCTGTATCGTGTCCTTTGTTCGGTCCTTAGTCGTCATCTTTTGGTCAGTCCTGGTCCGAGGGTTCTTATTCGTATTTTTAGTTAGTTGTTTTCCAGGGAGGGGCTCTAACCCTCCGCCAACCCACTTGCTGTCACGTAGGGAACACGTGTCAGTTGGTTATAAGATTACCACCCAGTGTTGTAAATGCTTTCCTGGTTTACAGGAAAGCTTTTGGCTTGCCACTCGATGCAAAGCTACCCTAAAAACAGAGTACCACTACACTTAGTGGGTGGATGGTGGGCACCCCCACCAACCACATTATGTACTGTACTCTAATGCCTGCAGAGGAACAACAGTGGAGTCCAGACAAATTAAAGGTAGAGTAGGGATTTGCAGGAGTTTGAAGAGGCCTCAGATCCTGAGCCAAACACGGAGGTGGTCACTTGTTGGAGGGAGTGTAGAACAGGCTCTTTGGTGTCGGGCCTAGTGACAACAGCAGAATGGTCCACATAAATCAGCATGTGACATTTTTGATTTGTGGAGGCCTGATCAGGCCATGTTGAAGAGAATACCACAACTCCCTAAGGGACTTGTTGCTAAATGGGTTCGTGAGGAGAAGCGATACTGCTAACTAAAACATGATACGGCCCAAGAGGATGTTATGGACCAAGACAAAGGGACTCCTCCAAAACCACTTTGTCTCAGCTGTAGGAGTATGCAGTGGTGGGACATATTGTCAAAGGCACCCTTATTATCCAAAAGGAGGATCACCATCATGTTCTTCCAGCAGTATGAGGTCTGTTCAGATTTTTTTTTTTTTTATGCAAGGAAGAAGGAACCAAAGGCCAGGAGCTCGCAAACAGTTCCTTCCAAGAAAAAAAAGAAAAACAAAACAGAAAATCAAATTCAAGATCCGTTCATTTCGAGATGCCTGGACAAACTGTGTTTGAAAGATTGGAAATCATAGGAAGTAGCAAATACAGACAGGGAGACAGTTCTAGAGTTGACCTGTTGCATGAATGAAGGACTGGGAGTAACGGTTAACTCTTGCATTAGAGAGACAGAAAAGGGATGAGAGTTTGTTGCTAGACGGGTGCTACACGCCTGTTGTAGAGGTGGAGGGATGCAAGCAAACAGTTCAGAGGAGCAGTGACCACTGAAGTAGGATAGACATGAGATAAAGATGTAACAGTGCGGCAAAAAGACAAGAGGTTGAAGGGAGCCAGTAAGACGAGGGGAGTTTATGAGATGAAAAGTCTTTGACTCAACCCTATTGAGAAGAACTGTATGTGGGGAGCCTCCCCACACATGAGAGTTGTATTTTACACGGGCAAATAAAGCCCGTGTGTGAAGTCAACAACTGTGCTGGGGTAAAGAAGGTACGGATTCGGCTTAGCACACCTAATCTCTTGGATGCAGATTTTACAAGAGATGTAATATGATCTTTCCAAGATAAATCCCGAGAGAATGAAACCCCAAGTATGTTTGAGTATCCAAGTATCCAACCTTAGGCTAAAAAAAAAAAAAAAGCTAACCTGTTGAACTCGGACACTAATCACCCTCAAAGTAGGCCCCTTTTGACTTGACACACGTAGCCCAGCATTCTTTCCACTGCCTGAAACATATTTCAAAATCGGTTTTCGGTACCTCCTGTAGGTGCTTATCACATTCATCATGATCTCTTCTCTCGTCTCAAATCAGGAATCCTTCAGCGTGAGCTTGAGGAATGACCAAAAGTCGCACGGAGCCATGTCTGGTGAGGAGGGAGCCTGCTAGACCTGCGGGATGTACTTGGCCCAAAATTCCTGAATCAGTTGAGAAGAATGGGCGGGGGTACTGTCATGGGAACACTACAAGCATAAGGTGCACGACCATGAACGCAGGCTGACTGACAGCCACTAAGTCACTCCTGGTGACTGGCATTAATCATGCATGCACACGAAGGTCCTGCACTGCGCTCACAAAACCCCGAAAAAAAAAAAAAAAAAAAAAGTTGGATACTTTCTGAACAGACCTCGTATGTATATTGGATATTTAGGTCTAATGTACCTCGGCTGAGTCAGAAGCCAAACTGGCTGGCATGAAACTTCTCCAAGTTCAACCACCATGAGAATCCGGCCACCATGAGCTTCTCCATGAGCTTGCTCATTCTGGATAGAGGCAGATGGGACTGTACAGAACTATATTTGTGGGTTCCTTGGAAAGTCTGGGGAAGGGAAAGAGAGTGACAACTTTACTGGAGTCTAGTTAAACACCATCTGCCAGCTTAGATTGTAGCTATGAAGGAGGCACAAATGCGGTCAGGGGAGATGACACAGAAATTAGTAGATATTAGATCAGGATCAACGGTTGTCGCAGGGCATAGCTTAGAGAAGGCTTTTGTTAACTCCCGTTTGGTAAAAGGAGGGCAGAGAGTAATGACAGCATGAATGTCAATCCCCAGCCTCAGGTACACCTGGAAGGTGGGGGGAAGGGGGACAGATAGGGAGAACCTAGCATGAAATAGAATTGGTGGACCAGGACATTAACTTTATTCACATCCTCTTGGAGATCAAAGCCGTCTCGGTATAAGGGGTAGGAGAAGAATAGGGAATGTCTTTTCCTTACAACTGAGAAAATGATGGGTATAGAGTGATGACAAAGAGGTGAAGAAAATTTTGAATTTTTTTATATGGAGAAATGAATTCCCCCTAGCTAGACCTTAATAGATCATTACCCCCGCTGGGTGACGGGAGAGTGCTATCTCTTCCAGCAGGACAGCTACCCAGGCGGGGCGCGAACTCTCAACCCTTTGGTCTCGAGTCAGGCACTCTACCACTGAGCCACTCTGCCCCCAAGCTGGCACAGAAGGCATACCAGGCTCGACACTTAGCGCAGGCAAGTACTGCATCCTGTTCAAGGCAGCTTCCAGACAATGACAGTCTGTTTTCTGTTCGTCAGTAGGTCTCCCCTTCCATGTAGGCACAGAAGGCATACCAGGCTCAACACTTAGCGCAGGCAAGTACTGCATCCTGTTTAAGGCAGCTTCCAGACAGTGACAGTCTGTTTTCTGTTCGTCAGTATGTCTCTTCTTCCATGTATACCGCACTCAGAAATGGTCCTGTATGATACCATACAGCCTATCAACATAATTTTTTGTGTCTGACTCAGGGCAAAGGCTTCAGGGCCTGTACCCAGGGCATATTCCCAAGGCCTAATAGTCCTCCTGCATCCCCACATGTCCACCAAGAGACTCCAGATCTCAAGGAAATGCATTTCGAAGTCAATTGGAAAGCCTCCGTGACTGCAGCCACCAATCTTTTTGAGAATTCAACAGCTATTTGATGTTAAGGGAGCAGAAGAGGAGGTTGGTAAGAAAGCCATCAGTAAGAGCCCCTCAGCTTCCAGAACAAAGGTTCCACCAAGTATGGCTTGGCGCCAGGCAAAAGGAATGTAGGGACAGAAGGAAGATGACAGGCAGGTGGTCACTACCAGTATAAGAACCAAGGCGAACATCACAGCTAGCAAAATCTAAGTCCCTGAAGACAAGGTTCACGGTAGACAGTACATCGGTGTAGGGATAGGTGAATGTGGGAATACCAGGATGGGTGAACGGCAACGGGGAAGGGGAGTAAAGGAGTTCGTAGAAAAAGATAGAATCCCGTTATGATGATACACAAACCATTCTATATACAGTGCACTGTACTTACCTATGCAATGGTAGTAAGTGCTGTAGAGTGCTGATGCCTTGTGTACTAAACAGCACATACCTATATGTAACCGCACAGTTTAACTGTATAGGACAGATTTTCTTACAGAAAACATGCAAAAATATCACACATGAACCACTAGAAGTAGATGATGCTGTGGGAAAAGCAGGAAATATCTTCCTGTGAGTTTTTAAAATAATTTCCCAGAAAAATTGCAAATATGCAAACCCGTGAACAGCAGGGGTCGTTTCACTTCTAAAGGCTCCATGCATGCATGCATCAGCCTTGGTCACCTAGTGGTGGCCCTCCACATTGCTTGATATCTGGCAGCCTCCCCATCCAGTCCCATATCCCTTAGGCCACACTCTATGGCCTCGTCCCAGTTTTGTTTTCTCTCTCTCTCTCTCTCTCTCTTTAATCTGCCTCTCACAACCCTACCCTCAACGTTCACACTTCTCACCTTCTGCACTCAACTGTAATCTTTCATCCTCTCAAAATGCCGAACCCATCTCAGTCTACCCCTCTACATCACAACACCAATCTCATCCTTCCTCTCAACTCATCACTTACAATCCTTGCCCCATCAGGCCTCACATTCAAGGACGCACCACACTTCCATCAAATCACTGTCATTTCTTTAAGTTTGAGCCTATGAATATCCTCTTCCTTTACTGCCCAGGTCTCACTACCATAAGAGAGAAGTGATTCAGTTCTGTATGCTGAACCTATGAATACTGCCCAGGTCTCACTACCGTAAGAGAGAGGTGATTTAGAACGGGTAAGGTGGAATGCGAGGCAAATGGGATATGAGCTGTGGACCATACACAACTCTGCCACCAAACAGCGAGTGAGCATGCCTGATGGGCACTGCCCGCCGAGCTTAAATCCTTCGCTTCTTTAGCAGTGTTACAAGATCAAACAGATTCTAGCGGCCATTGGTCACTACCAGGCACAATTGTTTTGTAGCCCGCACGGCAAGCATTGCCTAAACAACGGGCAAGGGTGTCGTCCGCACGGCAAGCATTGCCTAAACAACGGGCAAGGGTGTCGTCCGCACGGCAAGCATTGCCTAAACAACGGGCAAGGGTGTCGTCCGCACGGCAAGCATTGCCTAAACAACGGGCAAGGGTGTCACATAGTTTGCCAGTGGTTTCCCTGCTTATGATGTCATCTATGCTCGTGCCCGCCAGCCACCTTCTAAATGTGCGAATTGGAATGTGATTTGGTATCAATGTTTGCCCATCGGGCACTGCTCGCTCGTGTGGAGGGGGCCTAACACATGCCACATACAAAGACCTCTTAGCACAGAGGGAGAGCCCTCTCAATGTTAGGAGAGGTAAGAGCTTCCTGAATTTCCTCCAACCACTCCTTACCCTAGCCACAGAGCTAGCTCCAGAGCCACAGCCAGTAAACATTATTTGGATAAACATTGCTGGTGAAAAAGAGATAGAAAAGAAGGAAGCAAGATTAGGTAAAAATGGGAGAAATGGTGTTCCCCCGAGCTAGACCCTGTATTGAATCATATAGCCCCGCTAGGTTACAGGAGCGCGCTACCACTCGCAGCACGGCAGTCCCGGGCGAGGCTCGAACTCGCAATCCCCCGATTACGAACTTGATGCTTTACCACTGAGCCACCTTGCCCCCTAAGATTAGGTAAAGATTTAAACATTTCTCAGCTGTTTTGCAGACCTCCAGCAGCTCTTTGTGCCTCTTTCGGGTATGCAGACCTCTGACTGGGAAACACCGAGATACAGGAATATGGGGCTGATAGTGTTATTGTTGTTGCTTAACCCTGGTTTGTCTGGTCGAACATACCTGTCGTCTGCAAGTATGCAAATGCTTCTAACAGGTCATCTTGTAGGTTTCTTACAATGATGCTGTGCCTGCATCTTAGTGTGGCACATGCTGTGAAGTGCTCTATTGTGCGTGCTATGTTGTTTGGGCTTGTGTTACAAGCAGGACACGTAATATCTATGATTCCACCCAACCTGAATCTGAGCTGGTTACTGAGGAGGGCTAGGTGATGTCCTGATTTGAAGCCTGGCTAGTTGAAGTTAACATCCCAGATGGATGGATGTCATGAGGCTTTGTCATATAATATGTTCTGACTTGAGATGTTGCAGTGTATTGCCCTTCACGTGAAATGAGTATGTTTCGACGTTACTGGTGCTGTAATGTTTGGAGATGTGATATTGTTGATAAGGATCTGGCAATGTTTGTGTGGGTGACTGTTTTATGTGCCTAATTGTGTTGTGCAGTTCTGTCATATAACAGGGGGCCATTGTGTGTAATCACAGGCTGCTGCATAATGTGCCCCTGATATCGATATTCTCTGACAGGAAGGGCTTTAGTTTCATTTTTTTTTTTTTTTCTTTTTTAATGCTAGGAAGAAAGAACCAAAGGCCATGAGCCCACAAACTGTTCCTTACAAGAAAAAAAAAAAAGAGAGAGAAATTCAAGATCCGATCATTTCGAGATGCCTGGACACACTGCGTTTGAAAGACTGGAGATCATAGCTAGCAGGAAATACAGACAGAGGGAGACAGTTCCAGAGTTAACCTGTTGCACAAATGAAGGACTGTGAGTAACGGTTAACTTTTGCATTAGAGAGTTGGACAGAAAAGGGATGAGAGCTGTCTGAGTGGGTTTGGTGTAGCCAGTGATAATGCATAGAGCACTGTTCTATATGGTCTGCAAGGTGTTGTAGTCAGTGTTAGATGGGATGGGAGCCCAGCAAGGTACAGGACAACACTGAGCAGGTATACTGCTTTTGGAGTAGGGACAATGTCTCTTTTTGTTGCCTGAAGTGTCTGTGCAAGTGCCCTAAAAGCACTGACTCTAGAGGTGCATTGCCTTTTGTACATGGTCCTTGTTGAGTTCATGCTGTGTCATTTCACCCCAAAGATCTAAATGGTAGGTGTGTGTGACATAGGTACACTGCTTACTGTGATGTTTGGGCTGTACCTAAGCTCATGTTTGCTGCTAACAATGATTGTGGTGATGGATGTGGCTGGAATCACCACCACCCTGTTATCCTCGATTCATCCCTGAAGTGTGTTAAGGTAGTCTTGTTGTAGTGTAACCCGCCGCGTGCCAGTGCCGTTTTAAAACGGTCTGACATAATTCCGCGGCCAGTGCCAGTGCCATTTTAAAATGGTTTAAAATAAAAAAATTCACTGTGACCGCATTTTTCAAGATTCATGGGTAAAAATTTGCAGGCATGTATGGTAACTGTTCCTCTACCATCCCTCAGGCTGTCAAGGCCATACACTCACTCGCTTCCTCCCTCACACTCACTCTGCCTTGCTCTACCTGTGTGCCTCACCCAGTGCTGTATATAGTGAAGGCATTTTGTAAATATTTTCACATAAGTGTAAGTTGTAAATACCTTCTTGTAAGTGCCAGGACTGTACATAATGAAATCAGGTTGTACCTATCTTCAAGTAAGTGTAAGATAATTAATTCACAGTGAGAAAGACATGCAAATTGTGATAGATGTTGAAGTAATAAGTAATCAGAAAAGTGTACTGAAGATTGCTGTACCTTCCCAGCAGTTTAAATACCTGAGAACTTACATAGAAAACGGCTTTCTTTCACCCACGTGGTGAGTGATGAGAGAGCGGGTATACCTGTATACTAGTATGCAGGACTCAATAAAACCCATTTCCGAGCTTCGGTGAGCATTTTATTGGTGAAATTTGTTGTTTTCACACCAAAATCTATCATTTTCACCAATAAAAAAAGGTCGAAAAATGGCCGGCACGGAGGCGACTCATAGGGCTAAAAAAAGCTGGCACACGGTGGGTTAAAGGTTGTGTGTGCAGTATAATGTGCAAATGTTTTGGTACTGTCATCTGCATACAAGGCAATGTTTGTGGGTAATTGGGGTATGGGAATATGCAGCTATGAGTTGAAAACTGTAGATAAAAGAATAGCCAACTGTGGAACTCCATTGAGAATGTAACAACTGCTTGTCTACCAGGAAAATAATTGGCAAACCAGCATTTGGTGTTGTTCTCCATGTGTACATTGTAGATTTTGGTGATAAGTATGCACTGGGGGATGGCATCAAAAGCTATACTAATGTCTCATTATAAGAAGTGTACCTGTATTTTGTATGGGTCTTGTGGAAGTGGTGTCATCAGATACGTGTTGTGTGAGGCTGGTTGGTAAAGTGTTTGTGGAGTATAGTGCTCTAAAGCCATGTTGTGAAGTGCAATGAGGTAATCTTGCTGTGGTGAGCAGGTAATGTCTGCAATGTGGTGGGTAGCTGTTATGGTAATATCATCTGCCAACTGTGGTATGTGGTATGGGTATGGGAATATCATGCATGAACAGATTGAAGAGCTTAGGTGATAGAACAGAGCCCTGGGTAACCCTCTTAGATGAGCTTCACGTTCATGATAACTTGCCCAGGAGTATAATGTTGCGCTTTTCTGCATGATATACAGCTGACAGTCTTGCGTGTGGTGTTCTTCTTCAGGTTTGTGCTGTAGATTTTGGTGATTAGTTTGTGTTAAGGGATGACATCAGAGGCAGAGGAAGATAATAATTGGCGCTATAGGTAGCAGTGGATTATAAAACGATGTTTCTTCTTTTTCCCTCTCTCTTAATTTAATGTTAAAAAAAAAAGTACAGAAAAAGGCAACATATATAGTAATGAGTACACACTAGATAGGCTATTTGGAAAAAAAAAAAAAAATCACACGATGTAGCTAACTACCTGACACAATGCTGATAACAGACAGCCAAGGTTACACCTTTACTCTGACTGGCCACACTACCTCTGATTACAGTGCTTTATCATACTGTACACAGCCCTTCCTATGGAAGTCTGAGAACAATTATAAAAACATATGCCGGTAGGCCAATACAAATTACCCATTAAGTTATGGTTTTCAGGAACTTTCACTACAATTATGGAAACCTAAAACAATGAGATGGAATGAAGTCTCTCAGTATATTTTCTTAACCCTCATGTCATGAGCCTTCTCAACAGTGAGTAAAATCATCTGGTATCAGCCAGATTAAAACATAAGCCCATCCCCCAGAAGCTTAAAAAAAAAAAAAAAAATCCATCCATATCTAATCCTGTGTTGCCCCATGAGAAGGGTAGGAGCCCAGGGCTAGACAAGTTGGTCCTGACATTTAAGATGAGAGTGACCAGCCTCACTCATCCCAGAGTGGCATTACGTGAGTAATAAACCCTAACCATCCCTTGGATAAAAACCTTCTTCAGCTCAATCTGATTGGAGTGCCTTATTACCCACTAAACCACCAGGCGCCATAATTTGGTTATATGGTTGCCACCCAGCGTGGTAAATGGTTTCCCGGCGTACAGGAAACCATTTGGCTTGTTACTCAGTGTAGAGTCACCCGAAGACAGAAGGAAGAGGAAAGAATGACGGAAAGAAAGACAGAAGAGGATGAAGGGAAAGAAGAAAGGAAGAGAGGAAATGGCAGCCACCCGAGAGCAGCACTACATCGAGTGAGTGAATAGTAAGCACCCCCCTCCTCCCTCCAAAAAAAAAGTGCAATACTGTACATGCATAACTCAGACAAAAAATACTATTTCATACTGTATAGTAATTCAGACAAATATCTACTGGGTATGCATAATCTGCTGGAACCAATATGAGACTATCTATTTATCTATTGCCAGACACCTTAATCCTGCAAGGGGTGGCCACAAACAAATCGCCTCCATGTTGCCCAGTCCCCTGCTATTTCACTGCCCTGCTCCCAGCTCACACCCCTATCCCTCATGTACCTCTCCACTTCATCCCTCCATCTCATCCTTGGCCTCCCCCTCCCTCTCTCCTCCTCCACCTCACTCACATACACTCTCCTCATTAGTCTCTCACCCTCCATCCTCTCCACATGGCCAAACCACCTCAGTGTGTTTCTCCTAACGCTTCCTATCACATCCACGTCCACCTCACAATGATCCTTCACTTCCTTATTTGTCAATATGTCTTCATGTGACTCCACATGCTTTTCTCAAATAACTCATTTCCACAGCACTCACTCTTGACTTGTGTCCCTCCAACAACATCCTAGCTTCACTTCCATAAGTTAGAGTTGGTATCACAATACTGTCATGTAGTAATTTTTCACTTCCATGCTCACTTCCCTGTTTCTTATCACTGCTTTCAAGGAACCAGCAACCTTTCTTTCTTGTTGTACCCTTTCAAGCACATCACCCTTCAAACATCCATCCTTACTCATCACACTACCCAAGTACTTAAATGCACTCACATTTTCCATTTCCCCATCATCCAACCTCATTGTACATTCACTGACTCCACCTCTCTCGAAGACCATAACTTTACTCTTCTCTACACTCACCTTTAGATTCTGTTTCTTACATACTCTCCCAAACTCATCCACCAAGCCTTTCAGCTCCCCTCCATCTTCACGTAACAACACAGTATCATCTGCAAACAACAGTACAGGGAGTTTCCAAACACTGCCCTCTCTCATTAGGGTCGCTTCAACATCCAGTGCCCTACCTTGTATCTCTATTATATATAACCCCATCCATGTACAGATTGAACAACCATGGAGACATGACACATCCCTGTTTCGACCCAACCCTCAAATAGAAAAATTCACTCAGTTCATTATCCACACACACTGCAGCCTTAGCACCCTCATACATACTCTTCATGGCATTCAACAACTTCCCCACTACTCCATATATTCTTAATACCGTGGATGATAAATACTGGGATATGAGAGCTGCTAGGGCTGGAGGTTGTTAGCGCTTTACTAAGACACATGCCAAACGCTGAGTTACAGTGGTAATTCTAGTGCTTAATCTTGTTGCCTGCAATATTATGAACAGCCTTAAAAGCTCACTCACACTACTATACTGTACTTAAAGACTTTAAAAAGAAACATAAATACCTGTATGTATACAGTAGTAAGTTTATAAAAAGAAACATAAATACCTGTATGTATACAGTAGTAAGTTTCTTAAATTACTTTCCTGACCTTCCATTTCAGTAGTGCGCTGTATCTACCAATAAATGGTTACCACTCTCTCTTAAACAGTATATGACGGCATGTTATTTATCATTGTATTGATAAGCATCTGAAGTGGCATTAAAGCCGATTATTAATACTGGACTGTGAAATGTGATATCACTACAAGCTGGTTCAAATTTGGTTCATAACCAGCAGTACAATGTTTTATGATGCAGATTCACAAATAATGAAATTGGTCTCATGATTCAGTTATTATATGGCATTCACTGCCAAGACAATTTATATGAATTAAATCCAGAGCCCATGTGTGCTCCATTACTATATGTCATATACTGTATACAGTGTGGTAACAACTACTAGACAGAACAACTATCTCCCTATACTGTTAGACAATAATCAAATATCAAATATGAGTGATAAATTATTCTCATAAGACAACACATCCCCTATGTTGGAGACCAAATAGAAATGCATACTGAACCTCCTGAGATACCATTCATCACAGGTAGAATTCAGGTAGAATCTACTTCCTCCTGCATGGGTACAGTACTTGCTTTAGCTACTGTATATGTCTAAATAAAACATTAGAATTTGTTCATAACAACAATAATTCATACAGCCAATTACAGCACTACAGAATGCAAAGAAAGTTGCCATATATTTGGTCAACTGCTTGCTGAACACGTTTGTAATCTAAGTACGCATTTAAGGTGAACAGAATAGTGCTGGTCCTTGCTTATATTTTGGTCTTGAAAAAATGCAACAAAAATCGTCATGTCTAATACAATACTCTGTACTATGAGTAAAAGTGGGAAACAGGAATAGCCCAACTTCAAATACACATGCGTGTGTGTGCTCACCCATCCACATGCATGCGCGTGTGCACACACACACACACACACACACACACACACACACACACCAGTGTTGGGCAGGTGCGCAAACACTTGTGCAAAGTGCAATTGCGCACCCTTGTGCTCCGGTGATATCGTTTGCGCATTGCGCACCGCACGAGTCCATGCGCAATTTTGCGCTTGTGCACATGAAAAGGCAGGTGCACAAGCACAAACTTAGTTGCGCTTGCACAACTAAATTTGTGCTTGCACACCTGCCCTGTGGATTGTGCACTGCGCAATCTAAGGGACACGTGGTCTTCCAGGGGACACGTGGTCTTGGGAGCTTCCTGCATGGCTGGACAATGGATGGGGGAGGCTGGTGCGGGTTGCAAGGGTGGGTTGGTGGGGGGAGGCGGGAGGGAAGGGGGTAGTAGCATTTCTGAATATGCTTCAACAGAGGTAATGTATTTTTAATATTTTTTAAATTATTATTATTAGTAAATAATAATAAATGTACATTATTTATTAAGATTAGCATATGCAATCCTTACAAAAACCATTAAAACATATTATTTAAATTTAAATATCCACAGCCTAATAATTTATTAGGCTGTGGATATTTGATTTAAATATTCTGTTTTCTTGATTTTTTATTTTTTGTAACGAATTACATATGCTATTGTATATCTACACTCAACCCCCTGCTATCGCGCGTTCAGCTATCACGTTTATCTGCTATCACACACATATCAAATGCACAACCATACATGTTATCACGCACCCCAAGACTGCTATCACCCGTCGAGTTTGAAGTCAGGCTAAGCGAAACTTATTCACACGGCACTTCATACGAGGTTTGCCGAGGATACGACGGTTAATCAGAACGGTAACGTGGTAAAATTGTCGACGATACCACGGGCATTTAGAATGCATCTGAACGGATTCCTGCCGAGGATACGACAGGCAAAACAGTGTGAACAAAACCCATTCGACTCGAAAAAATATATCGTATTACAGCACTGAAATTTAGCCTAACACTGAATACTTATTAACCCCTTAACCGCGGGGCATCACTTTCGTGACGCTTGGGAGCAAGGGATCATACCGCGGGGCGTCGCTTTTATGATTCTGTGTTATTTTGAATTCACCCGGGCTTCCAAGTGGGGGCTTGTATCATCTATCAGTACTGCCAATGTCCAACACTAGTCAGCACTCCTAATCTCATCTGTACTCCCATCCATCCATCCATCCATTGCCAGATGCCATGTATCCCAAACGGGGTGGTCAAGGGCTTAGAGTTAATTGTTTTACTCCCATCCATTGTTGACAATTTAGCCATTTCTCCCCGTTCTTGACTCCCCTCCCTACCCCCCCTCCATTACCCTATCCTCTCACCTGCCCGGCCGTGCTACGCTAAGTAAATCTTCCCTGGAATTTTTCACTGATTTCATCCATTGAAATATGCCCTATGTCCTATTCTTATACCAAATAATATATACAAGAAAGAAATAAGGTAAGTGAGAGTGCCATACACCTGGAATTGGCTAACTATCACCTGACAACACCTCACGTGCACTCGTTCGCTAATTTTCGCTGTTTTTATCCCCTTGAAATATGCCGTATAATCTAATTTCATAATAAATATACATGTAAGGAGGGAAGGGAGAAGCCTAAGTGATATTTACATTCACCTGGAACTACCTAATTTATAATGTATTGTCTAGATTTCCTGCCAATCATTTCAGTGCTAGACAAAGCTGTTTCAAGATCTAACATTGGTAGCTCTGAATATATATCTCCTAAGTAGGCCTCTAATCTATTTTCGTAATAAATATACATGTAAGGAGGGAAGGGAGAAGCCTAAGTGATATTTACATTCACCTGGAACTACCAAATTTATAATGTATTGTCTAGATTTCCTGCCAATCATTTCAGTGCTAGACTTAGCTGTTTCAAGAACTAATATTGGTAACTCTGAATAACCCCTAAGCAGGCCTCCACCCCGGCCCTCCGTTATCAGTTTACTCTCATCTTCCGAAGCGAGGGTACGTATGTTTCTTCTTGCTGACTTCAAGGTCTTTTTTCACCCCCATGCAAATGGCCCTGTGACCTTTACCCCCTACTAAACCTCGTGTGGAAAGAGGTAAAGGGCTGACAATTGAGAAAAGAGTGACTACGATCTTTCTGTTGAGTAAAACAGTGCAAGTGGAATTGTAAATAATGTGTAAATAATGTGTAAACAGCAAGTGAAAGTAATGAATGTAAATATACGTGAACAATGGAAAATAGTTTTATAAGTTATTTCAAGTGACAGTGCATAACACAGTGTAAATAAAATAGAAATGTAAATAACGTAAATAAAATAGAGAACGTAAATAGAAATGTAAATGAGTAGTATTATAAGAATACGAGTATATACCCTAGGAGTAATGAAAGTGAAAGTTTCACGCTAGCATGTCTGAATGATATGAGTTATGAGAGTGAAGATGAAAGTGACATTCACTCTCAATGCCAGTATACAGGACGAGAAAGTGAATGCTACGTATTTTACTGAAAGAAATTGAATCCCTACAGTGACAATAAACTAATACTACTGAAGGAAACTTATGGATAAAGACTGTAGATATATATAAGTGTTATATAGTAATAGAAATATAAAGTGTGAGGGGTTTTATGAATAATAAATGACAGAGTACCAAGAGCGAACTAGTGCCAGTGCGACGATCAGACGCGCTCGTAATTTCCATTGCTTTCACAGTGTTTTTTTTTTTTTGAGTATGGATCCCAAACTACTTGAAAATTGTAGAATAGTGTTTATAGTGTTTGTATCTGGCTGTGGTAATCATATTACGGGTTGTCGTGAAGTGTAAAGTGGAGACTTCGTTACCCTACTTCAGAGGTCTCCACAAGTCCTACGGTAACCGACGAAGGCTCAACAATCATTCCAGGAGAAAGCTGAAGGTATGTGCCATAAGCATATGTAATTTTATTATTCTAGGACTAATAACTGATTTTTGGCAAATATTTTTTGAGAGTCTGTCGGAGCCCAAATAACCCCACTGGACACGCAAGTCATTGGTAAACAAGCCCGCGGTGTAGGGGTTAATACTGTATTTTAGAATAAATATCAATCGTTTTGAAACCCTTATAAAGGGTTAATATTTCTTATGCTGAGAAAACTGTGATGTCGATAAAGTTATCACTTGTTTACAGCTGAGACGGGGCTCTGGCAACAGTATGAGGAGGAACGTGTGTGATAGCGTGGAAGTTTTGTTCCACTTAAATCTTCCTCGGCCATTCCTGATACGATGTACCGTGTGATACCCCCTTTAGCTGTGGACACTAAGAAATCATGGAGACAGCTAAAGAGATCTGGCGGCAATTAAGCCACTCCCAAGCCTTAATCCTTATAAAAGTTTGATGGCCTTTTATGTTGTTCATTTATTCATTATACTGTTATTATTAATATAATAATGCTTTATTTCATGTTGGAGGAGAGATTGGCAGGAAATCACAGGCATAAAGTGGTAAAAAGTTAGAAAAATGGGCCACTGAAAAACCAATTAGAAATTTTCCCATTGATTGTTCAGTTCAGCTATCGCGTATTCAGCTATCATGCGCGTTTGCTGTGACTAGTTAGGCGCGATAGCAGGGGGTTGAGTGTATACTGAATTATTAAATAAATTGTCTTGACAAGACAAGAGAGAGAGAGAGATAAAGAGCATTATTCTGAGAGAGAGAGAGAGAGAGAGAGAGAGAGAGAGAATAAATACGGGAATGGCAAAGGAGCGTCCCTTTGAGTGAGAAGATAAGGCATAAACTTCGTCCCTCCTCTCTCTCTTATTCTCCATTCCTTCCCTCCTCTCTCTCTTATTCTCCATTCCCTCTCTTCTCTGTCGGAGAGAGAGAGAGAGAGTTGATGATACAGTAATCACGTGATCTTTGCCAATGCCTTGGTAAATATAGGCTGTTTTTCCGGACAATGACCTACTATACCTCAGTCACCCCGGGTGGTGGGCAGGTTGCTAATTTAGTAATTTATTTAATTATACCAATATATATTTTACAGTAATTCCCACAAATATATGCAAATGATTTGCGCTAGCGCATTGCGACATTGCACAAGCTAAATATTAGATTGTGCACTTGCGCAAATTACAAATAATAGAAAATAATAGTAGTAAATAAAAGTACGTAAGTAGTTATGCAGTTTTATTTAAATATCTAAATATTTTTCAGTAATTCCCAAAAATATATACAAATGGTGTGCGCTTGCACTTTGCGACATTGCGCAAGCTAAATATTTGCCAGATTGCGCAAGGTAGTGAACTGTGGTTTGCGCTTTGCACTTGCGCAAGGTCCTTCTTCGTTTGCGCTGACCACCACTGACACACACACACAGTCTCTCTCTCTCTCTGTTGCTTTGTTAGTATGAAAGTACTGTATCTTGACAAAAATCTGTGTCCCCTTTTAACCAACTACAGTATCAGTTATTTAATGGTAGAATATGGTAGTTATCAAATTAATGAGTTTACAAAAGTCATAGAACAAGGTAAATAACGGGATTATGGAAGGTTTTGCATATACAGTATATGGCACAAACAGTAGGCTGCTGAATGTCAGTAAGAGCTTTTATTGTTGTCGTGAAACATGCATAAAGGTAGGTAGGCATCTAAGGGAATGGTTTAAGATTAGTGCTGGCATGAGACAAGGTAGTGTGGTGTCCCCAAGGCTGTTCAGTAGACAGTACCAGGTCTATCCAAAAAGAAAATGAATTTTTCACAAATCAGATTTACTGCTTTACTTACAACTTTATTAGACTTGTCTCCTTCAAAAAGACTCCTCTCCACTGTTTATATAACTTTCCCAACACTTCCAGTGCTGGAATGTGTCATGGAATGCATTTTCAGGGATGGTGTGCACTTCTCATAGCAAATTTTCTTCTATCTCTTGTTTCGGCTGAAATTGGCAACCTTTCAGGGAGGATTTCAAGGGGGGGTGGGGTCCAAAGGGGATAAATCCAGACAGTAGGGCAGCTGGAGGACAATAGTTGTTTCATGCTTCGCCAGAAAAGTCATGGATGAGAAGTGATGCGTAAGCAGATGTACTGTCATGGTGCAGCATCCAGGTTTTGTTTATCTATGCCTCAGGCCTCTTCCTTCACACTGCCTTCCTCAAATGCTTCAGGATATCCAAGGAAAACTCTTTATTGACTGTGATCATGTGCAAGAAATTCATGAAGAATGATGCCTTTCAAAAAAAAAAATAAAAAAAAATCAACATCACCTTCACATTTGAGCAACTGATATGCTTTTTTTTGGTCACAGAGACAATGTTCAACCCACTGTGATGACTAAATTATTTCTATTTTTTTTTTTTTTTTTTTTTTTTTAATGTTGTAGTTGTACACCCACATTTCATCATCTGTTGTATCATTTTTCAGAAAGTTTTCATGAGCATTCGAACAATCAAACAGCTCCAGACTGAAATGTGACACAGTTCTCTTTTTGTTTATGTCAGCAGATGCGACACAAATTTTGCGGCAACACTTTGCATCTACTTAGTTTTTCAGTTAAAATCATGTGGAATGAACTTTTACAAATCCCTACTTCTTTGGAAACTTCACGGACAGTCAGGCAACAATTTTCATAGATCACATCACACTCTTGCTCAACATAATCGTCATCTCGACATGGAAGGCCATCCAAATTTGAGATCATCTTTGGTGGATGTTCTTCCCAATTTGAGCCACTGGAACAACTTGTCATGCTGCACACAACTGAAACAATCTTCCCCATAAGCCTGCTGCAACATTTGAAAAAGGCTATATAAAAGTTTTTCCTAATCTGAAACAGAATTTCAAGCAAACAACTTCCTCTTCAAGATCCTTTACTGTTCAGTTCGCAACAAACTGCCAAATGTACTAAACACACGTTCACTCAAGCATGTGCACCTCAATGACTGTGTGATGTGGCCAGTGTTAAACTAAAGCTCGTCACCGCTATACTGTACTATGCTCCCGTCACAAGCACACTATGCTGGCTTGTTGGTGTGATATGTAAGAAGTTTGGCTTCTTTTTGGACAGACCGTGTTTGTGTGTGTGTGTGTGTGTGTGTGTGTGTGTGTGTGTGTTTACAGTAATCCCTCTACTATCCGATGTGATAGAGCCAAAGGCATGTCCGGAAAGTGGTCCCGTCCAGAAAGTAGGCCCCTGGCTCCTGGACTGGTGCTTAAGGACCCTAACCCAGCCTAACTTTGAAAGCCACCTAAATAACTCCCTACTGGACATGCATAGCACCTACCTAAACCTATTTAAGACCCTACTCACACCAGTAATGGACATAAAGCATGAAGTAAATGAAAAGGAACCAAAGAATGACGAATTAGAAGTGACTATACCTCTGTCAGGGTACTTACAGCACGTTTGTGGCTGCCTTTTCTAAGGTTTTGGCAGTGGTGAAAATGCTCTTGAAGCATGTACAGTAATCCACTGTTGTGCTGCACTTAGTTCTTTGCACTGTGAGTTATAATTGTTTAACACTGCACATTGTTCTTAACTGCACCATGCCAGTTTCCACCGCCAGTTTCAACCGCCAATTTGCACTCCACAGTTAATCCTTTGCACTCTAAATTCTAATTTCTTAACACTGCACAACACTGTAGTGGTCTAGTGGCGAGGTATTGCAGTCTACTCACTGTTTATTCACAAAAAATGAGCAGGTGTGGTTTCCAGTGCGATAAGCATCTACTCGCGATCGAAGTTAGGCAGTAACTGTTGGAGTGTTGGTGACGGGGGAAACAGAGTTGCTGGATTGCAATGGCCATACTACCAAACTCTTCAATTTTCATTACCAAATTTAACTTTTCATTATCAAATTCGTAAAGCTAGAATTTATTCTTCACTAATTATATATACAAGTGGAAATACATGTAATCACTCTTCTTATAATTAACAGCATGTTGATTATTTTCACGCTATGTTGGCTAGCAGATTAATCAGAGAGGGCAAACAATCCACCAACTCCATCCTGTGTATCCTCATACACGTGAAAAATCCGTTTGATAATGCATTATTCTGATTCATTACCAAACGAACTTTTCATTACCCAATTAGCCCACATTTGGTAATGAAAAATACCAAATGGCAACCCTGACAGGGGAGAGGGGAGGGGGGAGGAAGAAAGGGGTGAAGGGTCCGTGGTGTAATAGCTGTTCGGTGCTGCACGGCAGTTTCAAATTATGGGTGGGAAAAAATTTGGATTTTGAGGGTATTTTCTTCTTTTTTTTTTGGCAATTTTTGGGTTCTGAAGGTCCAGGTCCACAATGTCCGGAAAGTGGGGTGTCCGGAAAGTGGGCGTCCGGAAAGTACGGGGATTTCTGTGTGTATATACAGTCAACCCTCTGTCTTCGCGGGGGTTAGGGGCCTGAGACCCCCGTGAAGATCGAAAATCTGTGTAAAATTGGTGCCCCCTGAAAAACACCCCTAGCCCCCCCATTTCCTTCTTTAATGAAAGAAAACCCCTGTGTACATGTCAGTAAACACTTTATTTATGATTAAAGTATGAAAAAAATAGTTTAATTGCGTAGGTGGATGGCCGCTCACACCGCTTGTCACAGCAACACTCTCACCTTCCACCACCGTTACCAGGATTTTCCCTCCCATAACTTGTCCAGCAATTCTACCTTCTCCAGCAGGGTCATTACCTTCTTCAGGTGCTTAGGGGTGCCTTCAGATGTCTTGGCTGCTTTCTTAGGGCCCATGGTAGATAAAATGATGGTGTCACAGAGAGATCAGCAAGTACAAGCACACACAAGCATGGTCACAGCGAGAATGGGTTTCGGGACAATTCGCCGTCAAGTCAATTCGCAGTCACAACAATAACAAGCAATTCGCCGTCAGGACGATTCCCCGTCATTTATTTACATACTATAATAGTCTTTTAAATATACGAGTTTTAAAAGTGGTGGTGGTATATTGTTTTTATAATAAGTGTAGTGACATCTGTTGAGGCTCAGCCATATCTTTCCCCACGGTTTGCGTCCACTATGGCCGATCAGAATAACACGTTGGATATTGTCATTTGAGATGAATATATACTTGTACCTCTTCAGAGTCATTTTAAAATATACCCAGGATGTTGTAGTACCATTGAAAATTAATGAAGACAGCTACGGGTGACGCTAGAATATAATTCAAAGTCGACTACAGCGAAGTAGAAACACGTAAATTATTGGCAAAAAGTGCAACTTATAAATGATATCCAAAGCCTACGCTATTGAATGAACATAGACTTTGATAGATCCCCCTGAAAATTAGTTATTAAGGTATTAATTATTAAAAAATAAGTATATTTATAGAATGATGGGGAATCGTCCAGGGTGCGAATTGTCCTGATGGGGAATCATCCATGTTTTGACGGCGAATTGAATTGACGGCAAATTATCTCGGAACCTGAGAATGAGAGAGCCTGCCGCGAGAGATTCAAAACAATGCAGGGGTGGCGCGGGTGGCGCTGCGGGCAGTATGCAGCATGTGGCGCGCGATTTGAATGTTTCCATTTTTCTCTGGACTTCAAAAAAGGTGATATGGTTTCCCTGGTGACAAACCGCGAACAATCGAAACTGCAAACAAAGGAACCGCGAGGACAGAGGGTGGACTCTATATATATATATATACACACATCCATCCATCATCCAATCCTACATTGCCCCATGAGGAGCGTAGGAGCCCGGGGCTAGGCAGTTGGTCCCGACAATTAAGATGAGAGTGTGACAGATATATATATATATATATATGGATGGGGTTATAAAAGAGGTAAAAACACAAAGGATGGTATTGGTAATGAAATAGTGAAGGGTGAAGTATCTCAAACCTGAAGTGTGCGGATGATGCAATGCCACTCGCAAACAGAAAACAAGAGCTGGGTAGATTGCTGGGGAGTTTTGTAACTATCTCTGGGCACTGTACCTAGAAAGTAATTGTAAAGTAATGGTTATTCAGACAGAATATGACTCCCAGTGTGATGTTACAGTATTGGAGACAGGCTTCAATTACTGAGAGAGTGTAAGTCCTTGAGTGCACTGAAAGAAATGAGGTAGATGTGCAAATGAAATGGACAGTTGAGTGGCAGTGGGAAAGAAAGTGAAAACTTGATAAGTCTGAAGTCTGAGTGTGGCAGTAGTGAGATGCTTGCATAAGTTTTGGTGCCTACTTTAACATAAGGTGTGAGACTAAGGTGTGGCATGGAATTGACAAGTCAGCAGTAAGAGCAGTGGAAATGGGGCTGATGAATTATGCATGTGGAATACAGAAAGTGGATAGGATGAGGAATAATGTAATTCATGAAATATACACAGTAAGGAACTCTGCGAACACCAGAGCCAAAGTGAGTGTGCTTAGATGGTGCAGTCATGTGGAGGGCATGGGTATGAACAGAGTGGTGAAAATGGTATATGTAAGCAAGTCTGAAGGTAGGGGGCATGACAGACCATGATGAGGATAGATGTGGTAAATGGGTGTGTGAGAACGAGAGCTATGGAAGTTGATGAGGCAGTGGAGCTGACGAAGGTGTGAGTTGGCTTGGTGAATTCTGTACAGAAGAGTGTATGCCATGGGTCTGGCATTTCTTGTTACCTTGGGAGTTACTGAACTGTCTGTCAGTTACAAGTGAACAGGTGTACCTATCATGTGGAGCCAGGATTGTGGGAGCTTGAATTATGAATGAATGCATGTGCAGCCCATTTCATTGGGCATGCTGTGGATTAGTTCACTGACTGTCATATTCTTTTCTTTTCCTGGCTTTCCGCAACCTACCTCACCCTGCCCTTCAGGGGGAGGGTGGGGAAGAGGCAGGATGATGATGATGATGATGATAAAGTAATACTACATGTATACAGGTACATCATTTCCTTAAAATTTCTTCATAACTAGCAACATATTTTATTATCCATTTCCTACAACAGATTAGCATCTGATATGGTGAAATGACAGTTTTCCGTCAAATACAACTACCCCAGCTACACAATATACTACCTGTAATATATAAACAACGAGAATAATGGTATCAGTGCTGCATAATTATTTGCACAAAAAAAATATCTTTTCTAAGCATAAATTCTTAACTTACAATCTAACATTACACTTTAACACCATAGCATTTTGTCTAGTTAGGAATTAATTTAGTTTTGCTTAGTGTTTCATTTATAAAGCCTCAAATATGCATGCATGTGTCGGCATTGGTCACCTAATGGCGGCTCTCCACGCTGCTCAATCTCGGGCAGCCTCCCTATTCAGTTCCTTACCCTTGAGGCCAAACTTCATGACCTCGTCCCAGGTGTTTTTCGGTCTGCCTCTTGCAACCCTACCCCCGACGTTCACACATCTCACTTTCTTCACCCAACGGTCATCCCCCATCCTCTTCACATGCCCAAACCACATCAATCTATGCCTCTTCATCAAAACACCAATACACTCCAGTCCCATCCCAACGTTCATACTTTTCATTTTCTGCACCCAACTGTCATCCCCCCATCATCTCCATATGCCCAAACCACAAAAAATTTATCCCTCTTCATCACAACACCAATACACTCCAGTCCCATCTTTCCTCTTGGCTCTTCAATCATGAACCTAGCCCCCCCAGGCCTTGCATTCAAGGATGCAATACACATCCACCTAATTACTGTTATTTCTGTACATTTGTCTACATTTAACCTCTTCCTTTACTGCCTAGGTCTCAATTCCATTCAGCATTACATTCCTAACACATGCTGCATACAGAGATCCTTTAGCACTCAAGGAGAGCTCTGTCAATGTCATTTACAGAAACATACAGCTTGTTATTTACAGGGTGATCAAAATGTTGTGCATATCTATAGCATAAAAAGCTCCCACTAATATAAATATGAATACATAATTCTCTTTTAACACACTGTCTGTACTGGTAAATGTCTTAATAGTTCCAAATATTTTGATAGTTTGGTTACTGTCAGTACAGTACTGGTATATCTCTTAATATTCATATATACTTTAGCAGTTTAGTTTCATGGACACTATGACTTCTCTTAAATTTTGTATAACCACTTAAGTTGATATGTAACCTTGGCTTACAGCAATTTTTCCTTATAACAGCAGTTCCCAAGCACACGTGGCTGCACTGTCGTAACTGAGGATTTTATGTACCAGTCCTTTAGTAATCAATTAGAGCAGCATTCTTAAAATATGACACAAGACAGAGAGTCTGATCCATAGTATCTCGTATATTATGCCAAGATTTTTCAACAACAAATGATAACTCCTCACAAATTTCATGTAAATCAGAATTATTTATTATAAATTCAGCATGCAGCTTTAGAAACAATCCTAGATATCCCTGTACAGCCTCATAGTTACACTGTTTGCTCAAGGCCCATTTGATCATTTCCAAAAATTTCATCATTACATCCTCTGATCCACCAACATCTGGATCAAGGCCTCGGATTTCTACTTCCACTCCTGATGGGCCCTGGTTCATTAGCAGTTTCAGAGCACTCTCAAATTCTCCTGACTTCAACTTCTTTCCAAAGTCTGTTAGCACCTCAAAAGATGTGATGGACCTCACTTTAGACTTATCCTCTTTCTTGTCCTCCTCAGCTGGTGCAAACTTAAACTCCAAACCAGGCACTGTGGGTAGGAAAAATGGAGCCGATTTAGGAACTTTTGGTGGTTCTATAGGCTTGTTCCTCTTCCTGATGACATCAAGACTCAGGAGATTCAACCATCTTGAAGTAGGTAACATGGCCAGGGTGACAAGCTCTTCAGATATCTGTTGTGGAGACTTATATTCCTCAACATCATCTTCCTCTTCCTTTTGTAGAGTTTCATCTGAGTCTTCTTCCTCTTCTGCTAACTGCATCACAGTAGGTCCAACAGAAGGAAGAGCCATGGTCTGTACCTGATGGTCATCAGGCAGAGGCCGCAGGGAAAGATGGCGAAAGCAAGCCTGATTGGACCAAAGGTACACTCCAAGATGATCAGAATGTGTGGTTGCTAAGAAGTCCCCAACAGGTGACATGGCAAGAGAGGTACATGGAATAGGTACTGAAAAACAATCCACACAAAAACTGGAAGGAATGTCCCAAGTTCTAATGGTCTTATCCAGAGATGAAGAAATAAGCCATCTGGAGTCTGAGCTGAATGCAATGTCAGTTACCTGATTATGATGACCATAGAATTTTCTTACATGAGTCTTTGTATCAACATCCACCATTGTTACACTCCAGTCTTCAAGGGCAATAGCTAATAGTCCAGAGTCTTTATGCAGGAACATTTTTGAGATGGCCTCATCTAGTTTAAGTTCTGTGATACATGAGCAATCTTTCATTCTCCACCATTTCAGCTCTCCATCATCCCCTCCTGACACAACGTACTGATTAAGTCCATCTGTTACAAGATCTCGCACTCCTTTATCATGGGCAACTGGTTTTCCATAAGTTCCCCTATGAATGCCTGACTGAATATTAAATTTATCTATATGGCCTGAATCATAGCCAATGATCACAAAGTTGCCACACACTGTTAGGTCTAAGCAAGTTGCAACTGAACCACGGTAAGCTTTATCTCTGAATCGTTCATGAATCAGTTTATGGTCTCCCATCCTTTGTGCTTCAACAGACCAAGTTGTTACTAAAGCAGTTCCACGATGAACAGCAGCAACATTATCCCATGCCTTCTCCTGTGCCGTCTCTGAGGTGAACTGTGTTATAGCAGGCATTCTCCTTTTATCATGAATTACTTTCTGCTTCTTGGAAGCTTTTCTGTTGTATGAAGCATGTCCAAAACTTTGATTCAGTACATCAGTTGCTGTTGAAAACAATCTCATTGAAGAATCTTCACCAGCAGTTAGAAGGGTATTTCCCAAGCTTCCATGAAACCTTACATGTAATGGGGATTTTGAGTGTCCGTCTTGTCTCTTCAAAAGCCTTGCTCCTCCATCAGGCATATCAAATATCCACATCTTGAGAGAATTATCTGATGATGATGTGACCATAAGAGGCTCATTAGTAAAGCATTCTAACCCACACACAGGTCCACTGTGGGCATCTCGAAGCTGAGATAGTAATCTTCTCTCTTGAAGATCCCATATTGCTATGTGACCAACTTCACTTCCTGTTACCATTACTGGGAATCCATCTGTTCTGAACCCTATTCCAGTTACTTTGCCCCAGTCCTGCTTGAATTCTACAACAGTTTCATCATACTTTATGTTATGAAGAACAATTCTTCCACTGCCAAGTCCTACTGCAATTACATCAGGTGCTGGTGCTTGCTGCATAATGCATACACTTGATTCCCAGCCATTGAATGTATACAGCAACTTGCATGTGTTCAAATTCCACAGTTGCATTTTGCCCTGCTTACTGCCAAGCAATATCTTGTTGAGGTAAGTAGCTGGATGAACAAGTGCTGAAATTTCAAAAGATTTGGTTTGGAATTCCATTTCCATGTACAAGGATTCTGTTCTGATATCCCAAACACATAACATGTTTTTCCTGTCTACTGCTATCAAGTGAGGCCCAAATGGCAACAAGAGGTGTACATTGGCCTTATGCCCGACATATTTGTGCCTCACATCTGTTCCACGTTTCCAGGCATAAATAGTGTTGTTGCAAACTGTATATATATGAAACGTATCACAGGACAAGGCAATAATATTGTCTTCGTGTGGATTACTTACACTCAAGAGGCGAAACTTGGAAGCACCATAAGTATGGAATGAGTTCCCAACAACTGTAACAATCAGGTTTTCTTTTCGTCGTTTAATATATCGCACTTTAAGTGGGATTTTGGTGCTTATCAAGCCCAAAGCTCTGTAAGGAGTAAATATTTTACTTCCTTCCAACATCTTCACGTAAGGACATGAAGGGAGAAAGCTCTGAAAATGATGATCTTGTTCTTGGCTTCAAAGTGTTGCAGTAGCAGAACAGTGACCTAGAAAAGAATATAAGAACAAAATGACAAAACAAGAGGGTGGATTAATGATAATTCACAAAAGCTCAGAACATAAGATGTCAATCTATCTATCTACGAATCTATAACCAGATACCTTAATCTCAGAGGGGATAGCTGAACAAATCACCTCATCACCCTCTCCTCTGTAATTATGCAACCCTTCCTCCACCCCATACCACTCTTACTACTATCTCTCTCCATCCCATTCCTCCATTTCATCTTTGGCCTCCCAACCCTTTCCAACTCATCCTCAGTCTCCGACTCACTTACACCTCACTCAAATACGCTCTCTAGGCCAATCTCTCACTCTCCATTTACTCTATATGGACAAAATATCTCTGGGTACATCCCCTAATACTATTTAGCACATCCACATCAACATCAAAACACTTGTGAACCACCTCATTTGCTTGTCCTTTTAAATACTGTAATCCATTTTCACTCCTCTCACTACTGATGTGTTCTTCCAATGATGTCCAAACTTCACTTCCATATGTTAGTGTAAGAATTACAGTATAGTACTTATTGCAATGACTTCCATGCTTAAACTAATTACCACCATCAATATTGGTACAAGCAATCCTCCTCCTGTGCTGCATCCTTCATTGCACTTCACCCTCTAAACTCCTGTCCTTGTTCATCACACTGCCTATGTACATGAGGGTGCTGACATTCTCTGTTTCCTGACCATTCAACCTCATTAAGCACTCTTTAACTTCATTCCTCTCAAAAACCATACAATGACTCTTTATTACATTCACTTTCAATTTTTTTCTTACACACTTCCAAACTCACTTACAAGCCTTACAGCTCCCACTCAGCATACAACAATCTCGCTGGGAACTGCAAAAGTCCAGTCCCACATACCATTCCCCGGATTATTACCACACTTTGTCCAAATTCTCCAATATTGTCCAAAAATTATTCCAATATTCTAGAGCAATCTGGAATGGAGGCTACCTAAACCAACGTAACTAACATACTGTACACAGTACATAAACTAGTAACACTGACACAATAACAATAATAATAACTGATACAATAGCAGTATTTTGCTAGCTACAGCCCTTAGAATGGCTGTTTAGACAGTTGTTGACGAGAATGGGAGGGTAAGATAGAAGCTCAGGAAGCTGAGGAAAAGGAGGAAAATGAACAAGGAATGGAACACCACAAGGTGAGCTAACCACTAATCAGCTGACCAAGATACAAACACGCAATCATCGAATGTGATCTCGATCCTGGACCGAATCTGCAATTTTAATTGGAAAATATTTTAATCTTTATCACCATGTAGGTTTGCACATCTAATTATTTGAAATTCAGCCAAAAATTTGTGCTCAATTTAATTATTAATAGAAAATCAGGATTCAGAGTGAAAGTACCTTAGTCAGCAGAAGCGTTTTGCCTCTAGCCTAACAACTCGCCTTGACGGACTTTTGTTTTGTATAAACGTCGATTTACGATGCAGATAAATTTTTTTGTACTCAAAATATTTATGCAAAATAGAAGTCTGTCAAGGCTTGCTAACGATTAGAAGAAGAAATATCTGCTAACATTGGTGCATTTTAGCTCTGAAACCTAATTTTTAAATTAAGTTATATTAAGTACAATTTTTTAAGTGGATTTCAGATAATTAGGTGTGTATGAGCCACTGTGGCAAAAAAAATTAAAAGATTTTCCCGTGAAAAGTTCCGATTCAGTATTTAGTTGCACCGAGTCAGGTGAGCTAAGTGAGTAGGAATGGATCCCATTGACTTTGGCTGTAAGAAAAAAAATATATATCACCATCCACTCACTCAGTGTAGTGCTGCTCTCGGGTGTCTGCCCTGTCCTCTCCTCCATCCTTCTTTCCTTCCATCTTCTTATGTCTTTCTTTCCTTCATTCTTTCCTAGTCTTTCTGCCTGCGGGTGACTTTACACTCCCTCTTATGTCTTTCATTCATTCATTCTTTCCTCTTCCTTCTGCCTGTGGGTAACTCTACACTGAATGACAAGCCAAATGGTTTCCTGTACACCAGGAAACCATTTACTATGCTGGGTGGTAACCAGATAACCAAATTTTGGCGCCTGGTGGTTTAGTGGGTAATTATTGTGCTCCAGTCGGATTGAACCGGTGAAGGTTATATCCAAGGGGTGGTTGGGGTTTATTGCTCACGTAATGCCACTCAGGGATGAGTGAGGCTGGTCACTCTCATCTTAAATGTCAGGACCAACTGCCTAGCCCCGGGCTCCTACGCTCCTCATGGGGCAACGTAGGATTGGATGATGGATGGATGGATGGATGGATGGATTTTTTTATTACTTATAAATTTTACTGTGACCAAGCCTTCCTTAAATTTTACTGTGTTATGCAATAAACTATTTATAGTGGCATTTGAGAAAGGTAAGAGGCAAATGGGATAATGCCATGAGTTAGGAACTGGTGGCATGAAGCAGGTTGGTGGCCAAGATGTGTTTCATGTACAGTATGAAAATATCTTCGTGTGTGTGTTACAAATGGCCTTTATCGAGTCAAAACCTTGCTAAAATTATACTGTGTTGTGCAGCAGACTGCTTATAGTTTTATATGAGAGAATAATGGCCAGACTTTTGTGAGAATCCCGGACTTTTATGGGCATTTGTCCGACATTTGATAATATTGTCCAGCCTCAGCCCATGTCCAGGAAATCCGAAATCCGGAAAATAGGGTTCCGCCAAATCGAGGGTCGAGTGTATTTCTTTTATGACATCATCCACATACATACACTGAACAATGATGAAGACATGAATCATCCCTACTTCAATTTGACATGCAAATGAAAGAACTCACTCATTTCACTTTCCACACAGGACCTTCATACATACACCTTAACAGCATTTAACAATCTTCCCTCACCTCCATACAACTATTCTTACTGCCTTCCATATTTCTTGTCTGTCTGCTCTGTTATACGCCTTCTCCAGATCCATGAAGGCAGCATACAACATATTTCCCTTCTTTAAACAGTTTCTATTACTAAACTCTGAAAGAAGATGTGGTTTACACACCACTTCCCTTTTCTTTACCCCTTGTCTCTCTCCTACCATTCCCTTAGTTCTCTCCCTCAGTCTGTCAATGACTATCCTACAATATATCTTTCCCACTATGATATCCTATAATTAAAACATACAGCACTCCAATTTTCCCTTGTACATTGTAACTATTAAACCTGACTTACAGTCCTCTGGCACTCCACTGTTCTCTCAGGATAATCTGCACTTTCTCCAGATCCCTTCAGGTACACTCTCTTATTCTCTCAGGATAATCTGCACTTTCCCCAGATCCCTTCAGGTACTGCATCTGCCCTATATTTCAATATTTCACCATACATGCCATCAGTACCAATGCTTTCCTAATCCTGACTTTTGGCAGTGCATCACACACTTCAGTCCTGCTGATCCCATCCACCTTTCTTTCCTCTCTCCTCCTAGCCATCCATTTGAAAACACTCAGTAAAATGCTCTCTCCATCTGCTCACTTTCTCTTCTCAACAAGCAGTCTGACATTTTTATATTTCACCCCTCTACTACCTCCCATCACCTTCTACTTTCTTAGCCTCCTTCCAAAACTGTTTCTAATATTCCTTCCACTTCAAATTCAGGCTTGTTCAGTGTTCATCTCTCTCTGTCTCTCTCTCTCTACTAATAATCTTTTCATTCATCTCCTCAACATATTGTACTGTACAACACTTTCTGTCATCTCTTCACACCCTCATAACCCCTCTTTCCAATCCAACCACTACCACAGATACCTATATATACCTTCCCTTTCTCTTTCACAGTTCATTTCACTGTCTCACCTCATCATTCTTTCCCTTTACTCCCCTACCTCCTCTCCTGATCCACACAACATCTCATACGCTGCACAAATTTCCCCTGTAAACTCTTTGCTCACATCTTGCACATCTTCCACCTGCTCCAAATTATATAACTGTCTCACCACTTCCCTCCTATACACCACTCTCTTTTCTCTCCAAAAAGCCTTTCTACTTTCCTTGTAACATATGCTTCCTCTTGTTATCCTCAACCATGGTATACCTATCTCTTTTGCACTTTTTTCCTCAATACTACAACATTCTCCTATACCATTAAGCAATGATCTCACAGTCACCCACACACATAAAGCAATCAATGCCTTGTGTTCAATAAACTCCCCTTCCCTCCTGCTTACTACTCTCCAGATATACAGTAGTGTTGCAATTTAGGACAGAGGGATGCAACGATCTGTCAATAACACGAGCATTTAATTTCTCCCTTAATTATTCAAGAACACATATCACTCAATTGCACAGGAGAAACTGAGTGCCAAGTGAGGCCATCTATGTATGGGATTTCCAGATGCCTGCTTTTGTTTACAACTCATGGGCTGTGCTATTATCGGTCACTGCTAGTGTTCCTTAACCTAAGGCGACCCACCTCCCATACCAGCCGCTGCCTGCCTCAGTTGTGTTGACTGTTATTGTGTCTACAGCACTTTGTTATTTATTTATTTCACTGTTCCACATTTCATATCAGAACTTGGAGCAAGCGGTTTCAAACTTTATTTACAATACCTAAGCACCACGAAATTGTTAAACATACATACGTACATCATCTAATCCTGTGTTGCCCCATGAGAAGCGTAAGAGCTCAGGGCTATGTAAGTTGGTGCTGACACAGAAGATGAGAGTGACCAGCCTAACTCATCCCTGAATGGCATTATTTGAACAATAAACCCCAACCATCCCTTGGATATAAACCTTCACTGGCTCAATCCAACTGGAGCACCGTAATTACCCACTAAACCACCAGGCGCCATAATTTGGTTACCGGTATATGATTACCATCCGGCATAGTAAATGGTTTCCTGGTGTACAGAAAACAATTTGTCTTATAACTCAGTGTAAAGTCATCCACAGGCAGAAGGAAGAGGAAAGAATGAAGGAAAGAAAGACAGAAGAGGATGGAGGGAAAGAAGGATGGAGGAAAGGAAAGGGCAGACACCTGAGAGCAGCACTACATCGAGTGAGTGGATGTGAGTGCCACTACCTACCACATCATATAAACATTAATATATGAGAGAGAGAGAGAGAGAGAGAAACTGTGAGTACAGTATATATATTGGTAAACTGAAGAGGAGGGAATTCGGTTTGACAGATGACACATGGCTAACTGTATAATCATAAGGACCCTTACAAAGAAGGAAGGAGTTAAAGAACTAATGGTATGAGGATTTTGGAGGACTGAGATTTTAATGAGCGAGAGAGAGGTAAACTAACAAAGCAAACTTCACTGAAATCATATGGCCATGAGTGACAGACCAGTCACTGATGGACAAACAGAAAATTAAACAAACTCATATTAAAAACAGGCACTATGATGAAACTATGGTTTCATTAATAAAGCAAAAAATTCTTGTACAGTAAAAAAAAAAAAAAAAGCTTAGGCAAAGATTTGATCACTGGATGACCAAAATAATGAATACTGCAAACATACTGGAGAACAAATATGACAATGTGTATAATGACCCAGTGCCAGAGACAAAAATTACCATATTGGTATAATATTGAGAGGAAGACCAAGAAGACTACCTTCACACTACAGGTTGGTTATTCTTACCTCTCATATCAAGATATTTGAGTCATCAGGATGAACTTGGCTGACGTGGATTCCACAAGCCATTTAACGTACGAACTGAGTTCTGAAGAGAGAGGTCTTGTTTGTCTCCATTTAAGTTTTACTGCTGGAAGGAGAATTAAGACAATATCATTATGTCATTGTACTGTACTGTACTGGGAATAGTTTCATTATACTGAAAATGCTAACTGTAATGTCAGTACAGTTCAGCAAAGCACTTTTCTCCATAAAAGGTCAAAAACTGACAAACTTTTAGAAGACCATACAGCCCATCCACAAATAACTGATATACTGTAACTGAAATTTACCATTGCTGATAAAACTTAAACTGATATTTTGTCAAAAGTAATCAAAGTAATTGCATATACTGAATGGAACTGGACAAAGATGTTCAAGTTCAGCAACAATGTTTAACCTCTTCAAACTGATATGGACTTAAACAATACTGTTGAACCCGACATCCTATCCAATCCCACCCAATACAGTATATTCATTCTTTTGACTACATTTCACAAAATTTCAGTGTTTTATCGTCATGGTAAATCTGATGATGTATGTGGTGGCACTGATATATTCAAGCAGCCAAACTGCCTGGTTATGTAAATGTTCCTCCCTGTGCTCCCAACGGAGGATAGTGGGCTGCAGAAGGATAACTTGGGGCACAAGAAAAACAACATCCTGAATACCATACATATCTTATAGCTTACTCTTGCTATCAGGGTTGAAATGATTAAATTCAAACTATCTTAATCATGCAATATTAATCAATTAGCTTAAAATAATTAGCTGGCTATTAATACAATACAATGATTAATATACTGATTACTACTTTATCAATTAATTAATCATATACAAAATCACTTATCACCAAAACTGATCTTATCTGAAATATTGTACAATAACCTAGGCAGTTACAAGGACATTTTACACTATTTTGTTCTCTCTCTCTTTTGATACTGTATCATCTTGTTAAATAGATTACAGCACACAGATAAAGTCACAATATAGCAAAGCAGTTAAGGATTCATTTTTGCCTTTCAAGAAATGACTAGCACAGTATTATTGGACATGCCCCAGAGCTTGGCACTACATAAGGAATAGCTATCAGTTTAGCCAATTGCTTGTCGTAAAAGGCGACTAAAAGGGTTGGCGGAGGGTTGGTGCCCCTCCCCGGAAAACAACCAACTAAAAAAACAAACAATAAGCCTCGGACAAGGACTGACCAAACGTTGACGACCAAGGACCGGACAAAGGACATTGCAATTGGAACGTGGAATGTAAGGGGAGCAAATGATGAGGTGAAAGAGAGAGAGATTGTCCAGGTGCTTGAGGATGCGAAAGTGGATGTATGTGGAATAACTGAAACAAAATGGAGAGGAGAAAGTGTGAGAGAATGGGAGTATGGATGGGGTATATGTGCAGGAGTAGGTGAGAATGAGAGGGCAAAGGAAGGAGTATGTATAGTTGTGAGTAAAAGATGGAAGAGGAGCATAAGACAGTATGGATCAGTTGGATCAAGGATTGTGTGGGTAAAGTTGAAAGTTGGAATACAAATGTGGGCGATTGTGTGTGTGTATGCGCCAACGCAAGATCGTGCTAGAAGAGTGAGAGAAGAGTTCTGGACAAATGTAGAAGTGTGCATGGAAAAGTTTGGAAGGAATGATAGAGTGTTTTTGATTGGTGATATGAATGGTAAAGTTGGGAATGTGAAAGTGGATGAAATAGTTGGTGAGTGGGGTGTGCCTGCTGAGATAGATGAGAATGGGAGTGTGTTAGTGGACATTTGTGCTGGGAGGGGGTTGGTGATAGCCAATACCTTCTTCAGGCATAAAATGATCCACAGGTATACATGGCGAGTGATGAGAAGGGTGGGTGGTGAATTGAGTGAAAGGAAGGCAATGATTGATTATGTGTGTGTGGATGAAAGGATGCGAAGATGTATATTGGATGCAAGGGTTTATAGAGGTTGGGGGAGTGGACTTTCTGACCACTACTTGGTGGTGGCCAGAGTTAAAGTTCAAGTAAGATGGAGGAATAGAAGAAGGGAAAGACGAGAGGAAGTAGTTGCAAGGAGAGTGGAAAGGTTACAAGAGGATGAGAAAAAGGCAGAGTATAAGAGAGAAGTGGAGGAACGATTGGGCAAATATGAGTTGGAGCAGATGGGGGACGTGGAAGGTGTGTGTAGAATATTTACAGAAGAAATATGTGCAGCATGTGATGTGGTGTGTGGAAGGAAGAGAAGACGGAGGGGGGTGCAAGGAACAGCGTGGTGGACTGAAGAGGTGAAAGCAGGGCTGTGGCACAAAAGAAGAAGGCATACAATGAATGGATGAGAAATAGGGGCGTGGAAGAAGTTGAGAGGTGGAAGAGAGAGTTATATGTAGAAAGAAAGAGAGAGGTGAAAAGATTAGTAAGAGAGAGTAAGAAGAGAGTGGATGAGGAATTTGGAAGGAATTTGAGTGTAAAGTTGAGGGACTGCAAGAAAATGTTCTGGAAAGAGGTGAAAAGAGTAAGACAGGGTGGAAGTGGAGTTAGCAGGGGAGTGAAAGATAAAAATGGTAGATTACTAGTGGAGAAGGGAGAAAAAGTGAGCAGATGGAGAGAACACTTTAAGGAATTGCTGAACGTGGAGGATGGAAGTAATGCGAGTATAAGTGGCTGGGGAATGGCTGGAAGGAGGAGGGAGGTGAGAAGACAGGAAGAAATCAGTAGGATAGAAGTTGTGGAAGCAATGAAGAAAGTTAAATCAGGGAAAGCCCCAGGAATTGATGGAGTGTGTGGTGAAATGCTGAAGCATGGGGGAGAGATAGTAGTAGAATGGATGTGGAAGATGTGCAGATTGGCCTGGGAGGAAGGTAGAGTCCCGGAGGATTGGAAGTCAGGTATAATTATTCCCCTTGTAAAAAGGAAAAGGGAAAAAAGAAGTGTGTGTGGTAATCATAGGGGCATTTGTCTTCTTAGTATAATAGGAAAAGTATATGGTAGGATACTTATTGACAGAGTTAGAGAAAGAACAGAGAAATTAGTTGGAGAAGAACAGGGAGGCTTTAGGAAGGGAAGAGGTTGTGTAGATCAGATATTCATTCTCAGATCTTTAGTGGAAAAGTTTCTAGAGAAGGGAAAGAAGTTGTATGCGGCTTTCATGGATTTGGAGAAAGCATATGACAGGGTGGATAGACTAGGATTGTGGAAAGTGTTAAGAATATATGGAATAGATGGGAAGTTGTTGAATGCTGTGAAGAGTATGTACGATGGTGCGAAGGCTGCAGTGCGTGTGGATGGGGAACTAAGTGAATTTTTCTCTTTGAAAGTTGGGTTGAAACAGGGATGTGTCATGTCTCCATGGTTGTTCAATCTGTACATGGATGGGGTAATAAAAGAGGTACAAGGTAGGGTAGTGGATGTTGGAGTGGCCCTGGTGAGAGAGGATAGTGTTTGGAAACTCCCTGTACTGTTGTTTGCAGATGATACTGTGTTGTTGAGTGAAGGCGAAGGGGAGCTGCAAGGCTTGGTGGATGAGTTTGAGAGAGTGTGTAAGAAACGGAATCTAAAGGTGAATGTAGGGAAGAGTAAAGTGATGGTCTTTGAGAGAGGTGAAGTTAGTGAATGTACAGCAAGGTTGGATGGTGATGAATTGGAAAATGTGAGTACGTTTAAGTACTTGGGTAGTGTGATGAGTAAGGATGGAGGTTTGGAGGGTGAAGTGCTTGAAAGGGTACAGCAGGGAAGAAAGGTTGCTGGTTCTTTGAAAGCAGTGATAAGAAACAGGGAAGTGAGCATGGAAGTGAAAAAGTTACTACATGACAGTATTGTGATACCAACTCTAACGTACGGAAGTGAAGCTTGGACATTGTTGGAAGGACACAAGTCAAGAGTGAGAGCCGTGGAAATGAGTTATTTAAGAGGAGCCTGTGGAGTCACATGGAGAGACAGGCTGACGAATGAGGATATAAAGGAGCGTTGTGGTGTTGATGTGGATGTGATAGGAAGCGTTATGAGGAACACACTGAGGTGGTTTGGCCATGTGGAGAGGATGGAGGGTGAAAGACTGACGAAGAGAGTGTATGTGAGTGAGGTGGAGGGGGAAAGAGGGAGGGGGAGGCCGAGGATGAGATGGAGAGATGGGGTGGAGAGGTATATGAGAGAGGGGGGTGTGAGTTGGGAGCAGGGGAGTGAAATGGCGGGGGACAGGGCGACTTGGAGGCGATTTGTTTGTGGCCACCCCAAACGGGATTGAGGCGTCTGGCAATAGATAGATAGATAGACTTTTTTTTTTTTTTTTTTTTTTAATTGGATCTGTTTGCGGCTTTTGACAGCAGATCACAAACTACTGCTACATGTCCTGCATTTTTAAGGTGTCCATCATGAAGTTCTTTTGCTCCTTAAGTCTCATCTGCAAGGCTTAGTGAATGAATTTGGGAGAGTACATATGTAGGAAATGGAATCTAAACGTGAATGTAGGGAAGAATAAAGTTATGGTATTTGTGAGAAACGAAGTCACTGCACTTACTGTGAGGTTGGATGACGAGCAAATGGAAAATATGAGTGCATTTAAGTACTTGGGTAGTATGATGAGTAAAGATGGAAGTTGGAGGATGAAATGCTTGAAAAGGTGCAACAAGGAAGAAAGGTTGCTGGTTCACTGAATGCAGTGATAAGAAATAGGGAAGTGAGGATGGAAGTAAAAAAGTTACTGCATGATAGTACTCTATTATCATACCAACTCTGACGTATGGAAGCGAAGCTTGGACCTCGTTGGAAGGACACAAGTCAAGAGTGAAAGCAGTAGAAATGAGTTATTTGAGAGGAGCACCTGGAGTTACGTGGAGAGAGAGACTGACAAATGAGAATGTGAAGGAACATTGTGGTGTGGATATGGATGTGATAGAAAGAGTAAGGAGAAATACACTGAGGTGGTTTGGCCATGTGGAAAGGATGGAGACCGAGAGACTAACGAGGACAGTATGTGTGAGTGAGGTGGAGAGGGAGGGGGAGGCTATGGAGGGGAAGGCTGAGGATGAGATGGAGAGATGGAGTGGAGAGATTTATGAGAGAGGAAGGTGTGATCTGCAGGGAGGGCATGGCGGGGGACAGGGCAACATGGAGGAGATTTGTTTGCAGACATCCCTTATGGAATAGAGGTATCTGGCGACAGATAGACAGATAGAAGTCGCATCTCTCTGACAGGTCTTAGAGAGTAGTCGTGGACAGCACTTGCTCATGCTCAGTTCCCCTTCTGTTTATGTGCTCAGTTCCCCATCTGTTTACATGGTCATGTTCCCCATCTGTTCGGAGTTTCTTACGGATCTGTTTTAGGCCCAGTTCTATTCATGATTTATTTGAGTAGTTTATTGTCTCCACTTAATGCACATGATGAATCCTATCATTTTTATGCTGATGACACTCAGCTTCTGTGATGATAACAGATACAGTATTAATGATTGTTTGGCTTCATATCATTTATAAAGGCTCCAACATGCTTGCATGTGATGGCCTTGGTCATCTGAAGACAGCTCTCCCAGCTGCTTGATCTCTAGTAGCCTCCCTGTTCAGTCCCTCGTCCCTGAGATCACACTCTATGACTTCGTTCCACGTCATTTTTGGTCCGCCTCTTGCAACCCAACCCTCAATTTTTACACCTCTCACCTTCCTCACCCAGCTGTCATCGTCCATCCTCTCAGCACACTCAAACCACCTCAATCTACCCCTTTTCATCACAACAATAATGCACTCAAATCCAATCCTTCCTCTCTACTCTTCAATTATAATCCTACCCCCCCACCTCCTGGCCTCATCCAAGGACACACTACACATCCATCTAATTATTATCATTTCTGTATATTTGAGCCTACAAATAACCTATTCCTTTACTGCCCAGATCTCACTACCATACAGCATTACACTTCTAACAATTATTGGATACAAGGTCCCCATAGCATGGAGGTAGAGCCCCCTCAATGTCATGAGTGGCAACAGCTCCCTGAATTTCCCAACCACTCCATACCCTACCCACACATTTAGCTCCTGGCCACTTCCAGCACATAACACGTCCCCAAAATAGTAAAACTCCTCCACACACTCACGAGATTTTCCAGCAAGATCACCTGTCAATCTCTACATTCTTTCCCTAACACAATACACACAAGAAAGCAACATTATTTTGCAGCCTACCTTTAGTACATCTATATCCCTTATGCACATCTTTAAAACAAACGCTGCACAACATGGCATTACTTCCCACATCCTTGTGGCAAACTGCAAACGGTCATACTCCCTTTGCTTTGACAGTACTGCCACCAGCCCTAGAAGGCCTAGATATTATAATTTTTGTATTATCTGCATTTACTCTCAAACCCTTGTACTCCATTCCATCTCTCCAGTTTCTAAATCTTTCCTTTGTCTTCCTCTCATTTTATTCCCCACAGTTAACATCATCAGCATACCACATCTCCCATGGGAGTTCATTTCTGAAGTCACATGAGAGTTCTTTAGGTATCATGATAAACAATATGGGGCTGAAGAATGACCCTTGATGCACGCCAACATTTGTTGTGGTATCTTCGTAGCTGCTTGCAGTGGGTTTTGTAGATCCGTTATGCATATACTGTACTTGTGGACGAGCTGTAGTTATACATGAGTAGGTTTATAAGTAGATAATCTTAGTTCCCTTTGTCATGCAATGACAGGAGAGGTAAAGATGAGTATGGGACTATTTATAACTTTATTCTCTTGAAGAGGTTAACTAAGGTCTCTCACACACGTGATGTATTGAGTCCCACTCGCTACCTCCCAGATGTCTCGCTCTATCTCTCGACAACCTCTTGACCCTGTCACTCGCTTCCTTCTGCCTGTCTAATTCCTCCTTTCTTATAGAGGAGAGCTTGTGTCATGTGTACTGGGCGTATGTGAGAGTTCTAGAAGCCTGTGTGTCTGTGTGTATGTAGAATTTCCAGTGACACATTGGAGTCTTGGCATTCCTCACAGAAATCTGCAAACACATTTCCTTTCCCACAACTAGCTTGACTATCATGTATTCTTAAGACTACACATTTATGTTCCTATCTACAGTATTATGATTTGTATTATAATACAGAGTCCTGACATAACACGTTCACAGAAAGCTCATCACTCAAATCTCCATTCACTCTCACCTAGGTGCGAGCACCCTTGTATATTGCCATAACCACTTTAACCAGTCACTCCTAGATCCTAAGCTTTCATACTGCCTACTTCACCACGTTTCTTGGACCTGTCAAAGGCCTTCTCCAAATGAACAAAAACAAAGCACAGCTCCTTCTTCTTTCCTATATATTTTTTCAGATAGCTGTCACACAAAGAATACTACATCAATGGTCCCACAGCCTGGCATAACCTCAAACTGCAACTTATCAATACCTGTATTCATTTTTTCCCTTATCATATCTTCCAGGACTCTTATCATTACCTTCATTATCTGGTACAAAAGTTTTATGCCTCAATAATTTCTTCTTTGCAGGGCATCACCCTTCCCCTTATACTGTACACATTTACAGTCATGCTTTTCAGCCAGTCATCAGGAACAACACAGTCACATAGAGCTGAATTTATCAAATCGGTAACTAAACTCCCTCCTATATCTTCTGAGGTCTTCAACATTTTAGCATTCAAATCAGACACACCCACTTCCTTCCCTAACTTATCATACCGATTGCCCCAATCACAGCAGCAACATCAATCAACGGCCAAAGGCCGAACACCGGATCAGCCGACTCCAAACCTTCCCTGTTCCAGTCAAGCTCCTCATTCAGCAACTGGCTATAATGCCCTCTCCAAGTGTCTTTAACATCCTCACTCTCCACCATTACCTTTCCTTCACCATTCTTCACCCACTGCTTACCTATGATATCCCTGTTTTCTCTCTTCATCTGTTCTGCACCTTTAATATCACATTCTTCCTTTTGGCATTAGTAAGGCTATCCAAAAAAAGTCTCTGAGACTCAGATTTTGCTCTATATACCTCCTTTCTGGCCCTAATTTTGGCAGTCAAGTATTCCTCTCTTTCAACACCTCTTGCCCATTCCTGGAAAAGTGTTTTCTCCTTAAGTGCATCTTCTACACCCTCATCACACCATCATGTTACCTTACATTTCGGTGGACCCTTTGTCCATCCACACACAGAATCAGTAACTCTCAGTGAGATTGTTCTTGAGAACTCCGTACTCTTCATTAACATTTCTGTCTACAGTTCTCTGCTCGGCCAACACTCTACTCATATAAGTATAGAATGCATTCTCACTGCTTATTTTTCCAACTTCCACATTTTGCTTCTGGATGCATAGATCCTTTTCTTCAATACCTGCTTCTTTAATACCATGCCATGTATCAGTAATTTGTGTTGCTGCACACACTCTTCACTCGCTGTCATTTTAACTTCCTTCAATAACTTCCCATCAGCCCTCATGACCAGAAAATAGTCAGTCTAGTTACTATGGCTCCCTGACACATCTGTGATCAGCCTACTCTCTTTCCACAAAAAATGTGTACTGCAAACAGCCATGTTCATTGTCTCCCTGAATTCCAGTAGCCTTTCTACTTCCACATTCCCCATACCACACGTGATTTCCCTGCGCATTCTTTCATACCCTTGAGCTAATGCACCCACATGGCCATTGAAATTCCCACCCAGACCTACAATCTCATCATCCCCCAACAATAAACTGGAATCCTTTATGACTGATGTTTAAATGTGGAAATGAGGAAGCTTAAAGCTGAATCATGGTACAACAGAAACCACCATTATTCTAGGAAACAGGAGGGGTGGTGAAACTGATAATGCCAAGTCTGAAGACTCAAGAGTCACAACTTCATCTAGCTAGTTTTGTCCAAAACTTGGGTGTATATCTCAATTAAAGAGGTAAGTGGGGGCGCTCACCATCCACTCACTCAATGTAGTGCTGCTCTTGGGTGGTTGCCCTTTTCTTTCTTCCTTCCTTTTCTGTCATTCTTTCCTTCATTCTTTCCTCTTCATTCTGTCTATGGGTGACTCAGCACTGAGTGACAAGCCAAATGGTTTCTTGTACACCAGGAAACCATTTACTATGCTGGGTGGTAACCATGAAACCAAACTATGGCGCCTGGTGGTTTAGTGGGTAATTAAGGTGCTCCAGCCAGATTGGGCCTGTGTCAGTTTATATCCATGAGGTGGCTGGGGTTTATTGCTCTTGTAATGTTACTCAGCGATGAGTGAGACTGGTAACTCTCATCTTAAATGTCAGGACAAAGTCACCTTGCCCCGGGCTCCTGCACTCCTTACGGGTCAACTTAGGATTAGATGATGATGGTGGTGATGATGATTATTAATAAAGTTGTCAGAGGTTGTAATCTGCTCATCAAAACCTGTACTCTGTGACACTGCCTCTTAACTCTGGTCCATGCTATGGTCTTGTTTCACGTAGATTACATGAAAGTCATTATGGACTGGTCTCCTAAATAAGCTGTTAAAGAAGGTTCAGTCTGCACTGACTAGAGCAGCAAGGATTATCTTTGCCTCCCTCCAAGAACTCCAACCACCTCATTTTTAACTAAGTTTCACTGGTTCCCAGTAAAGGCTAGATGTGAATTTAAACTGTCTTATTACTTTCAGAGTTATTAAGTTTGGCAAATAAAAGTATCTTTGCTGAATTATTACAACTTAAGGTGGCATACCCAGGGGCAATGTTAAGAAATGAAGACTATTCCTTGAACCTCAATGAACCTGCTGTTGTTTATCAGTTGCCTTTCTCTGTTTGATCATTCTCTTAAACAGCCTCTAGGTTATATAATAAACTGCTATTATTCATGAGGCAATTGACCTCTGCTGAATCTTTTAATGGGCAGCTCAAAGCTTTTCTCTTTTCAAGAAGCTATGAGTTAGGGAAAGGTGTTGGGACAGATGATTACAGTACCGTTATAGGATTTAACTGCTGTCACATTCCTTTGCTGTTTAAGTCTGTATTACATATGGGTGATGTCACAATTATTTAGAGTAAATGAGCAGTTGTGGAAACAACGAAGAAAGTTAAATCGGGGAAAGCCCCAGGAATTGATGGAGTGTGTGGTGAAATGCTGAAGTATGGGGGAGAGATAGTAGTAGAATGGATGTGGAAAATGTGCAGATTGGCCTGGGAGGAAGGTAGAGTCCCGGAGGATTGGAAGTCAGGTATAATTATTCCCTTGTACAAAGGAAAAGGGGAAAAAGAAGTGTGTGGTAATCACAAGGGCAATTGTCTTCTTAGCATAATAGCAAAAGTGTATCGTAGAATACGTATTGGCAGAATTAGAGAAAGAACAGAGGAATTAGTTGGAGAAGAACAAGGAGGCTTTACGACGGGAAGAGGTTGTGTAGATCAGATATTCATTCTTAGATCTTTAGTGGAAAAGTTTCTAGAGAAGGGAAAGAAGTTGTATGCAGCTTTCATGGATTTGGAGAAAGCATATGACAGGGTGGATAGACAAGGATTGTGGAAAGTATTAAGAATATACGGAGTAGATGGGAAGTTGTTGAATGCTGTGAAGAGTATGTATGATGGTGCTAAGGCTGCAGTGCATGTGGATGGTGAACTGAGTGCATTTTTCTCTTTGAAGGTTGGGTTCAAACTGGGATGTGTCATGTCTCCATGGTTGTTCAATCTGTACATGGATGGGGTAATAAAAGAGGTACAAGGTAGGGTAGTGGATGTTGGAGTGGCCTTGGTGAGAGAGGGTAGTGTTTGGAAACTCCCTGTACTATTGTTTGCAGATGATACTGTGTTGTTGAGTGAAGACGAAGGAGAGCTGCAAGGCTTGGTGGATGAGTTTCGGAGAGTGTGTAAGAAACTGAATCTAAAGGTGAATGTAGGGAAGAGTAAAGTGATGGTCTTTGAGAGAGGTGAAATCAGTGAATGTACAGCGAGGTTGGATGGTGAGGAAATGGAAAATGTGAGTACGTTTAAGTACTTGGGTACTGTGATGAGTAAGGATGGAGGTTTGGAGGGTGAAGTGCTTGAAAGGGTACAGCAGGGAAGAAAGGTTGCTGGTTCCTTGAAAGCAGTGATAAGAAGCAGGGAAGTGAGCATGGAAGTGAAAAAGTTACTACATGACAGTATTGTGATGCCAACTCTAACGTATGGAAGTGAAGCTTTGACGTTGCTGGATGGACATAAGTCAAGAGTGAGAGCAGTGGAAATGAGTTATTTAAGAGGAGCCTGTGGAGTCACATGGATAGACAGGCTGACAAATGAGGATATAAAGGAGCGTTGTGGTGTGGATGTGGATGTGATAGGAAGCGTTAGGAGGAATACACTGAGGTGGTTTGGCCATGTGGAGAGGATGGAGGGTGAAAGACTGACGAAGAGAGTGTATGTGAGTGAGGTGGAGGGGGGAAGAGGGAGGTGGAGGCCGAGGATGAGATGGAGAGGTATATGAGAGAGGGGGGTGTGAGTTGGGAGTGGGGCAGTGAAATGGCGGGGGACATGGCGACGTGGAGGCGATTTGTTTGTAGCTACCCCGAATGGGATTGAGGCGTCTGGCAATAGATAGATAGATAGACAACGGAAATGGGGATAAAGAAGTGTGTGGTAATCATAGGGGCATTTGTCTTAGTGTAACAGGAAAAGTGTATGGTAGGATAATTATTGACAAAGTTAGGGAAAGAACAGAGGAATTAGTTGGAGAAGAACAGGGAGGCTTTAGGAAGGGAAGAGGTTGTGTAGATCAGATATTCATTCTTAGATCTTTAGTGGAAAAGTTTCTAGAGAAGGGAAAGAAGTTGTATGCGGCTTTCATGGATTTGGAGAAAGCATATGACAGGGTGGATAGACAAGGATTGTGGAAAGTATTAGGAATATATGGAGTAGATGAGAAGTTGTTGAATGCTGTGAAGAGTATGTATGATGGTGCTAAGGCTGCAGTGCGTGTGGATAGTGAACTGCGTGAATTTTTCTATTTGAAGGTTGGGTTGAAACAGGAATGTGTCATGTCTCCATGGTTGTTCAATTTGTACATGGATGGGGTACTACAAGAGGTACAAGGTAGGGCAGTGGATGTTGGAGTGGCCCTGGGGAGAGAGGGTAGTGTTTGGAAACTCCTTGTACTGTTGTTTGCAGATGATACTGTGTTGTTAAGTGATGACGAAAGGGAGCTGCAGGGCTTGGTGGATGAGTTTGGGAGAGTGTGTAAGAAATGGAATCTAAAGGAGAATGTAGGGAAGAGTAAAGTGATGGTCTTTGAGAGAGGTGAAGTCAGTGAATGTACAGTGAGGTTGGATGGTGAGGAAATGGAAAATGTGAGTACATTTAAGTACTTGGGTAGTGTGATGAGTAAGGATGGAAGTTTGGAGGGTGAAGTGCTTGAAAGGGCACAACAAGGAAGAAAGGTTGCTGGTTCCTTGAAAGCAGTGATAAGAAACAGGGAAGTGAGCATGGAAGTGAAAAAGTTACTACATGACAGTATTGTGATACCAACTCTAACGTATGGAAGTGAAGCTTGGACGTTGTTTGGAAGGACACAAATCAAGAGTGACAGCAGTGGAAATGAGTTATTTAAGAGGAGCCTGTGGAGTGACATGGAGAGAGAGGCTGACAAATGAGGATATAAAGAAGCGTTGTGGTGTGGATGTGGATGTGATAGGAAGTGTTGGGAGGAACACACAGAGGTGTTTTGGCCATGTGGAGAGGATGGAGGGTGAGAGACTGATGAGGAGAGTGTATGTGAGTGAGGTAGAGGGGGGGAGAGGGGGGGGAGGCCAAGGATGAGATGGAGGGGTATATGAGAGAGGGGGGTGTGAGTTGAGAGCAGGGCAGTGAAATGGAGGGAGACAGGGTGATGTGGAGACGATTTGTTTGTGACCACCCCGTACGGGATTGAGGCGTCTGGCAATAGATAGATAGATAGATCTTCTCTTTGCATGAATAATGCCAAATTTTAAATGCAATCAAGTGAACTGAAAACAAACCTGGCTGGGCTAAGCTCAACAGAGATGAAGAGTGGGCAACAGCAATTTCTAGTGAACTAAGTATGACTGTTAGAGATTTTCTTTTTTTTACTCAGTAAACAGATGAATGGTACTGAATACTGAAAGTGACAGGTGAATACGTATTTACGAACCCATCCAATTCAAACCCATTAAAGAAACAGAAGGGTGGACAGAAGTAATCTGTAGTACAGTACAGCAATACCTCAATATATGATACCCCTAGATGCGATACCCCAGCTTAACGATGTAGGTAGAAATACCACCATACCCCGCCTAACGATGGCCAAACCCCAATTTAACGACGGGTTTTGATTTTTTTTTTTTTTTTTTTTTTTTTTACCGATTTTGATGATAGTCTAAAATTGTGTGCTTAGGTTGATTTATAAACTGTTTTTAGATTTAATGTATTTTAGCCACAGGTGGGGTGAACATTGTCATTTTGGGGTACAGTTTACTAAGCTTGATTTTTTCCAGACTTATATTTACTGTTTTCAGATTTTATTTGCTGATTTTAGTGAGTTATTTACAGTTGTTAGGCTTAGGTTAGCCTCCTTGACAGCTGTTAGAACTTTTAGATTGGCTTTAAACTTGTTGGGGGCTCATTTGAGTGGGTTTTGGGCTTGGTTTGGAGGGAAATCCAAGGCTGGTAAACGGTCCACATTGCTTTACATGTAAAAGTACCCCGATATACAATATCCCGCCTAATGATGGGGTTTTACTTAATAAATTACATTGTTAAACCGGGGTATGCCTGTATTTACATACCGTATATGACTGTGGTACAGGTTTTTCACGATGTTAGTTCTTTTATTTACTATTAATGAAATTACTGACTGGTGAATAGTATCTATTGCCAGACGACTTAATCCCATAAGGGGTGGCCACAACAAATCACCACCATGTTGCCCTGTCCTCTGCCATTTCACTGCCCTGCTCCCAGCTCACACCCTCCTCTCTCATATACCTCTCTACTTCATCCCTCCATCTCATCCTTGGCCTCCTCCTCCTCCCTCTCTCCCCATCCACCTCACTCACATACACTGTCATCAGTCTCTTGCTCTCCATCCTCTCCACATTGGAGATATCAAAAGGTGAGTATGCATCTGTGTGCATATGACTGTATCAGGCTGAAGTTTAAGTGGGTGCTGGTTAGGAGGGGAAAAAAATAAAAGAAAATCCTTAGACCTGCTCTTCCAAAAGTAGGTTGCATCTTACACGATGCACTGTCTTATATGCTGAAAAATACAGTGACTACTAATTTAGCTTCCCAGAGCTATATCACCCACTGAAGACTATCAACAGGATAAATTTACTCAATCTGTCGTCCTCTGATTATACAGTAATTAGATTATAATTTATTTTAAAAAATCAATTCTCATTTTCAAAATCTGATTTTTTTCCAACCCAGCTTACTGATGTCTGATAATGTCATTCAGCTTCGAAAATATCCCAAGGAGTATAAATTACAGGTTAATAAAGGCTATGATCAACTCCTACAGTGCTGACAGACTCTCCTAAAGTAAATAAAAGCATCTGTTGTTGCTGTTCCTCAACCCTGGTCTGTCTGATGAAGCAGACTGGTTGACTGTAAGTACCTGCCTCCATGGGTTCGTCCCATATGTTCCCTACACCACTGACGTACAGTATATAAAAATAAAATATTGAAAAGCAATATACAAAGCACTGGTTTTTCATAATACATATATTCAAGATAAATAGTCTTTTCTCTGTTGATGACTATCTATCTATCTATCTATTGCCAGACGCCTCAATCCCGTTTGGGGTGGCCACAAACAAATCGCCTCCAAGTCGCTCTGTCCCCCGCCATTTCACTGTCCCGCTCCCAACTCACACCCCTCTCTCTCATATACCTCTCCACCCCATCCCTCCATCTCATCCTCAGCCTCCCCCTCCCTCTTCCCCCCTCCACCTCACTCACATACACTCTCTTCGTCAGTCTTTCACCCTCCATCCTCTCCACATGGCCAAACCACCTCAGTGTATTCCTCCTAATGCTTCCTATCACATCCACATCCACACCACAATGCTCCTTTATATCCTCATTTGTCAGTCTGTCTCTCCATGCGACTCCACAGGCTCCTCTTAAGTAACTCATTTCCACTGCTCTCACTCGACTTGTGTCCTTCCAGCAACGTCCAAGCTTCACTACTATACGTTTGAGTTGGTATCACAATACTGTCATGTAGTAACTTTTTCACTTCCATGCTCACTTCCCTGTTTCTTATCACTGCTTTCAAGGAACCAGCAACCTTTCTTCCCTGCTGTACCCTTCCAAGCACTTCACCCTCCAAACCTCCATCCTTACTCATCACAGTACCCAAGTACTTAAACGTACTCACATTTTCCATTTCCTCACCATCCAATCTCGCTGTACATTCACTGACTTCACCTCTCTCAAAGACCATCACTTTACTCTTCCCTACAATCACCTTTAGATTCCGTTTCTTACACACACTCCCAAACTCATCCACCAAGCCTTGCAGCTCTCCTTCGTCTTCACTCAACAACACAGTATCATCTGCAAACAACAGTACAGGGAGTTTCCAAACACTACCCTCTCTCACCAGGGCCACTCCAACATCCACTACCCTACCTTGTTCCTCTTTTATTACCCCATCCATGTACAGATTGAACAACCATGGAGACACGACACATCCCTGTTTCAACCCAACCTTCAAAGAGATAATTCACTCAGTTCACCATCCACACGCACTGCAGCCTTAGCACCATCATACATACTCTTCACAACATTCAACAACTTCCCATCTACTCCATATATTCTTCATACTTTCCACAATCCTTGTCTATCCACCCTATCATATGCTTTCTCCAAATCCATGAAAGCCACATACAACTTCTTTCCCTTCTCTAGAAACTTTTCCACTAAAGATCTAAGAATGAATATCTGATCTACACAACCTCTTCCCTTCCTAAAGACTCCCTGTTCTTCTCCAACTAATTTCTGTTCTTTCTCTAACTCAGTCAATAAGTATCCTACCATACACTTCCTATTATACTAAGAAGACAATTGCCCTTGTGATTACCACACACTTCTTTTTCCCCTTTTCCTTTGTACAAGGGAATAATTATGCCTGACTTCCAATCCTCCGGGACTCTACCTTCCTCCCAGGCCAATCTGCACATTTTCCACATCCATTCTACTACTATCTGTCCCCCATACTTCAGCATTTCACCACACACTCCATCAATTCCTGGGGCTTTCCCCAATTTAGCTTTCTTCATTGCTTCCACAACTTCCATCTTTTACTCACAACTATACATACTCCTTCTTTTGGCCTCATTCTCACCTACTCCTGCTGGAAGTTTGCTCTCATTCAGCCAGTCCCAAAGAAGGGTGACCACTCCCAACCCTCCAACTATCGTCCAATTGCTTTAACGTCCTGTATTTCAAAAGTTTTCGAGTCAATTCTTAATAAAAAAATTTTAAGGCATCTTTCCTATCACAACCTTCTTTCCGATCGTCAGTATGGGTTCCGTCAGGGACGCTCCACTGGCGATCTTCTCACCTACCTTTCAGACTCCTGGTCATCCTCCTTTCGGGACTTTGGCGAAAGCTTTGCCATTGCACTTGACATCTCAAAGGTTTTCGATCGAGTCTGGCATAAATCTTTAATTTCCAAACTGCCCTCCTACGGTTTCTATCCTTCTATCTGTACCTTCATCGCTAGCTTCCTTTCTGGTCGTTCTATAGCTGCTGTCGTAGACGGCCATCGTTCTTCTCCTAGATCTATCAACACTGGTGTTCCTCAGGGCTCTGTCCTATCACCAACTCTCTTCCTTTTATTCATCAATGATCTTCTAAGCTGTACATCTAACCCTATCCACTCATACGCTGATGACTCCACCCTTCACCTTTCCATTCGGTTCCCGCAACGCCCATCTCAACAGTTACTTCAAGAAACAAGGGATGAGGCTATGGCACACCTAATATCTGACTTGGCTCATATCTCTGACTGGGGTAAAAATAATATGGTTGTCTTTAATGCATCTAAGACTCAGTTCTTACACCTATCAACCCGACAAAATCTTCCACAGGTATACCCACTAATGTTTAATAATATTCAGATTAATCCTGCATCATCCTTGAACATGCTTGGGGTTTCATTTACTCGGGACTTATCTTGGAAAGATCATATTACATCTCTTGTAAAATCTGCTTCCAAGAGATTGGGTGTGCTAAGCCGACTCCGCTCTTTCTTTACCCCTGCACAATTGTTGACTCTATACAGGGGTTTTATCCGCCCCTGTGTGGAGTACAACTCTCATGTGTGGGGAGGCTCCCCACATACAGCTCTTCTCAATAGGGTGGAGTCAGAGGCTTTTCGTCTCATTAACTCTCCTCCTCTTACTGACTCCCTTCAACCTCTGTCTCTTCGCCGCACTGTTGCATCTTTATCTCTTTTCTATCGCTACTTTAATGGTCACTGCTCCTCTGAACTGTCTGCTTGCATTCCTCCACCTCTACGACGGGCGCGTAGCACCCGTCTGGCAGCAAACTCTCATCCCTTTTCTGTCCAACTCTCTAATGCAAGAGTTAACCGTTACTCCCAGTCTTTCATTCATGCAACAGGTCAGCTCTGGAACTGTCTCCCTCTGTCTGTATTTCCTCCTGCCTATGATCTCCAGTCTTTCAAACGCAGTGTGTCCAGGCATCTCAAAATGATCGGATCTTGAATTTGGCTCTCTATTGTATTTTGTTTTTCTCTTGGAGGGAACTGTTACTGCGGGCTCATGGCCTTTGGTTCCTTCTTCCTCGCATAAAAAAAAAAAAAAAAAAAAAAAATATACCCCATCCATACTCCCATTCTCTCACACTCTCACCTCTCCACTTAGTTTCAGTTATTCTGCGTACATCAACTTGCGCACCCTCAAGCACCTGGACAATCTCTCTCTCTTTCACTTCATCATTCGCTCCCCTTACATTCCAAGTTCCAATTACCATGTCCTTTGTCAGGTCCTTGGTCGTCATCTTTTGGTCAGTCCTTGTCTGAGGCTTATTGTTTGTCTTTTTAGTTAGTTGTTTTCCGGGGAGGGACACTAACCCTCTGCCAACCCTTTTAGTCGCCTTTTATGACAAGCAGGAATACTGGGGGAGTATTCTTGAAAAAAAATCCTACCCCCAATTTGTTAATTAACCCCTAGGATATGCAATTCAATCAACCTAACTTCCCTGAAAACCTGTATATGGAGCTGATTTTTCAACTCTTACAGAAGTAAAAAGATTTATGCCCAGGAATTAGGGCTTGAATTTACACACTTTATGCCGCAAACCAGAGCATTTTAGACCTTCTGGTTCATGAGCTATAGCCTGTCAAAGTTGAAAAAAGTTACCCTTCCAGGTGGGGCGACTCCAGTTTTCTATGTGCTCCCACTCCATCTCTCCCACATTCCTCCCCTCCCATGACCTTCCTCATCCACTCCCATTATCCCCCCTTCTTCCTCCCCTCCCCCCTCCTTCTACCCCACCCTTCAGAATTTTCCAGCTCATTTTATTTTTATTTTTTTTTTCAAACAACAGCATGCACAATAATTCTGTCGGTGTTCCTCACTCCCCCCAACACCCTTCCCCCCCAACACTTCTCCCCTCCCCACCCTCCCTCCCCCCATTCCCTTCCCACATAGCTGTGTAGCTGTCAAAAAAAAAAAAAAAAAAAAAAAAAAAAAGCATGCAATATCTTTTTCTTGGTGTTACACACACACTCCAGCACCCTCTCCCCTCATCCCTTCCCCCTCCTCCTCTCCCCTCAGAGCTGTCAAATTAAGTAGCTGTAAGAATTTCAAGGGGAAAAAAAAAAGCTAGTTACCACCCCTGCTCCCCTACCCCCCTTCAGAATTTTTCAGCTCATTTGTTTTTCAAACAATAGCATGCAAAATAATTATATTGGTGTTCCTCACTCACTCCCAACACCCTTCCCTCCCCCCATCCTCTTCCCTCATAGCTGTGTAGCTGTCAAAATAAAAATCACGTTAAAAAACATACATTCTATGCTTCGAGCATTGGTGTATGCAGTTAAACAATATTCTGGTACTGAATGAACATATGCAACATGAATAGTAACCATCCATCCATCCATCCATCATCCAATCCTACATTGCCTCATGAGGAGCGTGGGAGCCCGGGGCTAGGCAGTTGGTCCCGACATTTAAGATGACAGTGACCAGCCTCACTCATCCCTGAGTGGCATTACATGAGCAATCAACCCCAACCACCCCTTGGATATAAACCTGCACCGGCTCCATCCGACTGGAGTGCAATAATTACCCACTAAACCACCAGGTGCCAAAATATGGCTATATGGTTACCACCCAGCGTAGTAAATGGTTTCCTGGTGTACAGGAAACTATTTGGCTTGTCACTCAGTGCAGAGTCACCCACAGGCAAAAGGAAAAGGAAAGAATGAAGGAAAGAGACAGAAGAGGGAGTGTAAAGTGACCCATAGGCAGAAGGACAAGGAGAGAATGAAGGAAAGAAAGACAGAAGAGGATGGAAGAGAGGAAAGGGCAGACACCCGAGAGCAGCACTACATCGAGTGTGTGGATGGTAAGCACCCCCACCTACCACAAATGATGTATAATACTCTAGGTGGGGGGGGGGAGGTAAGCAGATGGTGTACTACAGGGGGTGGGGGGTGGGAGGTGGAGTGGGGTGGGAAGAGGCCTGGATGGGTGGTACAGGGATACAGAGGTGAGAGACAGACACCACAAGACAAAGAGGACAGGCAGAGAGGGAGTACAGGGATGTGGACGGTGGGTAGGGGGGATATAACCCTCCCCAGGGAGACTGGGAGGGGGAGAAAGGGGGGGAAACCATCATGGCATGATGGAGGATGGTGGGGGAGGGGGAGGGATGGAGCAGGAGGTGGTCAGAGGCAAGGAAGGGGGAGAGAGAACAAAGATATTGGGGAAGAGGAAGGTGGCAAGAGGGCAGTGGGAGAATAACCCCCCCTCCACCATGGGTAGGGGCCTGGATCCTTCCTTCTCCCTACTCAGGACTTAGTTCTCATTGGTTTGCATCGATATACGTCACAATCGGGCCGAAGCTTAGCATCCACAGCTTTTTTCAAAGGCTCCTCTATTGATCACATTCGGTATCTAGCGTTATCTTGAAAAAGGATCAATCGATCCTGTTCACACTTTAAGGGTCAAAGGTGCTTGCACTGCACAAGAGTCCTTAAGGACTTTAACCTAGAGTAGGCAACCTGAGGCAGTACTTTCCCACTAACTGCCTCATTGGTTGTCACTTGGTAATTACATGGGCTGCAAATCTCTGCTTCCCTCTACTCTCACCTGCCACCTGCCCTTAAACCCTCTTTGCAGGTGGGGGTGTCCCCTGCTCCTAGGTGCTTCTTTTTTGTGCTTGTGAAAATTATATACCCCTGGTTATCATCCACAATACAAATTTTACATACAGTGATAGAAAGTGAATGGCATTTTCATGTTGTACTGACTTTATGTGAACACTTTTAAGACATTTGAATACTCCATGACAGTGAATGGTCATGTGGATCTCCTTCCAGTGACTAGGACCCTCTGGACCCCATTATAGTGAACCACTTATTTTGTTGTTGTTGTCATGTGGTTGTTCTTCAAGTTTTTGTGTTCCATATCTGATATAAACTTTACATGATATCTGAGTAATTGACGATAGTGTGTGGTCATGTGTCAGAGGAGACAAGATAAGAAGACATGCTTCTTACAGGAGCAATGTTTACAAAAATTCATTTTTTTTTTTTTTTTTTCTTTATTAGATTTTTTTTTTTTTTAATGTGTCCGACTCTGGGCAAAGGCTTCAGGGCCTATATCTCGGGGGCAGTAGCCTATCCCAAGGCCCAGTAGTCCTCCTACACCTCCACATGTCACCACTTCGGCGCTAAAACCCACCGTCCATATTGAATACATGCTAGGGTTGTCTCATACAGGACTGGTGTAATGGTATTAGCGGGGGTATTTTTACGACATGTCGGCGGGTCATCTGGTAGATCAGGAAAGTCTGCTTTTATGAAATTCAAATCCTTAAACTGTCCCCTGCCCCAGCCAGGATTTGAACCTGGGTCCATCAAGACTGCAGGCCACCTCTCTACCAAATCAGCCACCACCTCCCCCATAATCAGATAATGATCTGATATTCAGTTTTAGGTTAAAGGGAAAGCACGATTGTTCTAAGTTTTTCCTGTGTTCTTGCAGCTTGTTAAATGCATAACAACCATCCATCGAGCCATCATCCAATCCTACATTGCCCCATGAGGAGCATGGGAGCCCAGGACTAGGCAAGTTGGTCTTCCCATTTAAGATGAAAGTGACCAGCCTCACTCATCCCTGAGTGGCATTACGTGAGCAATAAACACCAACCTCCCTTTGGATATAAACCTTTACCGGCTCAATCTGACTGAAGCACCATAATTACTCACTAAACCACCAGGTGCCAAAATTTGGTTATATGGTTACCACCCAGCATTGTAAATGGTCTCCTGGTGTACAGGAAACCATTTGGCTTGTCACTCAGTGTATAGTCACCCACAGCAGAATGGAGAGGAAAGAATGAAGGAAAGAAAGCCAGAAGAGGGAGTGTAAAGTCATCCGTAGGCAGAAGGACGAGGAAAGAACAAAGGAAAGACAGAAGAGGACTGAAGGAAAGCAGGATGGAGGAGAGGAAAGGGCAGACCCCGGACAGCAGCACTGCATCAAGTGTGTGGATGGTGAACATAACAACTTTCCCTCCCCCCTTCTGTGAGGTATATCCTACCCCAGGTTACCTACAGTGTTATGGTTGGTTAGGATGCCTATCTCAGGTTAATAAATGTTGACATAGACAGCGGACTTGTAATAAACCCATGAAATAGCCAAATCACCCTAATACAGGGATTTCTTACCAGGAAGCATGGGTCATTTTTGTGTATCTTAAATGTCAGGACCAACTTGCCTATCCCCGGGCTCCTATGCTCCTCTTGGTGCACCATAGGATTGGATGATGGATGGATGGATGTGTATGTATAACACTGCACTCAATAACAGCAAACAACCAGAGCCTGTTGATGGGACTGAAGTGATTGACAATATTAAGTATTTACTGTATGTATAAATAATACAAGAAACTGCATTGTGAAAACCAAATAAAATTATGATGGAAGCTATATATTAAAAAAAAAAAAATGACATTCTAGTTGTCATAATTGTTGTATTGCAAAGTCACTAGTGTAACTGGAAGACTTACGGGAAGAGTAAGGCATTGCTCTCTACTTAATGTTCAAGAAGTTAAATGTTAAATGAGGTATTATTTAAAAAACATGAAGTTACCATACAATTATTAGAAGCGTGAATTCTGCCTATGGTAAGGTAAAGGTGGGAGCAGACACCATGAAGCACTTAGCTGCAGTACTTACTTCTGTTACATAGCCCTTTGAGCCTGTGGCAGGTTATTTACCATATCTCCTGGGATGCAAGACCTTAACATTCAAGTTATCATAGTCACCTATGTGGCAGGTTATTTATCATATATCCTGGGATGCAAGACCTTTGCATCATCCAAGTTATCACATTCACCTCCTCTTGGTGTTATCCTAGGTACCTATTTTACCAACCAGTCCACAAAGAGTGGATGAATGCCTAAGTAGTGACACTAGTTGTCTGCACCACGACAAACCCTAGTGCTAATAGGCCTGCCTAACATATGCAAAAAAAAGTAAATAGTAATGTTGAGTCATTAAGAACTAATTACACGAATGAAGAAATGTTCTAACTGTTATGTATACCATGTTAGCCAGACCACATACAGAGTATGTAAGTCATATTTCAACTTTAAATTTGTTAAACAATAACTATATAGAATGTGCAACACAGAGCAACAAAGACAGTCCCTTTCACTCAAAAATATGCCATATGAGACGACTGTGGAAGCCCTGACTGCCCAGACTGATGTAAAGATCATGTGGGGACATGACAGAAATATACAAGATCTTGTGTGGAATGCAGTATATGACAGTGAGACATTCCTGGTGAGATCCACTTTAACCCCTTAAAGTTGGTCCTCGTTTTAGAATGTGTCAACGGGATGTCGGTCCCCGTTCCTGAACTTTTTCTCTTACACTCTCAGCCAGTGCTCTACAGTAAATAATCCTAGGACATTGGAACACCACTCATTTTAAAGCTAATGAGCTGTACTTTGCGGGAAATAAAGATTTTTATGATAGGTTTAATAAATCACCTATTTTTTGCGAAAAATGCCCGCTCCTAACTGTTGATTTTATCAACAGTGCCAGGCCCCAAGGGGTTAAGAGGTGATTTGTCAGCAAGGGGGCCATGACAAGAAATTTATAGAGAAAAGGGCAAGATTAAATACATGGAAAAACACTTTTAGCAGCTGATGTGAAGAACCAGCCGTCGTATTAGTGCACTCTAAGTATGTCTGTGACACTGGGAAGAGGGATGATGAATCACAGAGATCTATCTACAGTGTCTGCCTACAAACAGACGCCATAATCCCAAAAGAGGGGGCAGTTTATCTTTGAGTTACTGGTAGTTGTTGCGTGGGAAGGGGCATCAACGCTCCGCAAACCCACTAACTGACACGTAGGGAACACATATGGGTTGGTTAAATGACTACCACCTAGTGCTGTAAATGGTTTCCTGGCTTATATGAAACCATGAGACTTGTCACTCAATGTAAAACCACCTGAAAAAGAAAGAGTACCAAAAAGTGACAGAAAAGATGGAAGAAATAGGAAGAGAGGAGGGCAGACACAGAAAAATAATGATAAAGGTGAAGGACGAAATAGGCAGCACAACATCAAGTGAGAGAAATCAGTCTCAAATATACAATTATAATGAATCAATTCACTTAGTTGGTCCAAACTCAACTATAGTGTTCCTCCTCGTAACATAGGGTTTGGGTGGAGTCACCCCCTCCCTACACTATTGCCATGTTTCCTAACCCTACGATGTATAACGCCTGTGGTTTGTGTAGTAGGAATGATACATAAACATAACTCATACTAATATAACTGTAATGAAAGTGCTGACATGTATCAAGGAAGAATAAAACTATTCTGCATACTATATTATACGATAATAGAGAAACGTGGCATAAAAATTTGGCAGTGTTGCTCTAAAAATATTCTAATTATTATTTACTTCCCCAACACTTCTAACATTGCTAATTAATTTAGCAAGTATAATTGCAAGAAAATTTGAAGGGATAAAAGTGGGAAGAGGCGATCCTTTCATAATTAAAATAAATATATCAAACAGCTCTGGGGTGGCAGCACTCACGCGACACGTGTTTGTGTGTACGCTGTGGGAGGTCACCAACCCCCTACAGGATTTAGGCCTATTGGGGAAACCTCTATAAAAAAACGCGCCGTGACTTTTACCTCAAGGGTGGTGCGGAAATAAAGTCAAAATTATAATCCATACATAAAAATGGAAGTAAAAAACCATGGATGACACATAACAAAATCTAGCGAGAGAGAGAGAGAGAGAGAGAGAGAAATAATAATAATAATAATAATAATAATAAAACTTTATTTCCACTAAACAGTGGGTATTCTTATACATTATACAGTAGTACAGCATACAGTATGAAAGTTCTATACACAATATAATACAAGTTGATACATATGGTGGAGAATAGTGACAGAGAGGTAAATGGTTTAAAAGGTGTGGGGACACTTAGGTTAAAAATAGATCAATTAAGGGATTTAGGAACGAAGGCAGTGGGAAGGATTAAGACAGATGGGATTGTAAGATTAGGGAGTTTGAGCAATAGGGTAGAATGTATGCTCTCAATAAAAGTATAGCAATTATCAACGGCTAATTATTATACAGGTGTTGATGGTGGGGGTCTATATTTATAGGAGGTGTTGGTGGTGGAGGTATAGCGGGTGTTGTTGATGGGGGTGTTGTTGGGGGTAGGGGTATAGGGGGTGTTGGTGGCAGGGATATAGGGGGTATTAGAAAAACGGAGATCACAAGAGGGAAACAGTGTCAAGGTCATCGCTGATGGAGAGGTCAGCTCGGAAACGTGGCAACAGTGCAGGGAGGGGGTGACTCCACCAAAACCCTACGTTTCGATCTGTCAGACTATAGCTACTAACTCTGCTTGAAATTAGACATATGAGCTGGAGACACAGGCCAAATAAGCCTCAATCAAAAGTTTTTCTATCAGAGTCTGTGAAATGGGGGACAAAAATAATTAAAAACACATTGAAAAATAAAGAAATAATACAGTGGGGATCAAAAATCTAGTGGCTGTTCAAAAATAACTAAGATCCGTGGGAGGGAAATGAAATGGCAGGGGACAGGGCGACATGAAGGCAATCTGTTTGTAGCCTCTCCTTATGAGATTAGGGCATCTGGCTATAGACAGACAGATACATAAATCAGTTCATAAAATGCATACCTTCCAGATGAAACCTCCTATCCCACACAACCCAGTCTTCAGAAGGGCTGAGTCAAACTCAGTCATGGACCAGTCCCCAACACCAGTTTGTCACAAAGAAGGGTACCGTAGGTGTGGAAGCATTGAATCCCCAGGCTGATCGAGGTGATTTCGCGTACCCTAAACCAACAAGTACAGTACATTAAGTTACTGATATTACACACTGGACTGATCTTCTTAGTTATAATTAAGCCATTTCCTCTTGATATGCCACATATAATATCAGTTAAAGCCAGAGTGATAGGACATCAGCCTCACCATAAATGAAATTTTAATAAGATTAGGCTATTGTACTTTTTTTTTTTTTTTATTTACTTTGCTTTAGCTACTTAATTTATAAACACAGTACTGAATAAATTATAAAATTAAAGCTGCAAAAATTTTGGATGATAGGAGAAACTCAACTGGGACCTCAAAATTAGTAACTACCAGTGAAGGGATGGAAGAACAACAGAATTAGGACCAAGCCATGATGTGACTATATGATACTGGAGGAGTAGAGGGAAAATAAAGGCCAGAAGAAACATGAAAATGTGGAGAAGAAAAGTAGGAAAGAACAGAAGAGAAAAGTAAAGAGAGAAAGCTTGAAGACCAAAAGACTTCTTATAGTCGCCTCTTATGACAGGCAGGGATACTAAGGAAGTATTCTTTCCCCCCCTTCCCAAATGGGAACTACCAGTGGAAAACAGTACAACTAGTACTGCTGAAATGGCAGTAAAACTTTAGCTACCCAACAGGCACAGAAACTGCAACTACAGCAATCTCTTATTTATCCGGACATGTAGTACCTGGATCTGTTCATTATCCAGATACTGGACCTTGGCTCTATTAAACCATTATCTGAATTTACTTGCTTTTATTGGACATAGAAGTCCCCAGGAACTTCAGCCACCCAGTAGACATGTTCAAACATTTGGTATCTAATTGGCCGCTGGGCTCGAGCTGTGAGCAGGAAATTGGCTGTAACCCACAACCAGAGCTAAAATGTCCGTCTGCCCCTGTATTGAATAGTCAAAGTTGCACGCTCATTCGATCACTCCCAACAAACCTCCAGCAACCGAGTAATGCGGCTGTACTCCACATGCAGTGTCAAAACATTCATATGTATCCCCACCCAATGTCTAAAGTCGTGCGGCCACCAGCCTACGTCTCTCCTAACTGCCACCATGCATCGAACACAGACCAAATGCCAAAAGTACATGTTCAGTGACAGCAGTAGTTTGCCTCTCTACCGAACATCCAAACTCGCCCAGTCACAGGAAGAAATGTTTCCAAATGGTCACCATGCATCTAACAGACCACAAGCTACAAGTACCGAAAATGTACAGTAAATGTGCCCGTCTACCTTGTGACTGAAGGGTGAAAATCCTGCCCACAGCCTCTCTTCTCCCCTCCTCCTGTCCCTCCTCCATGCCCTCCCGGCTCCCCCCTTACTCCCTCAGTCCCTCCCCTCCTTCGTGCTAATAGCACTGACTTGTGAGTTTTTCAAGTTTTATTGAGATTTATTCGAATACTATTGGTCATATCAAAATTCAAAAGTGACCACAAGAAAGCTCATGTAATTCTGCAGCCAGATATGGTGCTTAACTCTTGGAAGGTGCTAGCAAAACTTTGCACTAGGATGGTGGGAAGTTATAAGAAGGTAAGTTTTACTCTTGCGCACTAGCTATATGTTCTCACTGCATTTCTGTACATTTACTCATCAGTTTTCTGTGTTTTTATTTGCTTATCTTATAGTATAAACATCATTGAAAATGAAGTTATACAGTACATTTATACTAATTTAACTAATTTCCGGTGGCATATTTGGCCATGGAATTTTTTTTTGTGGGGTCAGGGAGCAGTTATCACTGGTGTCAGAAAAATGATTTTCCAACCATCCTGAGGTTTTTTGTGGATGCTTATTGTTTAAGAATTGTTTCCTTGGTGTCTTGCATTAATATGGATAGTCCTGTGTGTGTTTTGTTGTCTTAATATGGCAGATTGACCTGAAAACAGTTCCAAAATTAGGAGGGGTACTGTACATGCAATAGTGTAGAGGTAGGTTTTTTTTTTTTTTGGGGGGGGGGGGGGGCATTACCTGGATATTCCTATGTGCATTTTGATGTCTAGATGTGGCAGATGGACCTGAAAACAGTGCCAAAATTACGAGGGGTACTTTACATATAGCAGTGTATAAGTAGGGTGTTTTTTGGTTTTCAGTGCATTTTTTTCATGGTTTTCTTGGTGTTTAGCATTACTTTGGATATTCTTATGGGTGTTTTGATGTCTAGATATGCATGAATGACCAGAAAACACTGCCAAAATAAGCAGGGGTACTGTACAAATAGGTTAGGTATAGGTTGGTTGTTGGGTACCAGTATAGGTAGGGTCTGGGTATAGTAGGGGTATATTGTTCATTATCCAGACATCGCCACTACCCAGGCAGGCCTTTAGCTCTATTACGTCGGATAATTGAGGGATTACTGTATCTTGTTCCAATGGCACAAACTTTAGACATTTTATTACAGTACCGTATGCAACATAGACAGTTATGTTTATTTTAGACTACAAAAAATGTAGAGGAATAATAAAATAAAGGCCATGGTTAGGATTACGGCAGCCGCAAGAACACATTCACAGCAGCCATAACTTACACTCACGGTATAAAACTACGGCAACCATAACCTAGCCTACTCTATTTCTAACCTAACCGAACCACTAAACATAACCACTAAATTCTAGGGGTTTAAGCTGCATTGTAGCAGTATTAACCTAACCTAACCTAACAACTCTAGCATCACTGCATGTATAAAAGCTTTGTAAGTGCCATAATCATAGTCCGTTTTGTTTTGTTTCGTTTCATTTTTAAAGGCTCCAACATGCTGGCATGTGTCAGCCTTTGTCACCTAATAGTGGCTGTCCATGCTGCACGAACCATTGCAGCCTCCCTGTTCAGTCCCTTAACCCTGAGGTCACAGTTAATGACCTCGTCCCATGTCTTTCTCGGTCTACCCCTCATAACCCCACCCCCAATATTAACACTTCTCACCTAATTATCATCCCCCATCCTCTCCATATGTCCAAACCATCTCAATCTACCTCTCCTCATCACAACACCAACACACTCCAGTCCCATCCTACCTCTCAACTCCTCCATCGTAAACCCAGCCTCCCCAGACCTTGCACGCAGGGACGCACTACACATCCACCTAATCATTGTCATTTCTGTTCGTCTGACCCGGTGAATATCCTCCTCCTTTACTGCCTAGGTCTCACTACCATACAGCATTACACTCCTAACACATGCTGCAAACAAAGACCCCTTAGCACGCAGGGAGAGTCCTCTCAATGTCAGGAGAAGCAAGAGCTCCCTGAACTTCTTCCAACCACTTCGCACCCTAGCCACAGAGCTAGCTCCAGCCCCACCTCCAGCACACAACATGTCTCCCATATAACAAAATCTTCCACACACTCAAGAGATTCACCGGCAAGTTCAATCCTTTCACGCCTGACAATTTCCACCCGCCCTCCCCGACACGCCGTACACATAAAATCAGCATTATCTCGCAGTCTACCTCTGATACCACTACATCTCTTGTGTACCCATTTATCGCAAACACTGCACAAGGTGGAATTACTTCCCACGCCCTTGTGGCAAACTGCACATGGCCACTATCCCTCGTTTTTTACAGTACCGCCACCAACCCTAGTTATCATCACTTTTGTTTTATCTGCATTTACCCTTAAGCCCTTGTGCCCCATACCATCTCTCCACTTCCTAAACTTTTCCTCAGCCTCCCTTTCATTCTCTGCAATCAACACCAAATCATCAGCATACAACATCACCCACAGGAGTCCGTTTCTTAAGTCACGTGAGAGGGCTTCAAGTACCATGATAAACAACATAGGACTCAAAACTGACCCCTGATGCACACCAACATTCATGGAAAACTCATCACTCAATCTCCATTCACTCTTACCTGGTTACATATCCATACCCACCCTAACCAGCCACTCCTCCAAGCAAAGCTCTCTCATTGCCCACTTCACCACCTCTCTATGGACTCTGTCTAAGGCCTTTTCCAAATCAACAAAAACAAAATACAGATTCTTCTACCAATATATTTTTCCTGAAGCTGTCGAACAATGAATATGGCATCAGTGGTCCCCCTACCTGGCATAAACCCAAACTGCATCTCATCAATATTCACTCTTTCTCTAATCATACCTTCTAAAACTCTCTCCATTACCTTTATTATCTGATCTAAAAGCTTTATACCTCTATAATTTCCTCTTTCCAGGGCATCACCCTTCCCTTTATACACATTTACATTTACACTCTTCAGCCAATCATCTGGGACAACACACTCATAAATAATCATATTTTATCAGGTCAGTGACTACCTCACCCCTATATCTCCTGAGTGTATAATTACATCTTCCGTAATCCTAACCACTTCGTAAAATAAACCTGTTCTGGGGTACTTAAGGAAACTGCCAGTTTGCATGTAGCAGCAAATTACTGGCTGGATGCACTGACTGTCAACAATCTCAATGATGGGACTCCTCGGTGCATCAGTTATTCAAATCTATAAGAAACTTACGATCATGCTTAACCTAATATATCCTAACCTAGCTTATTCTAACTATCCTAACTGAGGACTTTGTCCCCAGACCCCCCTCCTCTGATTTTAACCACCTAGGATTGCCGTTTAACCTTACCTACAGAGCCACTGCATACCTATCTGGTCAAATCCCAATCTGAGTCCTAATTTACTAAACCTAAACTAATCTATTGTATCATAACCTAATATACCCCATCTTCATTAACTGAAATTATCAGGTAAATGTATGCTTGAAGCTGCAGAAAGACCAGTCAAACTTTACATGTATACCTCATGCGATTTTTTACTTTTCGTTAACATTTTCTAGTAGATTCGGTCATTCAAAGGATCTTTTTTTCTATGGCATTTCTCTCGGAAACTGATAATAAATGAGTTACACGTGACTTATTTCTGCCAATCACAGATGAGCATGCATTGCATCAGCCAATAAAATTCATCCTCGACGAAGACGAGGATACTGAGTAAGGTAAGCTTCTAGGTTAGGTTAGGTACTTTTGATAGGTTAGATAATTTTTATGGGTTAGGTTAGGTTAATTTCCTTTTGCTATAATAATAGGACGTTTCACGTGGTAACAGGCATCCAACCTGAGTGTTTTCTGTTTCTCGTTTATTATCAATTTCCGAGAGAAATGTCATAGAAGAAAAGATTCTTAGAATGACTGAATCTACTAGAAAATGTTAACGAAAAGTTGAAAATCGCATGAGGTGTAGGTGTAAAAATTGACCGAAAGACCTTACCAATTCAATTCATATTCCTCACACTAGTTTTCTGTGTACAGTATTTCTGACTATTTTCTGGGTGGTAAATTCCCTTTTCCTGCTGAAAAATATCCCCTTGTAATAATCACATTTCTTAAGTCATAACTACAATTCTTGTTTCCTGCGTAACGGAAGAAACTCACTCAACGTACTCAATGGTGGATTTCGTTTCCCAGTTTCCAAAATGGAGCCTAGGTTAGGCTTGCTATTATGTTAAATTATTAGGTACAGTTACAGGGCTTTTGCTAACTGCCGATGGTTGCAAGCCATTTGGCTCCTAAGGTTTCTGATTTACGAGCCAAATAAATTTTTAGTAGCCAAACTGACCATGAGCCGAAATATTTTACAAGCAATAAGAAATACACTGAGGTGGTTTGGACATGTGGAGAGGATGGAGAATGAAAGACTGACTAAGAGGGTGTATGTAGGTGAGGTGGAGGGAGGGAGAGGGAGGGGTAGACCGAGGATAAGGTGGAGGGATGGAGTCGAGAGGTATATGAGGGAGGGGGGCGTGAGTTGGGGGGAGGGGAGTCAAATGGTGGGTGACAGAGTGACTTGGAGGCATTTTGTCTGCGGCCACCCTTTGCGGGATTAGGGCGTCGGGCTATAGATAGATAGATAGATAGATAGAATAAGATAACACTGTATATTTATTTATTTACACGCTGTCTATTTTTAAACATTCACAGTGGTGACAAGGAAAAACTTAATAATCGCTCACAACGTGCTCTTTTGTTCATTTAAGTGAGATTTACTTATTTTGTAGTTTACTGGGTTTTGAAATGGATGTATATTCTCCTCGCCAAAAAGCGACTTGCATGTAAAATTTGTTTGCCGAAGGGAAAAAATACTCGCATTTGCGAGCTGTGGCTCGCCAAACAAGAGCCCTGAGTTAAGCTAGGTGAGGACAGGCTTAGTTAAACATTTACGTTAGGACAGTCCCTTCCGCCATTATGCTGTTGAATCAAACAAAAGTTGTCACAGCGGAACAGCCAAAATAAAAGGGAAACATTTATTTACCGGCCCAGAAATAATAACAAAAGTATAACAGACTATCAGGAAGAACTGATTTGGTATGGTGCATCTACTACTAAAGGTAAAATGTATGTTTACCAATTATCCAAATCTGACATATCAGTAAAGAATTTGAATTATGCCAAAAGGTGTCTGGAGAATTTGGCAGCAAGTTTTGCTCTTGGCAGTAATTATTTGTGATGTAAACAAGTTTTTACATACTTCACAGGTAAAATTTTTTTAAATGCCCGTTATCAACGGTAATCTACAAAGCGGAACAAGTAACCAGACTAATTTCAACAGCAAATATGTAAAGGCTGTGCCCGTGTGGCAAAGGATTACTAAAATGGTTTCCCTGGGCCTATTGCCCACCTTAGTTTATCATCTGATGTATTAATGCAGGTTGGTGTTGGTTCGTCAGCAGATAATTACCAGCCTTGTCCCATGTCCATGCCCCACAGCTGGAGTAGAGGTCAAGCCAATATCATTTAAGTTTAGCTGTTGTTGGGATGATTAGAGATGGGGACGGTGAATCAGCTATGCAACCGTTGTCACCTTTTTCAGGTTTAGGATCGTAAATGAACACGTGCTCAGTTCACTGTTTGTTTACCAAACCGATCGTTTTCGTAGTAGGTACTGCAGATGTGTAGTGGACTACGGGCACAAACTTTAATGATGTGTGAGCTAATATTTTATTTGCGGTGTTTTTGTAGTAACATACTGTATAAATACATATAAAGAATTTCAAATAAAAGATGACCAGAGCATGCATACGAAGCCATTTATTGTTTTACACTCAGTCATGTAAGACATTTATTACTGTGTAAAAACTTAATTTTTACGCGTAGAATAATGGCTAATACCTTGATAAAATGATGCATTTTTTTTTTTTTTTTTTAGTAAACACACGGCCCTCTAGCGGTGGCGCAGTGAAGTGTTCACAACACCATTGAACCAGGGGCTGAACGCCCATATCTATCATTTTCGGTCACTATGGAGCCGTATGAAGTCTTAGTCAACCAGCCAGTTGTCATAGACAATGTGAGTGTGCAGCAGAATATTTGAATAATGCAAAATTTGGGTAAGAGCTGTGCTTATAACTAACAAAGAGGAAGTGGGCGGCCGGGCGCGCCTGTCAAATGATCTGTTTGGCGATGACTCATGCAGGTTAATATACGGACCACCTTCAATAGATATGGCCCTCAAGTGATATATACACAAAATCTGGGAAGGATAAGTAGCCTTTAGTATTTTTATGACTGTAGAGGACGAAGTCGGAAATAAGTGGCTAGCCAACTGTTCTGGAAAAAGTAAAGGGGCGTGAAGAGTGCGTTAATGTCAACTCAACTTCTAGAATGTTTTATTACCATAGCGTTACCAAGTGGTCAAAGTATTCTTAAAGTGATAAGCATTTGCTTTATTTGTTCCTTTGCCATTGTTTGTAATTAACAGTACTGGTAGCTTTCATATCTTCCAGGATTGCTGTCTGGACTCTAATTTTTCAGCCCCTGTCCTTTCAAATTTATAATCCCATAAGGAGTTAGGGTTGAAGAGGAAATAGCTTACTAAAAATACAGAAGGGAAGGGAAAGATAAATGATACTTTGAAATAAAATGAAATTGACAAAAACTTAGCCAAGTGTAACATGGCTTAAAGTTTCATCCATGGTATCAAGTGAAGGGAAAAAAAATACCTTAAAATGTGTGAGGAAAAAACAAAGCAGATGTTTGCCCATTTTATGTTATAAGGAGACATGGTGTATAATGCCATCTGTTGCATGTAAGCAGACTACAGAGGCATGCGGAAGTGATTGTAATGTTAGGGTCATTTTCATATTCATTCCTACCGGTAGTACAGTCTCCAGCTCCCTACACTGCTCTAAACATGTGTTTTAGTTTTCACTGTCATCCGTAATCACACATTAGGGCCTCTGTTTGAAGGCTGCATTCAGTGTGACCTTCAGTAATATTAGAACTTTTTAGGGATCCAGAAGGCTCATCAGCAAACATGTCTGAAAGAATTAAAATAAGAATCTGGGTATAACTTTAGAAGTAACCAACGTTACCGATTTTCATTATATTACGTCCCTGAACTATTCTAACCAAGACTTACCTTTTAAGGCTAGTTTGAGTTGGGGGAGCTAATTTTGTAGGGGTGGTCATATAGTGGCTTAGGTTAGGCTATCTCTCAGTAGCGGATGAATGTCGCGCCATATTGGCTGGTGCAGGAATGTGCACTAGGTCTGTCAGGCCCTAGGTTAGGTTAGGTTAGTTTGGGTTAGTGCAGAATAGTGTGTTTTCAATTAATTTTGATCTTGATTTGGGGGGATAAACCCACTTTTGGAAATCTTACTCAAAATTACAAAAGGGGGATTTTCCCCCAAAAATGAAGGTCAAAACTAATTAAAACATGGTATTTTGCATTGGAAACCATAAAACTAATAATAAAAGAAAACGTTGGTTACTTCTAAAAATTTACCAGAATCTGTGTCTAATGCATGTAAACTCTCAATTATCTGTTGTAATATCCAGCCTAACGCAATATCCAGCGCTGCTGGCTCAGCTCTGTTAAAGCAATATCCTGCGCCAAGACGGGACGTAACCGGCAGTTCTATCCAATTTCTGGCATTGACATGTATCAACCGATTTGTAAATGGTAGCCAACTGGCTCTTTATAACTGTACTGTATCATTACTTTATTGTATTTTATGTTTAATTTTTGTCTTTACTCACGGAAGCTTTGTTAGGATAGAGGTCCTAGACAGTTAGTGACGTAGTGTCTGGCCCAACACCAAATATTGAGCTAATGGGGGCACTTTGCAACATCCGGCATTTTGCTTTAACTGGTGTTGGGCTTGGCTGAAGTACAATGGATAATTGAGAGTTTACTGTATGTGTTAATGTTTATATCAAGCTATGTATTCATCTGTCCATTGCCAGACGCTGTAATCTCCTAAGGGGTGGCCACAAACAAATTGCCTTCATGTCACCCTATCCCCTGCCATTTCACTGCTCTGCTCCCAGCTCACACCCCTCTCTCTCACATGCCTTTCCACTCCATCCCACCATCTAATCCTTGGCCTCTCCCTCCTTCCCCCCCCTCCACCTCACTCACATAGCCTACACTCTCCTTTTTAACCCCTTAACCACGGATGTCATTCCAGTATGACATTGAAAAAACTGGACCAAACCGTGGTTATCATTCTGGAATGTCTGTGAATATTTTGAATACCGCGCGTTTTTTCCACACGCCAGTTGTTTCAAGGGTGAGTCGCTATTTAGTTCTTTCACTCAAGCCAACAGCCATCTCCCTCCTCCCACCCCCTGGGGACCCCCCCATCCCTGCCCAAACACCTATCAGTCTCTGTCCAGCTTTGTGAGTGACAATGTTGCTGAAGTGGCAGTGAAGTGAGGGCAATTACAGTGCCTTTTACGTGCTTCAGTGAACACAGAGTGGGTGTTTATTGTATGTGCAGGGTTCATATATGCTCATAGTATTATTATCAGAGTGTGGTTGGCATTTAGTAATGGTGTGTGGGGCAAAAAATAGTGATTTTAGATCGCTCACTTCTAATGGCACTGCCCGCCCACTGAAAGTCTACGAAGTCATGAAACCTACATCATTGCAAAGCTAAAGGTTAGTACTTTCTAATGGTACCTCATTTTTCGCTCTAGCACTATTCTGTGGAGAGTTATAAAGGTTTAAAGTTTGTTTACATTTTGGCTGGAACCCCCGTGAGGGGGGCCAGTCGCGTCAAAACAATGCCCTCGGTTAAAGGTTTAATCTCTTGCTCTCCATCCTCTCCACATGGCAAAACCAGCTCAGTGTATTTCTCCTAATGCTTTTTATCACATCCACACCACAACGTTCCTTCACTTCTTCATTTGTCAGTCTCTCCACATGGTCCTTTCAAATAACTCATTTCCACTGCTCTCACTTTTGACTTGGGTCTTTCCAACAAGGTCCAAGCTTTATATCCATATATTACTGTATCACAATACTCTCATGCAGCGACTTTTTACTTCCATACTCACTTCCCTGTTCCTTATCACTGCTTTTAAATAACCAGTAACCATTCTTCCTTGTTGTTCTCTTTCAAGCACTTGACCCTCCAAATTTCCATCCATACTCATCACACTACCCAAGTACAGTAATTCCTCGATCATCCATTGTAATAGAGCCAAAGGCATGATCGGATATGGGCAATGTCCAGATAGGGAGCAATGTCCCTTACTGTATCTATACCCTACCTATCCCTGTACCCAACGTACTGTATATGTACAGTACCCCTCCTAATTTTGGGAGTGTTCTGCAGTCTTTTGGCAGTTTTTAGACATCAAAACACACATTGCAGTGTGCAGTATAATCCTAAACACAAAAAACAATGCATAAACAAAAAAAAAAAAAACTATGCTAAACCTTACCAAAATGTACAGTACCCTTCCAGATTTTGGTAGTGTTCTGAGGTCTTCCGGCTGTTTTTAGACATCAAAGCACACATTGCAATATGCAGTGTAATCCTAAACACCAAGCAAACAATGCATAAACAAACAAAAAATATATATATATGCACAGTACCCCCTCCTAATTTTGGCAGTGTTCTGCAGTCTTTCAGCAATATTTAGACATCAAAATACACATGGGAATATCCATTGCAATGCTAGACACTATGAATCTTAAACAATACATAAACAACAAAAGTCCACAAATATCTATCTATCTATCTATTGCCAGACGCCTCAATCCCGTTTGGAGTGGCCACAAACAAATCGCCTCCAAGTTGCCCTGTCCCCCGCCATTTCACTGCCCTGCTCCCAACTCACACCCCCCTCTCTCAATATCCTGCCAATAAAAGTACAGTACCCCTCCTAATTTTGACAGTGTTCTCCAGTTTCTCAGCTGTAGTTGTACATCAAAACACACTCGGAAATATCCAGAGTAATGCTAAACACTAGGAAGACAATGGATAAACAAACAAACATGCCAAACCTTAACAATATTAAAGTACCCCTCCTAATTTTGGCATTGTTCTGAGGTCTTCCGGCTGGTATTAGACATCATAGCACTCATTGGAGTATGTAATATAATCCAAAACACTAAGAAAACAGTGCCTAAACAACAAAACTACTAATATGCACAGTCCCCCCCCCCCTAATTTTGGCAGCGTTCTGCGGTCTTTCGGCTCTTCTTTGACATCAAAACACACACTGGAATATGCAGTATAATCCTAAACACTACGAAAACAATGGATAAACACCTAAAAATAACAAACAATATGCAAAACCCTACCAATATGTACACTAGTTACTCCTCCTAATTTTGGCAGTGATCTGAAGTCGTTCACCAGTTTTTAGACATCAGAGCACACATTGCAATATGCAGTAAAATCCTAAACACTAAGAAAACATTGCATAAACAATTAAAAAATATGCACAGCACCCCTCCTAATTTTAGCAGTGTTCTGCAGTCTTTCAGCAGTATTTAGACATCAAAACACACCTGGGAATATCCAGTGTAATGCTAGACACTAAGAAAAGAAAGCATAAGCAACAAAAGCCCACAAATATCCTACCAATAGAAGTACAGTACCCCTCCTAATTTTGTCAGTGTTCTTCAGTCTTTCAGCTGTTTTTAAACATCAAAACACACTTAGGAATATCCAGTGTAATGCTAGACAGTAAGAAAACAATGCATAAACAAACAAAAACAGTATGCTAAACCTTACCAGTATGTACAGTTTTGGCAGTGTTCTGAGGTCTTCCAGTTGTTTTTAGACATCAAGGCACACATTGCAATATGTAATGTAATCCAAAACACTAAGAAAACAGTGCCTAAACAACAAAACTACCGGTACCAATTTGCACAGTAGGGTTATGACTAGAAAAAAAATAATTAGCCTGCAGTGGGGATCAGTGAGTATTTTGGTACATAATACAAATGTATTAATCATTTCGCTAAATTCCATAAAAAAAATCCCTCACACCATGTCAAATTGTTTTGCAAAAAACACGAAAATTGTAAAACGTAGAATGCACACTACATTATTACAGTGTATTTGTAGCCACAGACTTCGCATCTAAGTATATCCTTCTTGTATTTTCCACCCAGCTCCTCCGTCAGTTTTATTGCCCTTTCAGCAATGATGTTGGTCTGTGGTATGTTCAGAGCAGATCTTTCTATGCTCCAGTGGGTTTCAAGGCACTTCAGTGTGCTAGTCAGTAGGTTTTCATAGGATATCTCATTGAGTTTCTGATTAGAAAACCATCCCTCTTGCCATCCATAGGCAATAAAGCATGTTGTTATCTCCAATGTGCCTCTCCAGTTTGGAAGCAGAAAATACGCAATTAGGGGTGTAAATTGCCCTTGAATTCCAGTGGGCGCTATGTAATGATGGTACTTTCCTCCATTTGATTTCTGGAAATGCCCCGTGTTCCATCCCGGATTTTCACCCATTTCCTTTTTCTTACCTGCTTGGAAAGAACTTTGTAGTTCCGCATACTTTTCAGTCGGTTCCTCATCAAAATTCATACCGTAACTCAGATTTGGCTCAGTGGAAACCTTTGTCACAAAGAAGTCCAAATCATGCTCCATGATCCTGTCCAGTATATGATGCTGAATCCAATATATTGTGGTTTGTCCAAACCCTTTTCAGTCATTTTCTTCCATATCCTAACCACGTCACCAGTCATATGTTCTGTGTTTACAGCCATTGTATCACAAATGATCGTTTTAATACTTGACCAGGCATCATATTCATCTAGAACTTTCTAAAGGCCGTTGAAAATATCCTGAGCTGATCCACTACTACATTTTATGATTCCCAAACTGATCTTCCTAGTTTCACTTTGAAGGCAGACTACCTGGTACTCTTTATTGGATATTTTTTTTCCATCAGAATGCAAACAATAGTTTTTCTCTTATTGTAGTAGCGATTTAATTTTTTCTTTCTGTTGTTTCCAGCCCTGAAATCACCACGCCATACACCAGATTGTGTAGGTGTGGAAACAGGGATTCCTTCATTACCGAGAGTTGTGCTCACACTAGATGCTTTATTGGTTGACAGTGAATGATCTTTTACCAATTTCGTTGCATGGTATGTTGAAGATGGCATCTTCCTTGTAGGCTACTTGGGGCTTCTTCATTGTTGCTGTTCTCTGTATCACTTGTGGAGACACTTGAGGTAGTATCTTCAGTCTCAATCTCATGTGATGTACCAACTTGCTGTGTTGTTTGAGTATCACTTGTTTCACAGTGTTTTTGCCTCTTTGATGGATGGATTGTGGGTAATGCTGCAAGTTTATGTGCAGTGTATCAACTTTTCCACCAGATGTAACTTGTTTGTGATACAGTTCCTTATCTTCCCGGCAAAACCACTCCCCATCAACTTTGGTTATGTCAAAAAGATTTTTCAACTCATTTTGAAACACTTCGTTTGGTCTTCTTTGGTAGCTTTCATATTCACTGACCAGTTTGTTCAGCAGTGCTTTAATCACTTGTTGACTCAATGCAGGAAAACTAAACTTTTGCCATAAGGAAAACTAAACTTTTGTCATAAATGGATTAGTTCACCAAATATTTGCTGAATCCTGCTTTTCTTCAGTTTATCCTCTTCTCCTAACACATGATACCTTCCCAATATATCACATTTTGAAGGCATTCTGACATAGTCAAACTTCCTATCCTGAGTAGATTACGGTGCTTCGTATAATTTGACTTTGGCAGGTTTGCACCCCATTTCTGTGCATTCTTTATAACAAAATCACTAGATTTGAAGTATGCCAAGGTATTGCCATCTCAATAAACACAAGGTATCCTGCAAACACAGTAAAAGTAGAAGTATATCGATCTTGACTGAACGGCACAAAATGTAAAAAATGCACAAATTTAGCCCAATGGAAAATGTGTGAGGTGGAGGGATGGAGTTGAGAGGTATATGAGGGAGGGGGGGGTGAGTTGGGGGGAGGGGAGTCAAATGGTGGGTGACAGAGTGACTTGGAGGCGTTTTGTCTGCGGCCACCCTTTGCGGGATTAGGGCGTCGGGCTATAGATAGATAGATAGATAGAAAATGTGTAGGGAGACTTTTTTAAAGACAAATGCAAAACCGACATCATATTTGTGATTTACACATTAAAGTTCATCATCTACTATAGCAGGGTTTTTAAAATTAGGTAAAATAATTTTTTGTCATAACCCTAATGCACAGTACCCCTCCTAATTTTGGCAGCGTTCTGCGGTCTTTCGGCTCTTCTTAGACATCAAAACACACATTGGAATATGCAATATAATCCTAAACACTAAAAAACAGTGGATAAACAACAACAACAAAAATGCAGAACCCTACCAATATGTACAGTAGTTACCCTTCATAATTTTGGCAGTGTTCTGAGGTCATTCAGCTGTGTTTAGACATCAAAGCACACATTGCAGTATGCTATATAATCCTAAACACTAAGAACACAATGCATAAACAGAAAAAAATATATATATATATGCACAGGCTGTGGCACAAAAGAAGAAAGCATACAATGAATGGATGAGAAATAGGGGCGTGGAAGAAGTTGAGAGGCGGAAGAGAGAGTTATATGTAGAAAGAAAGAGAGAGGTGAAAAGATTAGTAAGAGAGAGTAAGAAGAGAGTGGATGAAGAATTTGGAAGGAATTTGAGTGTAAAGTGGAGGGACTGTAAGAAAATGTTCTGGAGAGAAGTGAAAAGAGTAAGACAGGGTGGAAGTGAAGTTAGCAGGGGAGTCAAAGATAAAAATGGTAGATTACTAGTGGAGAAGGGAGAAAAAGTGAACAGATGGAGAGAACACTTTAAGGAATTGTTGAACGTAGAGGATGGAAGTAATGCAAGTATAAGTGGCTGGGGAATGGCTGGGAGAAGGAGGGAGGTGAGAAGACAGGAAGAAATCAGTAGGATAGAAGTTGTGGAAGCATTGAAGAAAGTTAAATCGGGGAAAGCCCCAGGAATTGATGGAGTGTGTGGTGAAATGCTGAAGCATGGGGGAGAGATAGTAGTAGAATGGATGTGGAAGATGTGCAGATTGGCCTGGGAGGAAGGTAGAGTCCCGGAGGATTGGAAGTCAGGTATAATTATTCCCTTGTACAAAGGAAAAGGGGAAAAAGAAGTGTGTGGTAATCATAGGGGCATTTGTCTTCTTAGTATAATAGGAAAAGTGTATGGTAGGATACTTATAGACAGAGTTAGAGAAAGAACAGAGAAATTAGTTGGAGAAGAACAGGGAGGCTTTAGGAAGGGAAGAGGTTGTGTAGATCAGATATTCATTCTTAGATCTTTAGTGGAAAAGTTTCTAGAGAAGGGAAAGAAGTTGTATGCGGCTTTCATGGATTTGGAGAAAGCATATGACAGGGTGGATAGACAAGGATTGTGGAAAGTATTAAGAATATATGGAGTAGATGGGAAGTTGTTGAATGCTGTGAAGAGTATGTACGATGGTGCGAAGGCTGCAGTGCATGTGGATGGTGAACTAAGTGAATTTTTCTCTTTGAAAGTTGGGTTGAGACAGGGATGTGTCATGTCTCCATGGTTGTTCAATCTGTACATGGATGGGGTAATAAAAGAGGTACAAGGTAGGGTAGTGGATGTTGGAGTGGCCCTGGTGAGAGAGGATAGTGTTTGGAAACTCCCTGTACTGTTGTTTGCAGATGATACTGTGTTGTTGAGTGAAGGCGAAGGAGAGCTGCAAGGCTTGGTGGATGAGTTTGAGAGAGTGTGTAAGAAACGGAATCTAAAGGTGAATGTAGGGAAGAGTAAAGTGATGGTCTTTTAGAGAGGTGAAGTTAGTGAATGTACAGTGAGTTTGGATGGTGAGGAATTGGAAAATGTGAGTACGTTTAAGTACTTGGGTAGTGTGATGAGTAAGGATGGAGGTTTGGAGGGTGAAGTGCTTGAAAGGGTACAGCAGGGAAGAAAGGTTGCTGGTTCTTTGAAAGCAGTGATAAGAAACAGGGGAGTGAGCATGGAAGTGAAAAAGTTACTACATGACAGTATTGTGATACCAGCTCTAACGTACGGAAGTGAAGCTTGGACATTGTTGGAAGGACACAAGTCAAGAGTGAGAGCAGTGGAAATGAGTTATTTAAGAGGAGCCTGTGGAGTCACATGGAGAGACAGGCTGACGAATGAAGATATAAAGGAGCATTGTGGTGTGGATGTGGATGTGATAGGAAGCGTTATGAGGAACACACTGAGGTGGTTTGGTCATGTGGAGAGGATGGAGGGTGAAAGACTGACGAAGAGAGTGTATGTGAGTGAGGTGGAGGGGGGAAGAGGGAGGGGGAGGCCGAGGATGAGATGGAGGGATGGGGTGGAGAGGTATATGAGAGAGGGGGGTGTGAGTTGGGAGCAGGGCAATGAAATGGCGGGGGACAGGGCGACTTGGAGGCAATTTGTTTGTGGCCACCCCAAACGGGATTGAGGCGTCTGGCAATAGATAGATAGATAGATAGTACCCCTCCTAATTTTGGCCATGGTCTGCAGTCATTCAGCAGTAATTAGATATCAAAACACACCTGGGAATATCCAGTGTAATGCTAGACAAAGAAAAGAATGCATAAACATCAAAAGTCCACAAATATCGTGCTAATAAAAGTACAGCACCCCTCCTAATTTTGGTAGTGTTCTCCGGTCTCTCAGCTGTAGTTATACATTAAAACACACTTAGGAAAATCCAGTGAATTGCTAGACACTAAGAAAGCAATGTCTAAACAACAAGAATTCCGCAAAAATATAAATGAAGATGACATTTGCAGTACTTTTAACCCTCTCAGGAATTCAAAAACTTTCTGACACAGGAGGAGTAATGGCTGAATCCGTGGCACAAAGAAAAAAATTTCATTTTCAGTATGCCTCTCAGAAATTAGTTATACTGTATTGGTATAAATTGCACACCACCATCTTTGCTGGTGTTTATACTGTAAGATAAGCTAATTAAAACACAAAAATGTTGAGTAAAAGTAAGGTACAAAAAGTGAGACTAAATTTCTTGGAGAGGAAAAAATACCTTCAAATAACTTCCCAGCATCCTAGCGCAAAATTTTGCCTGCACTGTGCAAGAGCAAAGCATATGTCTAGATAGCAGAATTTCATGAGCTTTCTTGCGGTCATTTAGGAATTTCAATACAACCAGTAGTATCTGAATAAAGCACAAAAAACTAAAAAACTCATTTGGATGTTGGGCAACGCATTGGTGGGGGAGGACTAAGGGAGAGGGAAGGAAGTAAGCTGGCCAGTTGTGAGCATGGGAAGCGATGGAGGAGGGACTGGGTGCGGGAGGAGAAGCGAGGGATGCCACGGGACTTTCACTGTTAGGCAAGGAGGCTGACAGGAGCTTTTGCTCTGCTGGTGGGTTAGACTCTGTGTTACTCCTCTGAGGGCAGTACGTTCCCATTTATCCGGCCAGCTGGGGAATTTTCACTTCAGTAAGGACCAGTACAACCATTTTAGCTCAGCTTGTGGGTTACGCTCTGTCTTCCTTGAGCGCTGTGGAATGTTACTGGTGATCGGGGTGGCTGGAGGATTTCCACCATTCAGGAGGGACCCATACTGCCTTTCTCACTCACCTTGTGGTTTATGTCTGTTATCCTCGCGCTGCCAGTATGTTTCCGTTCATCGGGGTGGCTGGGTGATTTCAAACATACATTAGGGATCTGTACAGCCATTCTCACTCACCTTGTGGGTTAGGATCCATTACCTGTGCTTGGACAGAGAGGCCGGTGAACCACGGAAAGATTTTTTTTTTTTTTTTTTTTCCCCCCCCAGCTGGCTGACTGCTGAAGCCGGAGCTTCTATATCCAGTTGTGGGCAGATAAATCCGGATATGATTATATTTTAGCCAAGGCCTAATGAACAGGTATGGAACATGACCGGATACAAACCGTCTGGATAATTGAGGGATTGCTGTACTCAAATGCACTCACATTTTCCATTTCCTCATCATCCAACCTCACTGTACATCCAGTGACTTCATTTCTCTTGAAGACCATATATTTACTCTTCCCTACATTCACCTTTACATTCTGTTTCATACACACTCTCCCAGACTTATTCACCAAGCCTTGCAGTTCCCCTTCGTCTTCATTTAACAATACAGTATCATCTGCAAACAACAGTACCGTACAGGGAGTTTCCAAATGCTGCCCTCTCTCATTCGGGTTGCCCCAACATCCACTACCCTACCTTGTACAGTACTGTATCTCATTTATAACCCCACCCATATACAGATTGAACTACCATGGGGACATGACACATCTCTGTTTCAATCCAGCATTCAATTAGAAAAATTTGCACAGTTCGCTATCCACACGCACTGCAGCCTTGTCACCCTCATTTATATTCTTCACGGCATCCAGCAACATCCCATTTACTCCATATATGTTCTTAAAATTTTCTACATTCCTTGTCTATCCACCTAGTCAAGTCATAAGCTTTCTTAAGATCCATGAAGGCTGCATACAACGTCTTTCCCTTCTCTAGGAACTTTAACACTAAAGACCTAAGAATGTATATCAGATATACACAGCCTCTTTCCTTCCTAAACCCTCCCTGTTCTTCTCCAACTAATCATCATCACCCAGACCTCCTTCCCCACCCAAGGGCTGGGTGAGGAGTAGCAACATCCAGACATCCCAGATTTGCCCAGTCCAATGGGCCACTCTTCCATTCACTCATCATTCAAGTGTGGAATCTTGGCTCTATCAGATACGCCAAAAACATTCATCACGTTCTGGAGCTATACTTAAACGTATCCGATTGAGTCAGTCAGATACTCTGTTATTTCCCAAATGTACCCTACCATATACTTTTCCTACTAACTGGGAAGACAAATGCCCCTATGATTACCAAACATTTCGTTTTCCACTTTTTCTTTGTGTAGAGGAATAATTTTACCAGACTTCCAATCCTCCGAAACTCTGCCTGGTACCTTCCTTCAAGGCCAGTCTGCACATCTTCCGTACTCTTTCTACTACTATCTCTCCCCTATACTTCAGCATTTCACCACACACTCTGTCAGTTCCTGGGGCTTTCATTTTGACTGCTAATTTCTTCCTCTTTTCTCTATTCTCTCTTTCACCCAGCCATTCTCAAGCCACTTATCTATCTATCTATTGCCAGGCACCTTAATCCCGTACGGGGTGGCCACAAACAAATCGCCTCCATGTCACCCTGTCCCCCGCCATTTCACTGCCCTGCTTCCAACTCACACCCCCCTCTCTGATATACCTCTCCACCCCATCCCTCCATCTCATCCTCGGCCTCCCCCTCCCTCTGCCCCCCTCCACCTCACTCACATACACTCTCCTCATCAGTCTTTCACCCGCCATCCTCTACATATGGCCAAACCACCTCAGTGTGTTCCTCCTAATGCTTCCTATCACATCCACATCTACACCACAACTCTCCTTCATGTCCTTATTTGTCAGCCTGTTTCTACATGTGACTCCACAGGCTCCTCTTAAATAACTCATTTCCACTGCTCTCACTCTTGACATGTGTCTAAGTTTCACTTCCATATGTTCGAGTTGGTATCACAATACTGTCATGCAGTAACTTATTCATTTCCATGCTCACTTCCCTGTTTCTTATCACTGCTTTCAAGGAACCAGCAACCTTTCTTTCTTGTTGTACCCTTTCAAGCACTTCACCCTCCAAACTTCCATCCTTACTCATCACACTACCCAATTACTTAAACGTACTCACATTTTCCATTTCCACACCATCCAACCTCACTGTACATTCACTGACTTCACCTCTTTCAAAGACCATCACATTACTCTTCCCTGCATTCACCTTTAGATTCCATTTCTTTCACACTCTCCCAAACTCATCCACCAAGCCTTGCAGCTCCCCTTCATCTTCACTTAACAACACAGTATCATCTGCAAACAACAGTACAGGGAGTTTGCAAACAATACCCTCTTTCACGAGGGCCACTCCAACATCCACTGCCCTACCTTGTACCTCTTTTATTACCCCATCCATGTACAGATTGAACAACCATGGAGACATGACACATCCCTGTTTCAACCCAACCTTCAAAGAGAAAAATTCACTCAATTCACCATCCACACGCACTGCAACCTAAGCACCATCATATATACTCTTCACAGCATTCAGCAACTTCCCATCTACTCCATATATTCTTAATACTTTCCACAATCCTTGTCTATCCACCCTATCATATGCTTTCTCCAAATCTATGAAAGCCACATACAACTTCTTTCCCTTTTCTAGAAACTTTTCCACTAAAGATCTAAGAATGAATATTTGGTCTACACAACCTCTTCCCTTCCTAAAGACTCCCTGTTCTTTTCCAATTAATTCCTCTGTTCTTTCTCTAACTCTGTCAGTAAGTATCCTGCCATACACTTTTCCTATTATACAGTACTAAGAAGACAGATGCCCCTATGATTACCACACACTTCTTTTTCCCTTTTTCCTTTGTACAAGGGAATAATTATACCTGACTTCCAATCCTGCGGGACTCTACCTTCCTCCCAGGCCAACCTGCACATTTTCCACATCCATTCTACTACTATCTGTCCCCCATACTTCAGTATTTCACCACACACTCCATCAATTCCTGGGGCTTTCCCCAATTTAGCTTTCTTCATTGCTTCCACAACTTCTATCCTACTGATTTCTTCCTGACTTCTGACCTCCCTCCTTCTTCCAGCCATTCCCCAGCCACTTATACTCGCATCACTTCCATCCTCTGTGTTCAGCAATTCCTTAAAGTGTTCTCTCCATCTGCTCACTTTTTCTCCCTTCTCCACTTGCATTTTTTTTTTGTTCTGTATATTTAACAATTCCTTAAAGTGTTTGCTCCATCTGCTCACTTTTTCTCCTTTCTCCTCTAGAAATGTACCATTTTTATATTTCACTCCTCTACTAACTTCTTAATCACCTTGTCTAACTTTCTTTACCTCCTTCCAGAACATTTTCTTACATTCCCTCCACTTTACACTCAAGTTCCTTCCAAAGTCATCATCTACTCTCTCCTTACTTTCTGTTACTAATCTTCCCACCTCTCTCTTCCTCTCTATGCATAACTCGCTCTTCTGTCTCTCAACTTCTTCCACATCCCACAGCTTGTCTCACCTCTTCATTCCACATGCTGTTCCTTGCACCTCCTTTCGTCTTCTCATCACCCAATGCGCCACCTCACATACTGCACAGATTTCTTCTGTGAATATCTTGCACACACCTTCCACCTCCCCCATCAGCTCCAAATCATATATACCCAGTTGTGCCTCCACTTCTCTCTTATATTCTGCCTTTTTCTCATCCTCTTGTAACCTTTCCACTCTCCTTACAACTACTCCTTCCTCCCGTCCATCCCCTCTTCTATTTCTCCATCTTACTTGGATCTTGATTCTGGCCACCACCAAGTAGTGGTCAACCACCCTAACCTCCATGTATGGACTACTTTTCCCTGTCCTTCCCTCCTCCTGTTCCTCCGTTGTATTGAACCTTTACTTTCACCACCACCAAATGGTGGTCAGAAAGTCCACTCCCACAACCTCTGTATGCTCTTGCATCCATCAGCTACACACCTCATTCTTTAATCCACATACACATAATCAATCATTGTCTTCAGTTCATTCAGTTCACCACCCACCCTTCCCATCACTCGCCACGTATACCTGTGGATCATTTTGTGTCTAAAGAGGGTATTTGCTATCACCAACCCCCTCTCGACACAAATATCCACTAGAGCACTGCCATTCTCATCCAGTTCCGGAGGCCCACCCCACTCACCAGTTACCATACTCAATTGACCTTCGCATTCCCTACAGTACTTTTCCATTCATATCACCAATTAGAAACACTCTTTCCTTCCTTTCAAACATTTCCATGTATGCTTGCACATTTGCTCCAAACTTGTTTCATTCTGCTTGCATGGTCTTGTGTTGGCACACACACACACACACACACACACACACACACACACACACACACACACACACACACACACACACACACACACACACACACACACACACACACACACACACACACACACACACACACACACACAAACACACACACACACACACACACACACACACACACACACACACACACACACACACACACACACACACACACACACACACACACACACACACACACACACACACACACACACACACACACACACACACACACACACACACACACACACACACACACACACACACACACAGTCGCCCACATTTATAGTCCTACTTTCAGTCTTACCCACACAATCGTTGAGCCAACTGATCCATACTCTCTTATATTCTCCTTCCATCTCTTGCACTCAACAATACACTCTCCTTCTTTTGCCCTCTCATTCTCACCTGCTCCCACACATATACCCCATCCATACCCCTACTTTCTCACATTTTCACCTCTTTATTTAGTCTCAGTTATTCCACATATGTCCACTTTTGCAACCTCAAGCAGCTGGACAATCTGTCTCTCTTTCACTTTATCACTTGCATCCTTTACACTCCATGTCACAGTCCGTACTATGGTATGTCCTTTGCTCGGTCCTTAGTTGTCACCTGTTGGTCAGTCCTGGTCTGAGGCATTTTGTTTGTATTTTTAGGTAGCTATAACTCAGAATCAAATGGCCACCCCTTATGGGATTGTGGCATCTGGCAATAGATTGATAGATAGTTGTTTTCCATGGGGGAGACACTAACCTTCTGCCAACCCACTTGTTGTTATGTAGGGAATGCTTGTTGATTAGTTTTCAGGTTGCCACCCAATGTTGTACTGTACATGATTTTGGTTCCTGGTTTACAGGAAATCATTTGTCTTGCCACTCTGTGTAGAGCTACCCTAAAATAAAGTACCGCTGCTCTAAGTGGATGATGATGGGTGCCCCCACCTATTACTGAGATAATTAACATACGGTACCATACCCCATATAGAAAAGACGTTTATGTACTTTTAAGAAACAGTATGTTCCTCACAGTTGGAAATTAATAGTGCATTATAAAATATGTGTGGTGAACCAAACATTTTCTAAATATATTCTGATGTGTCCATACTAATCTAATATTCTAACACCCTGAAACTGGGGGGCCCTAAGAAATGGGTAGTATTACCCTTAAAAGATCAGATGATTCTCTAGCAAGTGCATTCAGCAGTGTTCCATCCACACCATACATCCATCTCTTATTTACTTTGTTACGCATTTTTTCCAGAACAAAGAATATCATACCTTAGGCCACTGTGCTTTTCATATGCTTTCCCTGCCATCCATCTAACTGCATTTATTTAAATCACACATCACCCTACAATGATGGGAATGATGAGGTGAAAGAGAGAGAGATTGTCCAGGTGCTTGAGGCTGCGAAAGTGGATGTATGTGGAGTAACTGAAACTAAATGGATAGGAGAGAGTGTGAGAGAATGGGAGTATGGATGGGGTACGGTATATGTGCAGGAGTAGGTGAGAATGAGAGGGCAAAAGGAGGAGTGTATATTGTTGTGAGTAAAAGATGGAAGAAGAACATAAGAGAGTATGGATCAGTTGGGTCAAGGATTGTGTGGGTAAGATTGAAAGTTGGAATACAAATGTGGGCGATTGTGTTCGTGTATGCGCCAACGCAAGATCATGGAAATAGAGTGAGAGAAGAGTTCTGGACAAATGTGGAAGTGTGTAGTATCAAGATCCAAGCAAGATGGAGAAATAGAAGAAGGGAAGGACGGGAAGAAGAAGTATTTGTAAGGAGAGTGGAAAGGTTACAAGAGGATGAGAAAAAGGCAGAATATAAGAGAGAAGTAGCGGAACGATTGGGTAAATATGAATTGGAGCAGATGGGGGATGTGGAATGTGTGTGCAGGATATTCACAGAAGAAATATGTGCAGCATGTGATGCGGTGTGTGGGGTGAAGAGAAGACGAAGGGGAGGTGCAAAGAACAACGTGGTGGACTGAAGAGGTGAGACAGGCTGTGGCACAAAAGAAGAAAGCATACAATGAATGGATGAGAAATTGGGGCATGGAAGAAGTTGAGAGGCGGAAGAGAGAGTTATATGTAGAAAGGAAGAGAGAGGTGAAAAGATTAGTAAGAGAGGGTAAGAAGTGAGTGGATGAGGAATTTGGAAGGAATTTGAGTGTATAATGGAAGGACTGTTAATGTTCTGGAAAGAGGTGAAGAGAGTAAGACAGGGTGGCAGTGAAGTTAGCAGGGGGGTGAAAGATAAAAATGGTAGATTACTAGTGAAGAAAAGAGAAAAAGTGAGCAGATGGAGAGAACACTTTAAGGAATTGTTGAACAAAGAGGATGGAACAAATGCGAGTATAAGTGGCTGGGGGAAGGAGGGAGGTGAGAAGACAGGAAGAAATCAGGAGGATAGAAGTTGTGGAAGCAGTGAAGAAAGTCAAATTGGGGAAAGCCCCAGGAATTGATGGAGTGTGTGGTGAAATGCTGAAGCATGGGGGAGAGATAGTAGTAGAATGGATGTGGAAGATGTGCAGATTGGCCTGGGAAGAAGGTAGAGTCTCAGAGGATTGGAAGTCAGGTATAATTATTCCCTTGTACAAAGGAAAAGAGGAAAAAGAAGTGTGTGGTAATCATAGGGGCATTAGTCTTCTTAGTGTAATAGGAAAAGTGTATGGTAGGATACTTATTGACAGTTAGAGAAAGAACAGAGGAATTAGTTGGAGAAGAACAGGGAGACTTTAGGAAGGGGAGAGGTTGTGTAGGTCAGATATTTAATCCTAGATCTTTAGTGGAAAAGTTTCTAGAGAAGGGAAAGAAGTTGTATGCAGCTTTCATGGATTTGGAGAAAGCATATAACAGGGTGGATAGACAAGGGTTGTGGAAAGTATTAAGAATATATGGAGTAGATGGGAAGTTGTTGAATGCTGTGAAGCGTATGTATGATGGTGCTAAGGCTGCAGTGCATGTGGATGATGAACTGAGTGAATTATCTCTTTGAAGGTTGGGTTGAAACAGGGATGTGTCATGTCCCCATGGTTGTTCATTCTGTACATGGATGGGGTAATAAAAGAGGTACTGGTACAAGGTAGGGCAGTGGATGTTGGAGTGGCCCTGGTGAGAGAGGGTAGTGTTTGGAAACTCCCTGTAGTGTTGTTTGCAGATGATACTGTGTTGTTGAGTGAAAACGAAGGGATGCTGCAAGGCTTGGTGGATGAGTTTAGGAGAGTGTGTAAGAAACAGAATCTAAAGGTGAATGTAGGGAAGAGTAAAGTGATGGTCTTTGAGAGAGGTGAAGTCAGTGAATGTACAGTGAGGTTGGATGGTGTGGAAATGGAAATTGTGAGTACGTTTAAGTACAGGTAAGCCCTTAATTCACGCGAACTTTTTTCACGCGATTTCGGTTATCCACGAATTTTTCGTACAATAATTAAAACATAAAATTATAGTATTCAAGTAAATAATTTTAATATACAAGAGAAATAAATAAAATATAAAAATGCCTACCTGCTGCCCTTGTGCATACATATGTGTGTGTGTGTGTGTGTGTGTGTGTGTGGGAGGTCGGTCTACCACGCACCACACAGTCAGTGTGAATCCGACGGTCGAACCATACGTGACTCGCAAATTGTTATTTGTGGCTTATTTTTCTGCCTTCCAGTGATTGCTTGCCTTGTCTGCCAACATGGGGCCTAAGCGTCTTGCTAGTGCTGCATGTGGTAACACACCAAAACGGACTCGTAAAGTGATGTTTCTGACAAAGAAAGTTAAAGTGTTGGACAAAATTAAGGGAGGAATGTCGGCGACAATTCTCCGTCAGGACGATTCCCCTTCATTTATTTACATACCAGTTTATTTAGCAAGTACAGTACACTAGTTTTTTACTTATATGAGTTATAAAATCCCCCTGAAAATTAGTTATTAAAGTATTAATTAATCAATAATAAGTATATTTATAGAATGACAGGGAATCATCCATGTTTTGATGGTGAATTGACTTCATGGTGAATTGTTTCTGAACCGTGTGTTTGGGGTGAGCCAACTGTTCTTACAATAAAGAAGGCAGAACGTAGCATATGGGAGGCAGTGAGGGCTAGTGCACCAGACTGTGCTAAAGTGTCTCCACCTACGCCTGTGAACTGGCTCCGAACTGTATGTTTGGGGTGAATGAGTCAACTGTTTGGACAATAAAGAAGGCAGAATGTAGCATTTGGGAGGCAGTGAGGGCTTGTGCACCAGACTGCTGAAGTGTCTCCACCTACGCCTGTACTTGTCAGGTTTCAGTGTTAAATTTCTTAAATTTTTGTTGTTTTTCATACTTTATGCTAGTTTATAAGGTGTATGTAGTGCATAAACAGTATTATTCAGATGTAATATACCTAGTAGACATGCATAATTATGTGCACACAAATGCAGAATGTTTACGCGAATTTACCACATACGCGAAGGGTCTGGGAACGTAACCCTCGCGTGAATTAAGGGCTTACCTGTACTGTACTTTATTAGTGTGATGAGTAAGGATGGAAGTTTGGAGGATGAAGTGCTTGAAAGGGTACAACAAGGAAGAAAGGTTGCTGGTTCCTTGAAAGCAGTGATAAGAAACAGGGAAGTGAGCATGGAAGTGAAAAAGTTACTACATGACAGTATTGTGATACCAACTCTAACGTATGGAAATGAAGCTTGGACCTTGTTGTAAGGACACAAGTCAAGAGTGAGAGCAGTGGAAATGAGTTATTTAAGAGGAGCCTGTAGAGTCACATGGAGAGACTGGCTGACAAATGAGGATAAAAAGGAGCGTTGTGTTGTGGATGTGGATGTGATAGGAAGCATGAGGAGGAACACATTGAGGTGGTTTGGCCATATGGAGAGGATGGAGAGTGAAAGACTGACAAGGAGAGTGTATGTGAGTGAGGTGGAGGGGGGGAGAGGGAGGTTGAGGATGAGATGGAGGGATGGGGTGGAGAGGTATATGAGAGAGGGGTGTGTGAGTTGGGAGCAGGGCAGTGAAATGGTAGGGGACAGGGCGACGTGGAGGCGATTTGTTTGTGACCACCCCATATGGGATTAAGGCGTCTGGCTATAGAGAGATAGATAGATAGATCACTCTGCAACTTCGAAATCAAACTGGTTTGGTTCATCATCCACCAGATGCAGATTTGTATTTTATATATTCCTTACCTTCTCTTTAGTTTGAGACAGAGGAATGAAAAAATAAGCAGCACTGCATCGCATAAATAACGTTTTGGAAGAGGTTGTTACGCCTGTGACTCCATCTCATTAGCCCCATTGCTGCTTGGACAATGGCTTTGCATGGTGGATATTTGTGCCCTGTAATCAATCTCTCTCTTCTTGTTCTTTCCAAAATGAGCAGTGCTACCTAATTCTTTCTTCCCTTTTCTTATGCTGTCTCTGTGTCTGACCTTTTCTCTTTTTACTTCTCCCTTTCCTTCCTGTCACATTTTATTACTTTCCCCCCCCCCCACTTCCGGTGGCTTTACCCATAATAACAAGCAAAATGGTTTCCTGTAATGTAGGAAACTATTTCCAACACTGGGTGGTAACCATACAACCAGATTATGAGGTGAAGTGGAGCCTTCTGTGGCGCTGCAGTTAACTGGGTGGGGAGATGCAAATACTGGTACAGTATAGAATTCATCCAAGTACCAAACCTCTAGACTATTTCCTGCACCTTACTTTTGTGAGGCTCTGTTTGCTGAAGGAGGACATTGATTCACTGCATCGAACAGTCCTGCAGAGGTGGTGGTGTGCCTGCAGTTGATTGGTTTGCTCAGCCAGACAGATGGATTAATCAGCAAAATAACGACGCTCAGCATTCATCAGTTTTCAACTTCATTTAGCGTTCATCACTTTTCAGCTTCATTTCTGGTGTTTCAAGAAGGCACCTGGTGAGATTGCCATTAGTTAACCCCTTTAACTTTGTGACATATTTTATACAGTATTCTATTTTTACTGTCTCCAAATGATTATCTTCAGTTTTACAGTTCACCCTTGTAGTGAGTGATAATGTAGACAATCCTCATTTCCACTCGCTCAGAAAGAATCTCCTGAGCCAAGTGTAAAGGCCTGTTAAGCACCAAGAATAATGTAAGAAAATTCTTAACTCGTTGGGTCTGGTTAGTACTTGGATGGGTGACCGCCTGGGAACACCAGATGCTGTTGGCATCCCTACATCAAGTGGGGTTGGTGGAGGATTAGTGCCCCTCCCTGTAAAACAATTAACTCTAAGCCCTTGGCCACCCTGTCTGGGATACATGGCGTCTGGCAATGAATGAATGAATGAAGTTGTTGTAGCCCAACCCTGGTGTGCCTGGCCAAGCAGACCCAGCAACCATGGGGAATGCAACTGCTTGTGTCAGGCCATCCTGTACAGTAGGTGCAGTGGAGTTCAGTGCATCATGTAGGGATTTAGCACCCCTCTGTGATAGACAGCACTTCACCAGGGTTGGCACAGATGCCTTTTTACATCAAGCTGCAGGGAAATACAAGGAAGTTTGGCTCCCAGGTAGATTTTTTTTAATGATGGAGGAAGGAAAAACAAAGGAAAAAAAAATAAAGTCCATGTGCCTAAAGGCATCCTCCATTCAGAAAATACTTATAACAATTGGATTTAAATTCGAGTGGATTAAATGAATGTGGGAAGCAACTCCCAGAAAGTGAATTCCAGAGAGTAGTAGTTCTGGGGATAAATGAATTTTGATAAGCAGATGCCACAGCTGCTCCATCCAGAGAGCATGGCACCACCATGTGTAGGTTCCTCATCAACACCACATCATTGGAGTTATAGAGTTAAGCAGTTTACCATATTCATCACATTTATCATCACTGCCCACTTATACAAAAGGCCTCTCAGTTGCCTTCCAATTCCCCAGGAGGAGAGTGATGGACTGGCAGAGAAACTTCAGCCAGCACTTCACTGGATTCACAGTCAGATTAGCTTGGAACAACAGCAACATCCCCACTAACCTACCAAACTTAATGTAATCAGACCTAAACTCATGTACTGTAATACTAAAGCTAAAACAAATTGACTTAGGACCTTCCCCCCCACAAGGTATTAAAAAACACTGAAATCATAGTATATCACAATGTTTGTTCATGAAATGCCATTCAACCCTGCTCAGGTAGACGTGGGTCTGTGAGACCCACCCTCACTGTCCCATCGTCTGGTTCACTAACTTCTAAATACCCGGGAGCCCTGTCTTCTCAGTGGCTTCCTAACTTTGTGTCTCCATGTAAGGGGTGAGGGAGTTACTTCAAGCTCTCTCTCTGTTTCCCCAGTACAAGGGTGGTTTTATATGTTAAGGGTCTGTGAGACCCATGTCTACCTGAGGTGTATGGGGTTTTTGTTCTCCCTGATTGAAGAATCTGCCATCCTCTCTTCACACATTGAAGCACCATCTCATACCATGCTATCGGACCACTCAAGCAACCATTCAGATTTTTTATTAGTTTCTTACAGAAGGTCAAAATTTATTTACTGTTTTTTTCTACATTTTTTTTTTTTTTTTTTTTTTTTTTCCCCAAAAATGTGCTAAAGATATAAAAAGACAAAAGCAGTTAATTTTTTTTTACATGTTTGTGTTGCGGAAACATTAAATATGTTACTCTGTTTTCAGTACTGGAATAAACGAAACATAAACATTTTTTCCAAATTTTTATATTTGTGGGTCTGACAGACTCACTTCTACCTTCTGTGCAACACGGACCGACTTCTACCTGAGGAGGGTTACTGTAATATGAAATCATGTTTCCCTTGTTTTTCAGGACCAGTTGGATGCATTTTGGCATGGAATCACTTACTGGTAGATCTCTAAAGTAATCTATGGGCATTTCTTTGCACCAAACATTTGTCAGTTCAGTCTTGAGGTTGTCCAGATTGGGTGAATTCTTCTCTGTCAGCATTTTCTTCATCTTTGCCCAGCAGTTTTCTGTAGGATTTAGATCCGGATTGTTGCCAGGCCAGTCGGGGACCTCAAGGTAGGGCAGTGGATGTTGGAGTGGCCCAAGTGAGAGAGGGCAGTGTTTGGAAACTCCCTATACTGTTGTTTGCAGATGATACTGTGTTGGTAAATGAAGACGAAGGGAAGTTGCAAGGCTTGGTGGATGAGTTTGGGAGTGTTTAACCCCTTAACCGCGGGTATTGTTTTGGTCTGACTGTCCTCTCCCGCGGGGGTTTCAGCCAAATGTAAACAAACCTTTAAACCTTAATAACTCTGCACAGAATAAAGCTAGAGAAAAAAATAAGGTACCATTAGAAAGTACAAACCTTCAGCTTTCCATTGATGTAGGTTTCATGACTTTTTGACTTTCACAGGACGGGGAGAGCCGTTAGAAGTGAGGGGTGTGAAATAACTATTTTACGCCCCACACACCAGTACCAAATGCCAACCACTCTCTCATAATAGTAATATAAACATATATGAACACTGTACATACGATAAACACCCACTGTGTGTTCACTGAGGTAGGTAAAAGGCACTTCCCTGCGGCTGCGCCTCACTTCACTGCGGCTGCACCCGCTCACTGACGTTTCCTGCGATCTTTTCATTCTTTCTAACTTCTAATAGTATTTTACATATAATATGGGCAATGTACATTATATTTACAATGCACTTATTACTATATTGCGTCACTGGCGCATCACAGAATTACGTAAGTGCCGCAGAATTCCACAAGTGCCGCAGATTCTCTTATTACAATATCACTTATTATACTGGCCAATATTTCCTTTATTTTCTAGGCAAAATATCCCTTATTACTACATTATCCATTATACAATTATTGGCAAAGCACGTCACTGTCGCATCACTATATATCACTGTCACTTTCAGTATTTACTCAGAGAGTGGTACTCGGCAAAGCACGGAGTTACACATAGAGCGACTTGGCATTCAAGGCACTGGTGTGTGCTCATTTTTCTCGTCGTAGGCCTTCGTGTGGTGGTTGAACATACTCTGCAGCAGCCCTGTGACAACCTGCCGCCTGCTTTAGGAGGCAATTTCACAAGCTGGTGCCGGCTCATGTAATTGCGGCACTCAAGACGGTCAGGTTGTGTGTCAGAGTGTCGCCTCGGGATCAATGCCGTCACCTGACCAAATCGTTCAAGTAGCTGCTGAACGACAGTCTTGGAAAACTGTCTCAGTGATGGTTGCCTTATGCCCCCGACTTGTGTCTTGTAAAGAATGAAGGCATTGAGCATGCACATATCGAGCATGTGCAGGCAAGCCTTCCTGTACCATCGGGTGTTTCTCCTGAGACAGTCTATTTCGCCAATCATCATATCAGACTTATCAACGAGTCTCATATTTACGTTATAATCAATGACGGCATCAGGCTTCATGATTGGCTCTCCCGTCCTGTAGCTGACCTTCCCAGTTCTCTTCATTTCCCCCTTGTGGATGGTGCTGATCATATTGACAACCTTCTTGTCATGCCACCTGATCGCAAGAAGCTTTTCTGACTTCTTCAGGTGAACATCTCCCCTGGATGATGATGATGCTTCGGGGAAACTAGGCCACTCTTTCCTATAGCTCCGTACAGTGCCAACAGTGCCAATGCCGTGTTCAGCAAGGTATTTGGAGAGTTTCGGTGCTGTGTAATAATTGTCTGTGTACAGCACATGATTACCACCAAAATACCTCTCCATCAGCACTTTTACAACGGAGCCAGAGAAGCCAGAGGGGTCTTTCCTGTTCACATCCATTGTGCTAGCCGAGTAAATGACAAAATCCATTATATACCCCGTCTCACAGTCACACAGCACAAAGAACTTTATCCCAAAGCGGTGGCGTTTGCTGGGGATGTACTGCCTGAATTTGAGACGTCCTCTGAACAATACCAGGGACTCGCTTCATGACGACTTTCTGCATAGGCCTGAAAATCGCATAAATCGATCCCTAATCTTGTTGAGGAAATCCCTCACTTTCCACAAAGGGTCAGTTTGGGACGGGTTGTCATTATCCAGCGAAGTGCAGGTACCCAAGCAGCTGTGAACCGATCCCGTGACATATACTTCCCGAATATGGGGATAGTAGTTATGTCATCCACGAGCCAGTACTCCTCCAACTCATGTCTCTTTATATGGGGCATCAAAAACATGAGTGCAAAAAACATACAGCTCTCTGATCCCGACAGGCAACCACGACACTTGCTTTGGCTAGCCAATAGGTCCCAGCCCTTGTGCTGCACACTGAGTTGCATACCTATTGGTCTCATCGCTGACATGCTGCACAATTTCATCATCAAGGAAGGCCAGGAAGTAATCAACAAACTCATCACCTGCGTTGCATGGGAAGGCAGGCTGTATTCCAGCATTTGTCATATCAAACGGTGGATTGTGTGGCTGGAAATCTCCACCGTCAGTCCAAACAAATGCATCAACTTGCCCTGTGCGTGGTTCAGTGGCAGGGGCAGGTTGCATTTCACTCGTTTCCCCGTGAGAAGGAGCTGATGTAGAGGCAATGGGTGAGGCAGGAGGCAAGCGGGAGGTGGGTGAGGCAGGAGGCAACAGGGAGGGGGGTGAGTGCGGGGGCGGTGAGTGGGGGGGGTGGCGCGGGTGAGGGAACTGAGCGGGGGGCAGGCGGGGGGGTTTCTGACCTGGTGCGTGGTGAAACTTGACCCTTTCTACCCCGCTTATCACCTCGCTTATCGCCCAGCTTTGCCCTCCAACTGCCACGCATCCCCTTTGTTCTAGGCCTGCCTGCACGGCCTGCCTTCCCTCGCTTTGCAGGCTTTGGTAATTCGTACTCCTCAGATGATGTAGACTGAGGAGAGGGCACGACAGATGATGATGATGATGATGATGTGAGGGCAATTGGGCTAGGGGAACGGGAAATTGATGGGAAATGCGTACTAGGGCCTGGTGTGGGAGACGTGAGCCTGCGCTTCACTCCCTTCCCACGTGCAATACCAGATTTGCCCATAGGAGCCTTTCCTTTCCCAGAGTAAGTTGCGGGTGGTTGGGGGGGAATCAACACGATCACTTTCATCATTGTCACTATCAATGGAAAATGGTTCACCACCAATCACTGCCAAATCATCACTGCTTGCTGTGAGTGTGTCACTTTCACTGCCACAATCAAGAGTAGTACTTACTGTTTTGTCCAGCTCAGTTCTAATTTCAGGAGTGCTCAACCCCTTCTGCCTCGCCGTCGGCAGTTCCTTTACCGGTGTAGAGGTAGAGGGAACACTAGCACTAAACATTGTAGAGGAGGAAGCGAGCGACGATGAGTCGGGACGGAGCGCCATTATCACGCACAGAGCTGGACAGATACTGACTGACGCGGGTCAGGGCAGGGGTGGGGGGGGGGCCCCTCGGGGTTGGAGGAGGGAGGTGTGGGATGGCTGGCGTGAAAGAACTCGACAGCTACTCTTGCGTGAGAATATTTGCGCGCCGGGAAAACGCGCGGTGTTCAAAATATTCACGATCATTCCAGAATGCCACCCGCGGTTTAGTCCAGTTTTGTCGCCGTCATTCTGGAATGACACCCGCGGTTAAGGGGTTAAGAAACAGAATCTAAAGGTAAATGTAGGGAAGAGTAAAGTTATGGTCTTCGAGAGAAGTGAAGTCAGTGAATGTACAGTGATGTTGGATTAGGAGGAAATGGATAATGTGAGTGCATTTAAGTACAGTACAGGTACTTGGGTAGTGTGATGAGTAAGGATGGAAGTTTGGAGGGTGAAGTGCTTGAAAGGGTGCAATAAGGAAGAAAGGTTGCTGGTTCCTTGAAAGCAGTGATAAGAAAGAGGGAAGTGAGCATGTAAGTGAAAAGGTTACTACATGACAGTATTGTGATACCAACTCTAACGTATGGAAATGAACCATGGACCTTGTTGGAAGGACAGAAGTCAAGAGTGAGAGCAGTGGAATTGAGTTATTTGAGAGGAGCATGTGGAATCACATGGAGAAACTGACAAATGAGGAAGTGAAGGATCGTTGTGATGTGGATGTGATAGGAAGCGTTAGGAGAAACACATTGAGGTGGTTTGGCCATGTGGAGAAGATGAAGAGTGAGAGACTGACGAGGAGAGTGTATGTGAGTGAGGTGGAGGGGGGTAGAGGAAGAGGGAGACCAAGGATGAGATGGAGGGATGGAGTGGAGAGGTACATGAGAGAGGGGGGTGTGAATTGGGAGCAGGGCGATGAAATGGCAGAGGACAGGGCGACATGGAGGTGATTTGTTTGTGGCCACCCCTTATGGGATTAAGGCGTCTGTGTATATACTGTATATATATATATATATATATATATGTATATATAGTAAACCCTTGATATTGCGAACTAATTGGGGGAGGGGTGGATCGTTATATCTGAAAGTATGCTATGTCTGATGGTCGTTATTAACCCGTTAACTGCTCTATACAGTCTGGGCTGTTCCGAGTGCAACTGCTCAATACAGCCCTGGCTTCGCAGGTGAATTTCTAATATAGTGCCATGGTGACCAAGACCGACCCATGCAAGCATGTTTGAGTCTTCTAAACCAAAACCGAAAAAGGAAACAAAAACCGTACATTCCAATAGGGAATCAGACACTACGATGTTCATCCATGGCTTTACCAAGGTAAATATTGAGCTAATATTTCGTTACAGTACTAAATATTTTGTTACTATATACTTTGGTGTGTGTTCTCTCAATTCCTAAGACAAAATTTGGCCTTTGGGAAATTTCATTTTTACCCCTATGTCAACACACCATGGACACCTCCAAAAAACTGCCATTCTTAGTTAACGGCTTAACCGAGGGATTACCAACCTAAGGTTGCTATGTCCATGGAGTCGTTCGGTCCTATGTGCATAACAACTACAACTTACTCTTTGAAGTTTCACGTCGAGAATTCACGGTTTTATGTAGTTATACAGTGCATATACGGTAAATACCATCCTGTATGTACATTTAAATATAATGCCTATAATGTAATCTAGTACTGTTACAGTACACTTACCATGCTAGGGAGCAAACTTCTGGCGGATATAGTGATCAAAGGTCACTGTATCCAGCGGAAGTTTGCTCTGGATATGGTGGGTCATTTTATCCGATGTTCGCTATAAAAGGATTCGTTATATAGAGGGTTTACTGTATATACTGTACATATTTCTATCTATCTATCTATCTATCTATCTATCTATATATATATGATATACAGTAATCCCCCTACTATCCGATGTAATAGAGCCAAAGGTATGTCCGGAAAGTGGGCCCCTGGCTCCTAGACTGGTACTTAAGGACTCTAACCCAGCCTTACTTTGAAAGCCACCTAAATAACTCCCTACCGGACATGCATAGCACCTATTGAGACCTATTTAAGGCCCTATTCACACCAATAATGGACATAAAGCATGAAATAAATGAAAAGGAACCAAAGAATGAGGAATTAGAAGTGACTGTACCTCAGCCAGGGTACTTACAGCATGTTTGTGGCCGCCTTTACTAAGGTTTTGGCAGTGGTGAAAATGCTCTTGAAGCATGTACAGTAATCCAGTGTTGTGCTGCACTTAGTTCTTTGCACTGTGAGTTATAATTGTTTAACACTGCACATTGTTCTTAACTGCACCACGCAAGTTTCAACCGCCAGTTTGCACTCCACAGTTAATCTTTTGCACTCAATTCTTATTTCTTAACACTGCACAACACTGTAAATTCCCGTGTGGTCTAGTGGCGAGGTGTTGCAGTTTATTCACACAAAAAATGAGCACATGTGGCTTCCATTGCGATAAGCATCTACTCACCATTGAAGTTAGACAGTAACTGTTGGAGTGTTGGTGACTGGAAAACAGAGTTGCCAGATCGCAACGGCCACATTGCCAGACTCCTCAGTTTTCATTACCAAATTTAACTTTTCATTACCAAATTCATAAAGCTAGCATTTATTCTTCATTAATTATATACGCAAGTGGAAATACATGTGATCACTCCTTATACAGTAATTAACAGCATGTTGATTATTTTCGTGCTATGTTGGCTAGCAGATTAATCAGAGAGAGCAAATGATCCACCATCTCCCTCCTGTGTATCCTCATACACGTGAAAAATCCGTTTGGTAATGCATTATTCTGATTCATTACCAAACAAATTTTTCATGACCAAATTGTCTCACATTTGATAATGAAAAATACCAAATGACAACCCTGACAGGGGAGGGGGGAGGGGTGAAGGATCTGTGGTGTAACAGCTGTTTGGCTCCTCACAACAATTTCAAATTACGGGTGGGAAAAAATTAGGAATTTTGGGGGATTTTTTTTCTTTTTTTTGGCCATTTTTGGGTTCCGAAGGTCCAGGCCCACATGTCCAGTAAGTGGGGTGTCCGGAAAGTACGGGAATTACTGTATATATATATATATATATATATATATATATATATATATATATATATTATGTGTGTGTGTGTGTGTATATATATATACGTATATATATATTTTTTTTATAACAGAACAGAGGAAGGAAAAACAAATTAATAGGAAGAAACAATCCATACACCAGACTACTGGTGTCCTCCATTCACAAAAAATCTGCAACAACTAGACTTGAACAGCTGTGGGTTGAAGTTTAGGGGGAGACAACTCTGGGGAAGGGAGTTCCAAAGAGGTATAGTTTGGGAAATAAAAGATTTCTGATAAGCAGAAGTTCTGCAATATGGCAACGTGACATTCCACTCATGAATGCTACCAGATGCCCCTGTAGCACAGGGGAAGGCATGGAGAGGTGGCACAGTGGATGCAAGTTAGTCTGGGCATTTGCCATAAAAGTATCTGTAAAATAATGTATGGGAGGTAGTTTACCTGTAATAGCAGAGTTATTAATAGTTTTAACAGCTTTGTTCTGAATTTTGTCTAGTTGCTTTAACGCAGCCTCCCCACATCCACTCCACAAGGGTGAGCAAAATTCCAGCCGAGAGTGCACATGACCTAAACTATAGCCAACTGCTCGTCAGTAAAGAAGCTGTGAACTCTGTACAATAATCCAAGTTTCTCTGAGGTGTTTTAGCAAGTGATCTGGCATGAGAGGCCCAACTGAGGTCATTGTTAAGTGAAATGCCGAGAATTTCAATACTTCTGGAGATAGGAATATTAGTAGCATTGAAGGTAATATAGGAATCTGGCAATATCTGTCTATTAGTAAACTGTATATACAGTATTTGGCTTTCAGGGCTCTTGCTAACTGCCGATGGTTGCAAGCCATTTGGCTCCTAAGGTTTCAGATTTATGAGCCAAATAAATTTTTAGTAGCCAAATTGACTACGAGCCAAAATATTTTACGAGCAATAAATATATTTATTTATTTATTTACACATTGTTTGTTTTTAAACTTTCACAGTGGCAACAAGGAAAGACATAATAATCGATCTTTTGTTCATTTAAGTGAGATTTACTTATTTTGTAGTTTGCTGGGTTTTGAAGTGGATGTATTTTCTTCTCGCCAAAAAACACCTTGCATGTAAAAGTAATTCACCGAAGGGAAAAAATACTCACATTTGCGAGCTGTGGCTCGCCAAACAAGAGCCCTGGCTTTACTAGCATTAAATAAGACTAGGTTATTTTATCCCCATTCAGTGATCCTAGATGAGTCTTGATTTATGGAGATGGCTGTACTGAGTTGTGAGTTAGAGACATTAAACTTTGTGAATGGGCATTTAAGTGTGAATGAGCTGTTAAATGTTGAGTCATCTGCATGTGAATGGATGGGATTATGGGTGACAGATAAGAGCTCATTAATGTGCATTAGGAATAGGGTTGGAGCCAGAACTGATCCTCATGGCATGCCGGTGTTGATTGAATGGAAATTGAAATATGCAGTCTCTCTCTCTCTCTCTCTCTCTCTCTCTACACTGTATATAACAGTTGCATACAGTATGGCTACTGCATTTCTATGATACTGTTCATTATATTGTACATAACATGTATGTGGTGTGATATTAGATTGATACTGATGCAGTATTTTCTTATACCTATTTATTTTGTTGCAGGGCTCTGGTGTAATTAAAGCAGGATTTGCTGGTGATCAGACTCCAAAATGTCACTTTCCTAATTAGTAAGAGCAGCACTTCATTTTGTTTTGTTAATACAAAAAAAAGATATCATAATATACGGTACTAAATTCTTTTATATGTACCAAGTTCAAAAGATTATTGTACTATAATTGTATACATTATTGAATTGCACTTTTTTTTTAATGTTACCTGTTCATTACTGACATATATTTTGATATTTTCTTTGTTTACTACTGTGTGATGGTACAGTACAAACTCCCATCCCATATGCTTGGATCCAAAGGCTTTACAGATTATAGAAACTTTAAGAATGTAAAGTCTTCAGAATACTGTATTATGTAACAAATATACTACAATATCATTAACAGTATATACATTACAGTGAATTATTTTGTGTTTGTACAGTAATCCATTATTTGTTCTTACTGTATACATGTCAACCAAAAAGTTTTGTCTACAGATACAGTGTGCATGTTTGTGCGAGGACAGGTTATATTAGTACCTCCAGTCACATGGAAAAATGTTCTTTGAAGTGAAAGTTTTATGAAATAATTTACCAGTGTGTAGATTTGGGAGTTTGTACTGTATGTCAAGGGGTAAGATGCCCCAGTAATTAAGATTTTTCCCTTGAAAAACCGTTCATTTTGTATTCCACTATGTTACAGCATCGGGCGGCCCAAACATGTACGAGTGATGGTAGGAGCTCTGGAAGGGGACCTCTTTGTTGGGCCCAAAGCAGAAGAGCACCGTGGCCTTCTTTCTATCAGGTTAGTCAGTTGGCTAGAATTATCTCGGTTTAGAATGGTTGTAGTACAGAAGTCCATATAATATTTTTTTCTCTTTTTAATATAATCCACAGTAGCTTACAGAAAACTTGTCCATTATAGTTTCTTTACTACCTGTAAAGATGATTTTCCAGTGTCCCGCAGTTTTGTGGGCACAAAAACTGATATTTTAGAATGCATTTGATATTTATAACAAGGACTTCTTGAACGTATTTATCTCCGCTACAAACTGATCCTTATTGCATGATGTCACATCCTTGAGGCAGCCTTGATAGTTGATGTACTGCACAATATTTCTATCCCCTCACAGTAATGATGCACCACACTCACTCTGATTTTTCTCAGTCTTTCTGTGTCACTTTGTTCTTGACCTTCCCCTTCCCCCCTCCAGTGACCTCACTCTTACACCCTCATTGTAGGCCTCTGACAGCTTTCACTAGGTACAGTAGTAGCACCTCAGAGTATTCTTTTTTCTGTTTTCCACAGCATTATCCTACGTGTCACATTCTTACTAGAATTGTTGTGTCCATCTGTTCTTTGTTACTTTACAGAACTTGAGCCATTTTGTTTTGACACAGTATATCATTACAGATTGCAGGATTGTCCCACCTGTATCATCCATGCTTTACTACTTCTACTGCTGCGCAGCATTATTGAATGTGGTACAGTAAACTGTCAATTATTATCCGGCGTAATTCAGCTGAGCCCTATGCCGCTTGAAGCAATATGTCAGATATTGCATAGTACCCCCATCGGTTCAGTATTCGGTGTCAAGCCGGATACTGTATTATGTTACCATCCGTCTCGAACCTCTAGCCTAAGTACTCTCCCATGAGTAAAAAATTAAAATTAAGCATAAAATACAGTGAAATAATGATACCGTACTGTACAGTGATACAGGGCCGGTTGGCTATCATTTATGAGCTGGTTGATACACCCCAGCATCGGATATTGCATAGAACAACTGGTTACATCCCGTTTGGGTGTTGGATATTTCATAATTTTGCCGGACATTGCTTGAATAGAGCCAAACCAGTAGCGCAGGATATTGCATTGGGCCAGATATTACGACAACAGATAATTGAGAGTTTACTGTATACAGTACTACTATGGTTCTTGCACAAGTGTTTCGTTCATTTTTGAACGCTTCAGCATACTTGTATGTGTCGGCCTTGGTCACCTAATGGCAGCTGTCCATGCTGCTTGATCTCTGGCAGCTTCCCTATTCAGTCCCTTATCCCGGAGGTCACCCTCAGTGGCCTTGTCCCAGATCTTTTTCGGTCTGCCTCTTGCAGCCCTACCCCCAACATTAACACTTTTCACTTTCTGCACCCAATTAGCATCCCCCATCCTCTCCACATGCCCAAACCATCTTAATCAACCCCTCCCCTTCACAATACCAATACACTCCAGTCCCATCCTACCCCTCAGCTCTTCCATCATAAACCTAGCCCCCCCCTGGCTTCACATGCAGGGGCGCACTTCACATCCACCTAATTATTTCTGTACGTTTGAGCCTGTGAATATCCTCTTCCTTTACTGCCTAGTTCTCACTACCATACAGCATCACACTCCTAACAGGCTGCATACAAAGATCCCATAGCACGGAGGGAGAGCCCTCTCAATGTCAGGAGAGGCAACAGCTCCCTGAACTTCTTCCAGCCACTCCTCATTCTAGCCCCACCTTCAGCACATAACATGTCTTCCGAGTAACAAATCTCTTCGACACACTCAAGAGACCTACCAGCAGGTTAAATCCTTTCACACGTGACAATCTCCACGTGCTTTCCCTGGCACACCGCACATATGTACCCGTAAGGCATTTAAATGAGTTTAAAAAGTCCAGAGTGAAAGCAGTAGAAATGAGACAGTCAGGTTATTGCTAGCTACAGTGTACATTGCATAGTGATTTATCATATAGCGAGTAGATAATAGTATGGGTTCAGTGGTGATGTGTTTTTGGTCAAGGCCACCCACCCAAAAAATTCTTTTAAAAAAGTACAGAAATCTAATCACACTCTTGTAAAAGCTGCCAAGTGCCTAGTATATATGTCAGGACCAACTTGCCTAGACCTGGGCTCGAATGCTCCTTATGGGGCAACATAGGATTGGATGATGGATGGATGGATGGCTTCAGTGCACAGTCCAGCTGAGATGTCTGCCAGGAGGGCTTAGAAGGCAGAAAAGCAGGGTCCGAAGAACAGTGTGGAAGGGATACTGCATGGTCAAAGTCCTAGTGAGTATACCACGCAGTAGCCCTGAGGTAAAAAAAATGCCCAATCTGCAATACAGAGTATGTGAAGGAGAAAAACCAGGAGTGCAAAGACCAACAATGGGAGATTTGGGAAGAAGCTTTGTTCTTGTATGTTCAATAATCATCATGGGAATTTGCACAGAAGTGTGTCAGTGTACCATAGCTGTGTAGACCATCCTGCATTCCCTTAAGAATGTTGGTAGTCATTTATTGTAGGTATGGCAGATGAATACAGGATGAAAGTAGGGAGAAGTTAGAATCAGTGAATTGGAATGAAATGGATCTGGACAGTTTGTGGAATGCATATATGGATTGCTTAGTTAGAAATGCTAAAGCGGTGTGTGGTGTGGCAAGAGTAACAACAAAGAAGAAAGGTACGGCATGGTGGGATGAAGAGGTTATGAGAGCAGTGGAGGAAAAGAGGAAGAAGTGGCTAGAGTGGTTACAGGACAGGGGTTCAATTGAAATAAGAACTGAATATATTGAGAGCAAGAAGCACGTAAAGAGGCTAGTGAAGAGGAAAAAGGAGGAAGTAAATGATCTATGAATAAAAATGAATGCAAACTATTCTGAAAATAGGAAGTTATTCTGGAAAGAGGTGCTGAAATGTAGAAGTGAAAGCGGACAGCAGTGTGAAGGTGTGAAGGATGTAGGTGATAGATTTTTAACCCATGGGGATGAAGTAAGGACCAGATGGAAAGAATATTTTGAAGGCCTGATGAACGGGAATAGAGAAAGCAGAGCCACTGTAAACATGGTTTTGAGGGTGTGCAGAGAAGGAATACAGTGCCAGGATACATGACCCATGCACAGAAGAAGAGCGCTGTGAAGTGGCTGAAAAATGGGAAAGCAGCTAGAGTTGATGTGGTGTAAGCTGAGATGATTAAGTGTAGTGGAGAGAATGGAATGAAGTGCTTGTTGGAGATGTGTAAGAAGACATGGATGAGTGAAACTGTGCCAGCAGAGTGGAAAAAGGCTGTGATTATACCCCTGTACAAAAATATAGGTGAATGAAGTGAGTGCAAGTAATATTGTGCAATAAGTTTATTGTGTGTGGTAGGGAAGGTATATGGAAGAATTATTATAAAGAAAGAGAGATTTCAGAAGTCCTAGTGAATGACGAACAAGGTGGCTCTAGGAGTAGCAGAAGATCAGTGGATCAAATATTTGCAGTGAGACAGATAATGGAGAAGGCTTGTGAGAAGGACTATAAGGTGTTTATGGCATTCACGAATCTGGAAAAAGCATACAACAAAGTAGACAGAGAAGGATTGTGGAAGGTTTTGCCCATGTACGGTGTAGATGATAAGCTGCTAGGTGCCGTTAAGAGTTTTTGTGATGGTAGTGAAGCATGTGTAAGAGTTAATGGGCATCTAAGTGAATGGTTCACGGTCAGTGTGGTTGTGCGACAAGGTTGTGTGATGTCCCCGTGGTTGTTTAATATATACTCGTATATGGATGGGGTGATAAGAAAAGTAAAAAGTAATGGAGAGGGGGATGGCATTGGTAATGAATGGTGATGGATGGAATATTTCAAATTTGTTGCATGCAGATGATGCAGTACTACTTGCAAATATCGGGGTAAGAACTTGGTAGACTAGTGCAGAGTTTCGCTGATGTCTGTGAGCATCGTTCCTCGAGAGTAAATGTAGAAAAGAGTAAAGTGATGGTTATCGAGAGAGAAGGTGACTCTTAGTGCGATGTTACAGTGAATGGAGAGAGACTGGAACTGGTGAGAGTTCAAATACCTGGGTACAGTGATAGAAAAGAGAGAAAAGTGTGCAAAAGAAGTGGAAGGTAGAGTGACATAAGGGGAGAAAGTAGCTGGTGAAATGAAGGCCTTGATAAGAAAAAGAACCTTGATTGTTGCAGCTGCATGAGGCTTACATGAAGGAGTGTTAGTGCCATCTTTGACATATGGAAATGAGACTGTGGTGTGTCATGAAAATGAAAAGTCAGGAGTGAGAGCAGTGGAGATGGGACTGCTGAGAAATGTATGTGAGGTATGGAGAGTGAATAGAAGACAAAATAATGCAATTCGTGAAAGATGTGGAGTGAGGAAGTCTGTGGACACCAGAATCGAAGAGAGTGTACTGAGATATTATGGTCATGTGGAGAGAATGGATAACAATAGAGTGGTGAAAAAGGTATATCTGAGTGAATTCGAAGGAGGGAGGAGGTGAGGTAGGCCAAGGAGAAGGTGGAGGGAAATGGTGGGTGAGTGTGTGAGGAAGAGAGATTTGGAAGTCAGTGAGGCTAGGGGACTGACAAGAGATCAAGCTGGCTGGATAAATATTGTGAGGAGAAGCGCATGATCAGGGATTTGGCGCTCCTTTTCGACGTGACAGCATCTGGGTTGACTCTGTCAAATATGTTTATGGGAAGCTGCAGAACGTGGTGAATATTTTTGGCATATCAGATAGAGCCAGGATTCCAGGGGCATGAATAGTGAGGGAATGGATTCCTTACAAATTATGTGAACTTTTTTTTATATTTATTTTTTTTTAATGAGATACTGCTCACTCTTAAAGCCAACTACTATACAGTATTATTACCTTACCCCTTCCTCAGTGATACACCAGTACTCTACAAAAGAACAATTAATATAAGTAATATTACTAGATTAAAGAGTGAATGAAGGAAGTAGAAAAGAAGAATTGCTTTTCACAAGGAAGCATAGCAGAATCTCTTAAATCTCGTGATTCTAAGTAGCGGATTTGTAATACACAGCAACGTTATGCAAGTTTTCTGTAAATCGAGGAAATGACATGAAATTTGCGGACGCAGCCATCAAAAGGGACGCCTTTCCAATGCCTCACGTAAAATGCACCACCATTACCTCAAATCTGCGCTTGTAGCTGGACAAAAACCAGTCGTATTCAGGCACAGCAGTTACTAAACAAATCATATTCAGTCAGCACTTACTATAAGCCAATCACAGTACTTCCATCCCAGGCCAAACATGATGGTTGTCAGAGTTTGCTGGTGACCAGTTTGATGTATGTTTGGGACAAGGGGGGCAACTTTTCCAAGATGACAGACCCGTAAGTAATTATTCCCAGAAGATTAGTTATTTCTAATTCGTGGAACTCTCAAATCATGGCATTTGCCCAGTCTCTAAGAGTGCAGTTTAGGAGATTCTGGTGTAAAATGAAAATGTACAAGCAAGATCAATCTTTTCATGTCTGACAATCTCTACATGCTGTCCTTGAGACACTGCAAACACAAAATCAGCATTCTTTCACAGTCTGCCACTGGTACCACTATCTCTCTTATGCATCAACTTATCACAAACACTGCATAAGATGGAGTTATTGGTACTTCCCTCATCCTTTTGGCAAACTGCACATGGCCACACTCCCTCTGCTTTGGCAGTACTACCGCCAGTCCAAGATATCATCACTTGTTTATTCCGCCTGTATTCTCAAACCCCTGTGCCCCATTTCATCCCTCCATTTCCTAAATCTTTCTTCCACCTCCCATTCATTCTCTGCAATCAGCACCAAGTCATCGGCGTACAATATCTCCCATGAGAGTCCATTTCTGAAGTAATGTGAGAGAGCTTCAGGCACCATGACAAACAATACCGTATACAGTAAATTGGGCTGCAAGAGGTACTGTATCGTACCAAATACATATGCAGCAAATCATGCTTTGTGTATTTTAGTTGTTATGGGTAGCAATTTTTTTTTTTTTTTTTTTTTTTTTTTTTTTTTTCCCACAAGTAAAGGAGTTAATGATATCTTGGCACCCAGCAAGTGTTGTACCTTTCAGTGGAAAAGCTAAGAAAACAAGAAAATTTTTTACAGTACTCTACTCTTAAGACAAAAGTAAAAATATGCATAAGTCCCATCTCCCACACTTAGTAAACACATTAACGGATGATACACTTATGTTTATACCATATCGTTTTGGGATTTCTATTAGTATTTTCACATCAGATATCTACCAGGTCACAAATTTTGACCATGTACTTGTGAGTTTTGACAGGTTGAGGCTAGAATTGGGGATTCAGTGTGTGTCTTGGGCTGTTTGGTTTCTGTCTGTAAATAATGGTCATCATAAAAGATCATCTGATCACCTAATGAAAAGTTCATAGTCATTATTTGTACTGAATTGGATAGAAACCGTAAGCCCGTGAGTTATGATTACTCTTCGTGCGATGATTGAGATTTACAGTGATTCCTTGGTTATCGTGCACAATTGGTGCTGACCTTAGTGCGTGATAAAAAAGTGCAGAACTTGCGGGATTTATTGTAAGTGGTACCGGGTGCCCCACACATAAACCCAAAGTTTCTGTTTTGCAACAATTTATACCTATTATATGCGTAAATACTTTTGTGGTAAGCATCGGCAGCAAACATAGTCATGGTTAGGTTAAGAAAATGATAGAAAGAGCAGAGTAAGGAAGAAACATGCAGAAAGACCTGAGATGAGCTTGAGTTAATGGGTTTTGAGTTCAGGGGTTAGGGAGTGGAGAGTTAGTGGTCTCAGCCACCTGGGATTAACTCCCCAAATAGGGTCTCATCTTTGAATTTCTCAAAGCCACCAGAAACTAGACACAGCACCATCATTGTTGTCAGAAACCAGCTCCTATGTGTGACAATGATGTTTTTTAGCCAAAAAATTTGTAGTAACTGTGGGAGTGCAGATTTTCATCTTACAATGATAACAAAACCTGTGATAACCAAGGGACTGCTGTATAAGAAACAGCCATTTGCTGTGATATCAACTTTATTCATAGATGACCAAATTGAAAAGAAAAAATTTTTGCTTTGGGTGGTGAAACTTTACTTGGGAGTTCTGTTAAATTCACTTTTATTTAATCTTAAAGTCTACTTGCGTTCATTGTTTTTTTTCCAGGTATCCCATGGAGCATGGCATTGTGACAGACTGGAATGACATGGAACGCATCTGGCAGTACATATACAGTAAAGACCAGCTACAGACATTTGCTGAAGAAGTATGTATCAGAATTAGTATTTTGCAAGTTCTGTGCATTACTGGTTATAACTGAATAATGAACTAGTTTTGCTTAGGAGTAAGGTCTATGCACTGAGAATGTTTAATATTTCCTCCTGTGGTCAGTTACTGTGGCCACTAAAAAGAGCACCCTTCGAGCAGTTTCCTGACAACCACAAAGTTCACTGGGGCAAGAGAACTGTCTTGGCACAGTTGCCTAATTGAGGAATGAAGTAAATGAGCTACAGTACATATTGATTACAGAAATCTTATGAAACATCCCCAAAACTCACGAGAGTATGAGCCTTTGAACAATGCAGTCTGATAATTAGGGCTGGCCAGTAGGCCATGCCTCCCCATTGCATGCTAGCAACAAGAAGACTCATCAGTGCAAATTTGGTGCAGCTGATATTCCCGCGCATTTCTGTTGTTTTCTTGTTTATCAGCCCAGGTGTACCATTGCTGCAGCTAGCAGCTAGTGTTGCCACAAGTCTCTCGTGGGTCACAGTGATTTCTCCTGATATTATGTACTATGCCACTGAAATTTGTATGTTGTGTTTTGGTGCACTAACTGCTTGAAGCCTTTTGGTGATTATTCCTTTCCACCTTTCACCTCTGGGGAATTTTAGATCCCTCTGCTTCTTATGCACTTATTCTGCCTTACTGCAAATACAGGATTCATACGTCCTTTACTGCTCCCAACGCATTGCATTCATTACTCACTGACATTTTGATAATTTCCTTACTTTTTCCATTTTTTCACTGTAGTGGAACCTTCCCTGCAACGCTTGGAAGAGTTATCCCATGATACTTTGTTCAGTCTTGTCAGGTATCATTACTGTTTCATCACAGTCTTCTGTCACATGATTCAGTCAGGCCTACTTTGCAAAATTCCAAGAAAATTTTAATTCCACCCTCTTTACTACATCATATTATCTCAGCATATACTAAAAAAACAAACAAGAAGCCACGGACAAGGACTGATCAAATGATGACAACTCAGGACCGGACAAAGGACTTGGTAATGGCTTCGTGGAATGTAAGAGGAGCGAATGATGAGGTGAAAGAGAGAGAGATTGTCCAGGTGCTTGAGGGTGCAAAAGTGGATGTATGTGGAATGACTGAAACAAAATGGAGAGGAAAAAGTGTGAGAGAATGGGAGTATGGATGGGGTATATGTGCAAGAGTATGTGAGAATGAGAGGGCAAAGGAAGGAGTATGTATAGTTGTGAGTAAAAGATGGAAGAAGAGCATAAGACAGTATGGATCAGTTGTGTCAAGGATTGTGTGGGTAAAGTTGAAAGTTGGAATACAAATGTGGACGATTGTGTGTGTGTATGCGCCAACGCAAGGGCATGCTAGCAGAGTGAGAGAAGAGTTCTGGAAATATGTGGAAGTGTGCATGGAAAAGTTTGGAAGGAATGAGAGAGTGTTTTTGATCGGTGATATGAATGGTAAAGTAGGGAATGTGAAGGTGGATGGAATAGTTGGTGAGTGGGGTGTGCCTGCTGCGATAGATGAGAATGGCAGTGCATTAGTGGACATTTGTGCTGGGAGGGGGTTGGTGATAGCCAATACCCTCTTCAGGCATAAAATGATCCACAGGTATACATGGCGAGTGATGAGAAGGGTGGGTGGTGAACTGAATGAAAGGAAGGCAATGATTGATTATGTGTGTGTGGATGAAAGGATGCGAAGATGTGTAATGGATGCAAGAGCTTATAGAGGTTGGGGGAGTGGACTTTCTGACCACTACTTGGTGGTGGCCAGAATTAGGATACAAGTAAGATGGAGGAATAGAAGAAGGGAAAGACGAGAGGAAGGAGTAGTTGCAAGGAGAGTGGAAAGGTTACGAGAGGATGAGAAAAAGGCAGAGTATAAGAGAGAAGTGGAGGAACGATTGGACAAATATGAATTGGAGCAGATGGGGGACGTGGAACGTGTGCGCAGGATATTTACAGAAGGAATATGTGCAGCATGTGATGTGGTGTGTGGAAGGAAGAGAAGACGGAGGGGGGTGCAAGGAACAGCATGGTGGACTGAAGAGGTGAGACAGGCTGTGGCACAAAAGAAGAAAGCATACAATGAATGGATGAGAAATAGGGGCGTGGAAGAAGTTGAGAGGCAGAAGAGAGAGTTATATGTAGAAAGAAAGAGAGAGGTGAAAAGATTAGTAAGAGAGAGTAAGAAGAGAGTGGATGAGGAATTTGGAAGGAATTTGAGTGTAAAGTGGAGGGACTGTAAGAAGATGTTCTGGAAAGAGGTGAAGAGAGTAAGACAGGGTGGAAGTGAAATTAGCAGGGGAGTGAAAGATAAAAATGGTAGATTACTAGTGGAGAAGGGAGAAAAAGTGAGCAGATGGAGAGAACACTTTAAGGAATTGTTGAACATAGAGGATGGAAGTAATGCGAGTATAAGTGGCTGGGGAATGGCTGGGAGAAGGAGGGAGGTGAGAAGACAGGAAGAAATCAGTAGGATAGAAGTTGTGGAAGCAATGAAGAAAGTTAAATTGAGGAAAGCCCCAGGAATTGATGGAGTGTGTGGTGAAATGCTGAAGCATGGGGGAGAGATAGTAGTAGAATGGATGCGTACAATGTGCAGATTGGCCTGGGAGGAAGGTCGAGTCCCGGAGGATTGGAAGTCAGGTATAATTATTCCCTTGTACAAAGGAAAATGGGAGAAAGAAGTGTGTGGTAATTATAGGGGCATTTGTCTTCATAGTATAATAGGAAAAGTGTATGGTAGGATACTTACTGACAGAGTTAGAGAAAGAACAGAGGAATTAGTTGGAGAAGAACAGGGAGGCTTTAGGAAGGGAAGAGGTTGTGTAGATCAGATATTCATTCTTAGATCTTTAGTGGAAAGGTTTCTAGAGAAGGGAAAGAAGTTGTATGCGGCTTTCATGGATTTGGAGAAAGCATATGACAGGGTGGATAGACAAGGATTGTGGAAAGTATTAGAATATATGGAGTAGATGGAAAGTTGTTGAATCCTGTGAAGAGTATGTATGATGGTGCTAAGGCTGCAGTGCGTGTGGATGGAGAACTAAGTGAATTTTTCTCTTTGGAGGTTGGGTTCAAACTGGGATGTTTCATGTCTCCATGGTTGTTCAGGCTGTACATGGATGGGGTAATAAAAGAGGTACAAGGTAGGGTAGTGGATATTGGAGTGGCCCTGGTGAGAGAGGATAGTGTTTGGAAAATCCCTGTACTGTTGTTTGCAGATGATACTGTGTTGTTGAGTGAAGATGAAGGGGAGCTGCAAGGCTTGGTGGATGAGTTTAGGAGAGTGTGTAAGAAACAGAATCTAAAGGTGAATGTAGGGAAGAGTAAAGTGATGGTCTTTGAGAGAGGTGAGATCAGTGAATGTACAGCAAGGTTGGATTGTGATTAATTGGAGAATGTGAGTACGTTTAAGTACTTGGATAGTGTGATGAGTAAGGATGGAGGTTTGGAGGGTGAAGTGCTTGAAAGGGTACAGCAGGGAAGAAAGGTTGCTGATTCTTTGAAAGCAGTGATAAGAAACAGGGGAGTGAGCATGGAAGTGAAAAAGTTATTACATGACAGTATTGTGATACCAACTCTAATGTATGGAAGTGAAGCTTGGACATTGTTGGAAGAACACAAGTCAAGAGTGAGAGCAGTGGAAATGAGTTATTTAAGAGGAGCCTGTGGAGTCACATGGAGAGACAGGCTGACAAAGAAGGATATAAAGGAGCATTGTGGTGTGGATGTGAATGTGGTAGGAAGCGTTAGGAGGAATACACTGAGGTGGTTTGGCCATGTGGAGAGGATGGAGGGTGAAAGACTGACAAAGAGAGTGTATGTGAGTGAAGTGGAGGGGGGAGAGGGAGGGGGAGGCCGAGGATGAGGTGGAGGGATGGGGTGGAGAGGTATATGAGAGAGGGGGGTGTGAGTTGGGAGCAGGGCAGTGAAATGGCGGGGGACAGGACGACGTGGAGGCGATTTGTTTGTGGCCACCCCAAACGAGATTGAGGCGTCTGACAATAGATAGATAGATATACTGTGCCCTGTTAAACACTTGCTGCTTTACCATTCTTCACCATATTCACAGATTTCTGTACATTAACCATCAGATTAATGTGAATATAGTACCGTATTAAAGTGAAATATTATTATATTTATTAAAGTGAAAAATAAAAAAACAAAGTCATTTGTTATACGTCAGTTAATTATGGAGACGTTATCTTGTAAATTGGTTAAGAGCCTTTATTTATGCTTGTGGTCCCTAAGAAGTCCTGTCAACCTCATTTCCTAAATGTAGGGATGTCATGGAGTTATGACGAAGAGTTGTCTTAGTATCTTCAGGTCAGTTGATCTTTGTAGTTGCTACAACAAACCACTGTAGGAGTGTTTTTTTTTTCTTTTTTATTATTATTATTTTTTATTTATGTATTTATTTATTTTTTAAGAAGTTATGGCAACAGCTATCTAGCTGAATAGACTACCAGATGAGTTATAGGTGGCTTCTGCTGGGCAAACCTGTTTGAAAGTTCTCAGTCTCACAAAACATTAGGGAGATTTTGCATACAGGCACTGTGTACAGTTGTCAACATACCTCTTACACTATAATTGGTTTGAGATGGTTCCCTTGCCCCACTGAGATTGTGGTAATCATGGAAACAGCTGGAAGCAACCCTTCCCAGGTGCCTCCACAACTTTTCTCATATATATATATATATATATATATGTATGTATGTGTGTGTGTAATAAATTATTTTTCCATATGTCATTCCCATAAACATAAACACTATGCATTATGGTATTTAGCTAAGTAATGTTCCTTCAGTGTTTGCATTTATTTTTGCAGCATCCAGTCCTACTCACAGAAGCTCCCCTGAATCCTAGGAAAAATAGAGAAAAAGCTGCCGAAATATTTTTTGAAACATTCAACGTTCCTGCCCTCTTTGTATCTATGCAAGCAGTTCTAAGTTTGTAAGTATATGTTCACAGAATATGGAAGTGATCTTTATGCTGAACATTGTAATATAATATTACCTACATATGGAAAAAAAAAAAAATCCCATGTATGCTGTTTGGTCTGACATGTTACTTGTTAGCTCTGCATATTTCTGTAATGGATTTTTAATGAGATGCATTCAGTAATTTCTCATTTCTGTCTCGTCCTGATTTTAAAATTATGCTTAGCTACTGTCCGCATTTATTACCTTCCGTTCATAGTACAGTACAAAGAAAAATACTGTGTTGGTTTATTACTTATGACTGATGAAAGTATCTGTTCGAAATTGTCTAAGAATTTATGTATATATATAATCTAATATATATATATATATATATATATATATATACAGTAATCACTCCAATATCCGGATCAATAGAGCCATCGGTAGGTTCGGATATTGGTTTTGTCCGGATATTGGGCCCCAGCTTATGGACTTGTACTTACGGACCCTAACACAGAGAAACACCTATACAACTCCCTCCGGACATGCATAGCACCTATTTAACACCCAAATCACACCAATAAGGCACATAAATGACTGAAATAAATGCAATAGACACATAAAATGTGGGTTTAGAAGTATGTTCATACATTAATAAACATTCTGGTACTTATGGACTCTAACCGAACCTAACCTAACCGAACCTAACCGAACTCTGAAAAACCCATTCCTACTGCACATGCATGAGGTAAGTTTAGTATGGAAAGAAGTACAGTATGACACTTTCTGGTAAGTATAGTATGGGAAAAAATACAATATGAAACATTCTGGTAAATATAGTATGGAAAATAGTACAACATGAAACATTTTGGCTACTTACAGCAAGTCCCTGGCCACCTCGATGAATAACCGCCTCCTCTCGGACTCTGACAGTAAGAACGATTTCCTGAAGCACTTGCACTACACTCTTCCTGAAGTCTTGCACTGAACTTAGTCACTAACACACAGAAGTCCGTTCTTTTCACAGTGTTCACTTTAGTCCAAATAATGTTCCATTAAATTTAAGTGTTGCACATTAACTTTTCCCAAGTTTTTTAAGTTTCCAAAGCCAAAACAAAGAAGGTTAGTTACGTTAAATTTCTTTTCTACTTGGTCTGGTCTCACAACTTGAAAACCTTAACACAACACACCGTAGTTTTCACTGCACAACACTCAAAATTCCCGTGTGGTCTAGTGGAGAAGTTCTTGCTGTTTATTCACTGTCAGAGCCCGAGAGTATCACTGGCAGGCGTCCAAGGGGTGCATCGGTGGGTAGTGGTGATGGCGTACCGACTACAGAAGACTCTGAAGACAGCCGCAAACTCACGTCGAGCGGTGACTCCACTGTAGCTGATGTGCTGGGCTGTGGCTCGGAGCATGAGGGCCTGTCTTGGGGAGGCAACGGAGTGGAACCAGGGCTTGGCACAGCGGGGGTCACGGGCCTGAAAAAACTGTCAATCGTTGACTGACGCAAGGACCGACGATTCTGGCGATTGATGATGCGCTGCCGGAAAGCACGCACTTCCTCCACGAGTCCCAAGGGCCCCATCTCCCTGTCGCAGTCCGGGTGTTCCAGGTAGTCTAGGACGAACTCTAGATGTTCCCGGAGTGCGCTCAGCTTGGGGATGGCTGGAGTAGTGTCCTGCTGGGCGGAGTCTGCATCATCATCGCCTTCGTCGTCGGAATCTTCAAGTTCGGGACTGACACCAGCAACCGAAGACGCGATCTCGATATCAGACAACGTCTGATACCCAGGATCGCCCTCGTCGTCGTCCAACCACTCACGAACATCGTCCACATCAACATCGTCGCCGTGCGTACGTAGCCGTGCATGGAAGTCATCCACGTCAAACCCTAGGAAATCGTACTCCACATCTGTTCCGAGAAGCAGACGAGACCAACCATTTTCAAGAGTTTTCACAGGGACTTCCTTCCATGCACTAGCCCAGTTGTACAGCGCAGACTTGATGTTGTAGCGGCGAAGGTTTTCCAAAGTCCGCTTGCCTCGAGTGTCACGTCCTTCCCTGCGCTCGTCCTCGTCCTCGAGAACCACCATCACCTCGTCCAGGAACTTCCGACGGTACAGGCGCTTTGTTGCCACGATCACTCCTTGGTCCATTGGTTGAATGAGAGCAGTCGTATTAGGTGGCAGAAACATGCACCTAATACGGCCATTCTCAGCAACCAAGTCCTTGTCGCACGGGTGGGCAGGTGCATTGTCGAGGAGAAGGAGAGCCTTTACCTGGTCGCGAGGAATTCCCAGTGTCTTCGTCTGGTAATGTATGACCTCCTTGACGAAGTGATGGTGAAACCAGTCTTTGAAAATCACAGCTGTGAACCATGCTTTCAAAGAATGGTACCATACGACAGGAAGGACATCCATCACCCCACGAAGGCACCGAGGCTGCTTTGCACGGCCAACAATAACGGGCTTAAGCCGGTGCATGCCGTTAGCATTGGCACAACACAAAGCAGATATCCGTTCCTTAGAAAGCTTGCGGCCAGGTACACGCTTCTCCGTCTCATCGGCGAGAGTGTTCGTTGGCACCGAGCGATAGAATAGGCCAGTTTCGTCAGCGTTATAGACTTGACCGAGAGTGAGGCCCTCCCTGTCGATCAAGCCTTTCACCTTGTGCCGAAACTCGTCCACTCCATCCTCGTTAGCGTCCAATGCTTCGCCATGTGCTTTACGGTTAGTAAGGCCATGTCGCAACTTGAACGCGAAGAGCCAACCCTCGGATGCCTTGAAGTCTAGGGCGTCGTGAAGCCTTGCAAACTTCTCAGCAGCAGCCTTCAGCTCCGTTCCACGTACCATCACACCAGCTGCACGTTGCTGTCGATACCAAATCAACGTGGAGCGGTCGATCTCTGCATACTTGGGAGTAAACATAACCTTCCTCTCCACGTTGCGTTTGCTTCTCGACGAGAAGTCAGCCGTGTACTGCATGAGCTTGTCTCGGGAACGCTTGATATCAAACAAAGTCGACCGGGCCAGGTTGAACTCGCGGAGAATGCGAGAGGAAGACCAACCCGCATCAACCTTCTCCAATATCTCCCGTTTCTTCTCCAGAGTCAACACCACTCTCTTCCTTTTCTCAGGAGGCGGGGCCATCATCACACACACTAAGAGTAGGGCAGAGAGCAGCAGGAGGCCTTGCAGCAAGTACGGCACCACCACAAAAGCGAGCACGTGGGCAGCCATGACGAACAGCGCAGGTCCAGTCGCGGTGAGAGACAGGCGGGAAGTGGGGATGATGCAGCGGCGCTCTATCGGACGTCGGAGGAATGACGAACCAAAACAATGCTCTCACGCGGCGCGCGCGGCAAGTTCAAATTACGGACGGCAAAAAATCGGTTTTTTTTCCAATTTTTTTGGATTTTCGGACCATTTTGGGAATGTTTGATCCCAGGACGATAAGGTTCGGTTAGTGGGGATGTTCGGTTATTGGGCGTCCGGATATTAGAGTGATTACTGTATATATATATATATATAATATGTATGTGTATATGTATATATATATATATATATATAATGTGTATATATATATATATATATATATATATATATATATATATACAGTCGGCGCAATGGAAGTCTGGACCCTCTAATTCGCACCATATATTTGGTAGGGTCCAAGAAATATTGTAGGAAAATTCCTGTAGTCGGTGGATTTTTTTCTGGTGGCTTCTAGCAACTTTACAGGCTTACCACCACATGCTGTGAGATTATTAGCTCAGTGCCTGCCTGACTTTGGGTGGGAGAGTACGTCAGATTTTCTCGTCCTGCCTGGCCCTTGTTAATTTCAAAGCTCTCGTTTTCACACCCTCCTCTGCCTTAGTGAATCATTGGAGATGGGTCCGAAGCCACTAACTGATGTAGGAAAAACCCGAATTTTAACTATGAGAGAGGAAAATGTAAAAATTAAGGAGAGGCTTCAGTGCAGCAGTACGGCTGGGGATCTTGAAGTCTTTCTGAAGTTGATGCTGTATGGTTCTTTCAGACACATCTTTCAGAAATTCTGGGTACACATCTTTCAGCTGTCTAGCAGTCAAACTTGGGTCTTTTATCACAGCTTGCTTCAGTAACCTGTCTGTAGTTGGTGATGTCTTCCCTTTAGGTCCTAGCCTCTCTTTATGTTGGGGAATTGTGTTTTTTGGCAGATGGCGGGCAGCAGCGAGGAGTGCCATAATGGTAGATTTTCCTCACCCAGTTCGAATACAAATATCCTTAATTTTTACAGTTTCCTCTCTCATAGTTAAAATTCGGGCTTTTTCTACATCAGTTAATGGCTTGGGACCCATCTCCAATGATTCACTAAGGCAGAGGAGGGTGTGAAAACGAGAGCTTCGAAATTAACAAGTGCCAGGCAAGACAAGAAAATCTGACATGCTTTCCCATCCAAAGTCAGGCAGGCACTGAGCTCATAATCTCACGGCATGTGGTGGTAAGCCTATAAAGTTGCTAGAAGGCACCAGAAAAAAATCCACCAACAATAGGAATTTTCTACAATATTTCTTGGACCCTACCAAATAAGTGGTGCAAATTAGAGAGTCCAGACTTCCATTGCTATCTATCTATCTATCTATAGCCCGACGCCCTAATCCCGCAAAGGGTGGCCGCAGACAAAACGCCTCCAAGTCACTCTGTCACCCACCATTTGACTCCCCTCCCCCCAACTCATCCCCCCCTCCCTCATATACCTCTCAACTCCATCCCTCCACCTCATCCTCGGTCTACCCCTCCCTCTCCCTCCCTCCACCTCACCCACATACACCCTCTTAGTCAGTCTTTCACTCTCCATCCTCTCCACATGTCCAAACCACCTCAGTGTATTTCTCCTAATCTTTTCAACCACATCCACATCTACCCCACAACGTTCCTTCACTTCTTCATTCGTCAACCTGTCCCTCCATGTCACTCCACATGCTCCTCTCAAGTAACTCATTTCCACTGCTCTCACTCTTGACTTGTTCCCCTCTTGCAAGGTCCACGCCTCGCTTCCATACGTCAGGGTAGGGATCACAATACCATCATGCAGAGACTTCTTAACTTCCATACTCACTTCCCTATTTCTCATTACTGCTTTCAGCATGCCTACAACCTTCCTTCCCTGCTGTACCCTTTCACGCACTTCATCCCCCAAAGTTCCATCCTTACTCATCACACTACCCAAGTACTTGAATGCACTCACATTCTCCATATCCTCACCATCCAACCTCACTGCACACTCTGTGACTTCATTCCTCTCAAACACCATTGCGCCGACTTTATATATATATATATATATATATATACACAGTAATCCCCGTACTATCCAGACGCCCACTTTCCAGACATCCCCACTTACCGGACATTGCGGGCCTGGACCTTCGGAACCCAAAAAAAAAAAAAAAAAAATCCCCCCAAAGTCTTAATTTTTTCCCACCCGTAATTTGAAATTGCCGCGCGATGCTGAACAGCTGTTACACCTCGGACCCTCACCCCTTCCATCCTCCCCCCTCCCCTGTCAGGGTTGCCATTGGGTATTTTTCATTACCAAATGTGGGCCAATTTGGTCATGAAAAATTCATTTGGTAATGAATCAGAGTAATGCATTACCAAACGGATTTTTCACATGTATGAGGATACACAGGATGGAGATGATGGATTGTTTGCTCTCTGATTAATCTGCTAATGTACATAGCATGAAAATAACCAACATGCTGTTAATTATACAAAGAGTGATTACATGTATTTCCACTTGTATGTACAAATAGTGAAGAATAAATGCTAGCTTTACGAATTTGGTAATGAAAAGCTAAATTTGGTAATGAAAATTGAGGAGTTTGGTAATGTGGCCGTTGCGATCTGGCAACTCTGTTTCCCCCTCACCAACACCCAAACAGTTATTGCCTAACTTCTATCGTGGGTAGCATATCGTAATGGGAGCCACACGTGATCATTTTTTTGTGAATAAACAGTGAATAAACTGCAATACCTCACCACTAGACCACACGGGAATTTACAACGTTGTGCAGTGTTAAGAAATTAGAATTTAGAGTGCAAAGGATTAGCTGTGGAGTGCAAATGGCGGTTGAAACTGGCCTGGTGCAATTAACAATGTGCAGTGTTATACAGTTATAACTCACAGTGCAAAGAATTACTGTAAGTGCAGCACAACACTGGATTACTGTACATGCTTCAAAAGCATTTTCACCACTGCCAAAACCTTACAAAAGGCGGCCACAAACGTTCTGTAATTATCCTGGATGAGGTACAGTCACTTCTAATTCCTCATTCTTTGGTTCCTTTTCGTTTATTTAAAGCTTTATGTCTATTATTGGTGTGAATATGGTCTTGAATAGGTTTAAATATGTGCTATTCATGTCCGGTAGGGAGTTATTTAGGTGGCTTTCAAAATTAGGCTGGGTTAGGGTCCATAAGTACCAGTCCAGGAGCCAGGGACTTGTAAGTACCCAGAATGTTTCATATTGTGCTGTATTTTCCATACTTATCTCTAAAACCTCATTTCACTCTTTTATGTCACTTATTGGTGTGAATAGGGTCTTAGGTGCTATACATGTGCAGCAGGGAGGTGTTTTTCTGAGTTAGGCTAGGTTAGGGTTCATAACTACCAGTCCAGGAGCCGGAGACTTGTTGTAAGTACCCAGAATGTTAAATATTGTATAAACTCACCTCTAAAACCTCATTCCCTTGTTCTTTTGCATTTATTTCAGTCTTTTATGTCCCTTATTGGTGTGATTTGGGTCTTGAATAGGTGCTGTGCATGTCCAGAGGGAGATATTTAGGTGTTTTTCTTAGTTAGGGTCCATAAGTACAAGTCCAGGAGGCTGGGGCCCACTATCCGGACAGGACCACTTTCCAGACATGCCTTTGGCTCTATTACATCGGATAGTGGAGAGATTACATATATATATATATATATATATATATATATATATATATATATATATATATTTATATATATATATATATTTATATATATATATATATTTATATATATATATATATTTTTATATATATATATATATGTATATATATATATATATATATATATATATATATATATATATATATATTTATTTATATATATATATTTATATATATATATATATATTTATATATATATATATATATATATATATATATATATATATATATACGAGGCGTCTAGAACCAAAGGGGCATCGGCTCCAAAATGTACTTTTAAGTTATGATGCTTTAAAGTTGTGTTTATGGCAACGTCATAACCAGAAGGCAATAAACAAGCCTTTTATACATCAAAATGATCATCAGCGCCTATGCTCTACATGTAAAGCCAAAAAAACAAAACAATAATAACCGTAACCACAAAATAGGCAGTAAACCAAACCCCCAATTTATAAGTGGGCATAATAACATAGTGTAGGGATTTAAAAACATAGCAGAAAAAACATCAATGAATGTATTAATGTACAAAACTTTATTAACTGAAGATTCCAGTTCACTTAATATTAATAAACGAATAATTATTACTGTAATTTCACGTTTTTGACTCCTAAAACTGAAATCAATGCAGTTATTATTTTTCCTCTACCATAATAGATTGAAATAATAACACTAAAAAAAAAAGTAGTGTAGTGCTTAAGTAAATTGAGAAGGGGTAGTGGGGGGTTAAATGGTGGGGTCGTCATCTAGGAGATCGACATCCAACTCTGCCTCCTCGGTGCCACGCCCCCTCCCGCTGTCTCCCCTCACCACTCTCTTTTCCTCTTCCTTTCTACCTTTTTCCACTTCTCCACACACTTCTGACACTTACGAGAGGTTATAGGCACCACCTCCTCACTGTAACTATGTGATGAACTCATCTTGTCACCCCACCTTCAACCCCAATAACAACAGCTCATCTTGTCACCAATAATCCACGATAAATGGGGTAAAAATCTATCTATCTATCTATTGCCAGACGCCTCAATCCCGTTTGGGGTGGCCACAAACAAATCGCCTCCACGTCGCCCTGTCCCCCGCCATTTCACTCCCCTGCTCCCAACTCACACCCCCCTCTCTCATATACCTCTCCACCCCATCTCTCCATCTCATCCTCGGCCTCCCCCTCCCTCTTTCCCCCTCCACCTCACTCACATACACTCTCTTCGTCAGTCTTTCACCCTCCATCCTCTCCACATGGCCAAACCACCTCAGTGTGTTCCTCATAACGCTTCCTATCACATCCACATCAACACCACAACGCTCCTTTATATCCTCATTCGTCAGCCTATCTCTCCATGTGACTCCACAGGCTCCTCTTAAATAACTCATTTCCACGGCTCTCACTCTTGACTTGTGTCCTTCCAACAACGTCCACGCTTCACTTCCGTACGTTAGAGTTGGTATCACAATACTGTCATGTAGTAACTTTTTCACTTCCATGCTCACTTCCCTGTTTCTTATCACTGCTTTCAAAGAACCAGCAACCTTTCTTCCCTGCTGTACCCTTTCAAGCACTTCACCCTCCAAACCTCCATCCTTACTCATCACACTACTCAAGTACTTAAACGTACTCACATTTTCCAATTCCTCACCATCCAACCTCACTGTACATTCACTGACTTCACCTCTCTCAAAGACCATCACTTTACTCTTCCCTACATTCACCTTTAGATTCCGTTTCCTACACACTCTCTCAAACTCATCCACCAAGCCTTGCAGCTCCCCTTCGTCTTCACTCAACAACACGGTATCATCTGCAAACAACAGTACAGGGAGTTTCCAAACACTATCCTCTCTCACCAGGGCCACTCCAACATCCACTACCCTACCTTGTACCTCTTTTATTACCCCATCCATGTACAGATTGAACAACCATGGAGACATGACACATCCCTGTTTCAACCCAACTTTCAAAGAGAAAAATTCACTTAGTTCACCATCCACACGCACCATCGTACATACTCTTCACAGCATTCAACAACTTCCCATCTATTCCATATATTCTTAACACTTTCCACAATCCTAGTCTATCCACCCTGTCATATGCTTTCTCCAAATCCATGAAAGCCGCATACAACTTCTTTCCCTTCTCTAGAAACTTTTCCACTAAAGATCTAAGAATGAATATCTGATCTACACAACCTCTTCCCTTCCTAAAGCCTCCCTGTTCTTCTCCAACTAATTTCTCTGTTCTTTCTCTAACTCTGTCAATAAGTATCCTACCATACACTTTTCCTATTATACTAAGAAGACAAATGCCCCTATGATTACCACACACTTCTTTTTCCCCTTTTCCTTTGTACAAGGGAATAATTATACCTGACTTCCAATCCTCCGGGACTCTACCTTCCTCCCAGGCCAATCTGCACATCTTCCACATCCATTCTACTACTAACTCTCCCCCATGCTTCAACATTTCACCACACACTCCATCAATTCCAGGGGCTTTCCCTGATTTAACTTTCTTCATTGCTTCCACAACTTCTATCCTACTGATTTCTTCCTGTCTTCTCACCTCCCTCCTTCTCCCAGCCATTCCCCAGCCACTTATACTTGCATTACTTCCATCCTCCACGTTCAACAATTCCTTAAAGTGTTCTCTCCATCTGCTCACTTTTTCTCCCTTCTCCACTAGTAATCTACCATTTTTATCTTTCACTCCCCTGGTAACTTCACTTCCACCCTGTCTTACTCTTTTCACCTCTTTCCAGAACATTTTCTTACAGTCCCTCCACTTTACACTCAAATTCCTTCCAAATTCCTCATCCACTCTCTTCTTACTCTCTCTTACTAATCTTTTCACCTCTCTCTTCCTTTCTACATATAACTCTCTCTTCCACCTCTCAACTTCTTCCACGTCCCTATTTCTCATCCATTCATTGTATGCTTTCTTCTTTTGTGCCACAGCCCGTTTCACCCCTTCAGTCCACCACGCTGTTCCTTGCACCCCCCTCCGTCTTCTCTTCCTTCCACACACCACATCAAATCCAATACGTAATAATTATACACCTTAGTGAACATGGGAGGGAAGCTTCACCGGCACACCGGGCGGGCCACACGCTTGCTGATTGGCTGCTCTGGGGGAGTGGCAGAGAGTGAGAATGCTGATTAGTTTGGGCTGTGTGGCTTAGATGCCTGCCTGCTCTGATTTGTTCGCCCGGCACATGGACAAACCCATGTGACTTTGAGCCCCTTTACCACTGTCCAGAAGGCCGGATCTTGTATGGCAACCAGTGCTGTCACTGAGAAGAGGGTTAAGCCTGTTGTCTCCCCTACCTAACTCAAAACCAGTATATTGGTGGGGATGCCCCTTTGGCTCTAGAAGCCTCAATTATATACAGTATATACATAGATAGATAGATAGATTGATAGTATATATATATATACATACACAGTGAGTCCTTGAAATACGAAAACTCGAAGTACGAATTTCCGATGGTACAAAAGCGATAAATGTAGGACAAATTCCACAATACGAAAGTATCTGCCTTGATGGTATGATAAACAATACGAGAGGAAATACGAAAAATTCAAAATTGGCGTACTGCACAGCGCTGCGCTCACTTGCGGCGAGAAAACGAACTAACCCCTCTCAGGTAAACACGTTTTTGCATGCTTCCCAGTCGAGTCACGTCTGTCCACTCCTCTCAGCTTCGCTGTACATTACGCTAATTTTCGCTGTTCTTCACCTTTTCGTATTTTCACCATGCCTCCCCAGCGCCCTGCATCATCTCCAGCATCCGGGGAACCAGGTGCAAAGAAGAAACAGCATTGTACTCTCACTCTTAAGAGGAAATTGGAAATACAGTAGTTAGATTGATTTATATACCGTAAATGTACAATGAAAGACACAACTATCTTCCCAGTTCAGTCTGAAGAAAATTTACACCAGGCGAAATACAATGAAAACCCTTTTTCTACAAGTGCGTGTTTCAAATGGTTCAATTCTTCCATGCTATATTTGTCAGACTTTGGGAAGATACCTGTGTCTTTCATTGTACACTTGAAGCAGCAGAAAGACCTTATCAATTCAATGCATAATCCTCCAGCTTGTTTCTGTAATTTTCTGACAACTTTCGGTTTGGCAAATTACTTTTTCTTGCTGAAAAATTTCCTCCCCGTTATTATTGTCACTTCCCCTACGATCGTGTCCAGCGCAGTGGAAGAAACTCAGCATGCTCAAAGGTGGATATTGTTTCCCAATTTCCCAACTGGAGGTTAGGTTAGGTTAAAATAATTAGGTACAGATAAGCTCGGTTAGTCCAGGTTTAGTTAAACACTTAGGGAAGAACAGTCCTTGCTGCCATTATGTTAACGAAATAAACAAGAGTTGTCACACCAGAACAGCTAAAAATGACGGGGAAACAGATTTAATAAGAAACGTGTACCGTATTTACCAGCCCAGAAATAATCTGAAAAATATAACACTATCAGGAAGAACTGATTTGGTAAGGTGCTTTTACTGCTTAAAGTAAGACGTATGTTTAGCCCCCTCATTGGCTGTGGGTTCAGATATTTGCGTGCTCCCGTAGTTGGCCTTGGGACCATTTTTTCAAAGTTCTAAAATCAATTTCTTTTTCTTACGTATTTGAAAAGACTTGTTTGGTACACCTGGCTTTTTTTTTTTTTTTTTTAAACCTATCCCATGATTTGCTATGATTCGTGTAAGAATTAATAAAATTAGGATGTATGTTACTTCAGCATGTATACATCGGCTGAAAACATTTGGGATGAAGTGAACTGTGAACGCCAAACTGCTTGAGGCGGTAGAGTAGGGTCGTGTAAACACACCAGTGACCCTCATTCCCTTCCCATAATTGCTTGCAGTTTTTTTTAGCTCACCCTAACTCAACGTCATTGACACCAGTACAGTAAGGCGTTGTTCAGGGCCAGCAGCTATGAAAGCGATAATGGAATACATTATTGTTTGTATCAGTCCCTTCTCTTTCACTCATACACATAAGAACAAACAAAAGAATGATCAGTAAATGTACACTAACTCAAAGGAGCAGAAATAACTGTGCTCAGTCGGTCTGAAATATATTGGGAAGAGTGATACCAAATGAAGAATGTGGAACTGAATGCTAACCTACGAGAACATGTGGGACGAAAGAGTAATTTTTTTCTGATTAGCAAATATTTTTGTTCCATATCGTCTCTTAAAATTATAAAACCCTTAATCTTTCTTGTAAGCATACAGCCAAAAGACCATACCAATTCAGTCCATAATCCTTTAGTTTGTTTTCTATATTTGTCTGACTGTTTTGAGGGTGGTAAATTATGTTCTCTTGCTGAAAGAAACTTACTCAAAATTAGGGTGCAACTTCACTCTCATCTTAAATGCTGGGAGCAACTGCTTAGCCCCGGGCTCCTACGCTCCTCATGGGACAATGTAGGATTGGATGATGGATAGATGGATGGATGTAACATAAGCATGTAAACATCGGCGTGGAGTGAAGAGAACACCTGACTGATGGGATGATAGAGTAGGGTCATGTACACACACCAGTGACCTTCGTTCCCTTCACGTAATTGTTCGCAGTTTTTTATAATGCCCTAACTCAACGTCATTCACACTGAAACAGTGAAGTGTTGTTCAAGGCCGGCAACTATGAAGGGGTTAATGGAATACTGGATGAAAAATTCAAAATGGGCCCGGTGCATAGCGCCACACTCGCTTGCCGAGAGAAAATGAACTAACCTCTCTCTGGTAAACAAATATTCGCGCGCTTCTCAGTTGAGTCCTCGTCCCTCCTCTCCTCACAGCCTCGCTGTATGTGAGGATATTTTCGCAGCCCTTCACCTTTTCGTATTGTTTCGCCATGCCTCCCAAGTGCCCTGCATTATCTCCAGCATTTGGGGAGCCTGCTGCAAAGAAGCAGCAGCACCGTACTCTAATTCTGAAAAAGAAATTGGAAATTATAAGACCCCATGAGGAGGGGCAGGGAGTCTCGGACATTGGGCGTGCTTTAGGCCTTACTGTTTCCACCATTGGAACTGTGACGAAGGAAAAGGAGATGTACAAGAATATGGCCACCTCCTTCTCTACAATTGTATACAGGTATTGCTTACTTCTTAATAGGGGGGGGGGATGAAGTTTAGGTGGGGGGTGCGAGGGGTTCCTGGGACGCATCACCCCATTCATATGTGTATTTCCGTGGGGAAAATTGTTCCGATATACAAAATTTTGAATTACAAAAAATTTTTTTGTCCCTATCCCTTTCGTATATCAAGAACTCACTGTATACAGTATATACATAGATATATACAGTATATGTAGATCCCTCTGCTTCCATGATACTTTGTTCAGTCTTATCAGAGTTTTCAGAAAGCTAGACTGGGAAAACAAAGGAGTGAACATAGATGGAGAAAAGCCAAATCACTTACGATTTGCAGATGACATTGTCCTTATCTCAGAAACTGCAGAGGCATTGCAAGAAATGTTAAATGACCTGAACAAAGAAAGTCTCAAAGTAGGGCTAAAGATGAACCGGAGTAAAACTAGAATAATGTTTAATCCATAAACTCCAAAGAGCATCATCACAATAAGGGATGAAATTCTTGAAGAAGTTGAGGAGTACAACTTCTTGCGACAAATACTAAAATTAACGAAAGATCATGATAGCGAAATAAAAAGACGCATTACAATTGGATGGAAAGCTTTTGGTAAACATAGAGACGTTATGAAAAGTAGCTTGCCAGTTTGTATGAAACGAAAAGTATATAACGAATGTATAATTCCAGCTATGATGTATGGTTGTGAGACCTGGAAACTGACAAAATCAATGGAAAATAAATTAATCCATTCTCAGAGAGCAATGGAAAGGTCAGTGTTGGGAATATCTTTAAGAGACAGGAAAAGATCAACTTGGGTGAGAGAGCAGACTAAAGTCAAAGATATTATAGAAGTTATAAAAGAACAGAAATGGAGGTGGGCAGGCCATATAGCAAGAATAAGGGATACCCGATGGAGCAAGAGGCTGACTGACTGAACACCAAGAAATTGTAAGTGTAGCAGAAAAAGGCCAGACAGGAGATGGAGAGATGAGATAGAGAAATTTGCAGGGAAAACGTGGGAAAGATTGGCTCGGTCAAGGAATTTGTGGAAAAGGTTGGGGGAGGCCTTTGTTCAGCAGAGGACTAGTCATGGCTGATGATGATGATATATATATATATATATATATATATATATACACAGTATATATATATATATATATATATATATATATATATATGTACAGTACCCTCACTTCCAGCACGGTAATATTGTCATGCATGGGTCACGTGTTGGACCAAAAACGTGTTGGACTAACAATAGAGCTTATGGGGAAAAATGAATTATGTCAGCAACCCTCGGAAAAGTCACCCTAAATACCTACCATATACCTATACATATATTGGTACTATTGTAATTATAATAAATGGTACCTTGCTATGAATGATAACTAACCTTTTAGGATAGTGTTGGTGGGCTTGCTGGGAATGGAAGGTGTTATCCAAGGCTGTAAGTAGTCCTACTGGGTCCCCGGAGGATGGCTGCTGGCGTCACTAGCGAGTAATGGCTGTTGCTCCTCCTTAACCTCCCTCATAAATCCTTCAAAATCACACTCAGAATCACTATCTTCGTCCACAGCCGTGGAAGGTCCTTCTTCTGCCTGTCCTAGCACTGTAATCCTCGGCAAAGTGCATGCTTCTCACACTGTTGCCAGAGCCCCGTCTCATGACTGTGGAAAGTGATCGCTGTCGCTGACTCGGTAAAGAATAAGGAGAAGCAACTTTGTTTATAAACTGGTACACACGCCGATGAGAAGGGTTTCAAAACAATTGATATTTATTCTAAAATATTAATATGTATTCAGTGTCACTAAATGTTCAATGCTGTAGTACGATACATTCTCTGTCAAGTCGCCTGGGTTTTGGTCACACTGTTTTGCCCGTCATATCCTCGGCAGGAATCCATCCAGATGAATTCCAAATGCCCGTGGTATCGTCGGCAATTTTACCACGTTACCGTTCCGATTTACCATCATATCCTCGGCAAACCTGGTATGAAGTGCCGTGTGATAGCCTTCGGCTGCCAGGATCTTGTCTTAGTTTTTTATTATGATCACGTTGGCTTCATTCATGTCGTAGGCCTTGGCAATGTCAACTTTCCTCTCCCCTTCTTCCTCTCGATGCTTTCTAGCTTGGTGGCCTGAGGGAGGTGCCGATGCTTCTTGGGGTTCTCAGAAGGCTTCCTAGGTATCGTGAGCAGGGTAAAATGCAGTAACAAGGGCAGAAAATGCAGCAAGAAAAAAGCACCTTCCAATGCAATTATGCGACTGAGTGGTGCTGTGGCGGGAGAAATTTAAACAAAACATCATGTGACACCAGAAGCGTTTTTAATTGGGTGGCATCACGATCACGTCACGATAGCGGGCGGGGAAGGCTACTTGATCAGAAGTTTTCATTGGCTATCATCATCATGGGAATGTCCAGTATGACCGTGTTGGACCGGGGGTGATCGTGCTAGAGGTGAACTCTGCGGATTTCGCCCTCTTCTTGGAGCTCTGTGCGTGTTATGCTAACACACTCGTGTTGCAGTAATTAAATCGTATTAAATAATACTAATTAATTGCTCTCCGTGCTGGACCCGAATCGTGCTGGACTAACGCGTGTTGGACGCGAGGGTACTGTATATATATATATATTCGTTTTTGTTTTTAAAGGCTCCAACATGCTTGCATGTGTCGGCCTTGGTCACCTAATGGCGGCTCTCCACGCTGCACGATCCATTGCAGCCTCCCTGTTCAGTCCCTTAACCCTGAGGTCACACTTAATGACCTCATCCCATGTCTTTCTTGGTCTACCCCTTGTAACCCCACCCCCAATATTAACACTTCTCACCTTCCTCACCCAATTATCATACCCCATCCTCTCCATATGTCCAAACCATCTCAATCTACCTCTTCTCATCACAACACCAATACACTCCAGTCCCATCCTACCTCTCAACTCTTCCATCGTAACCCAGCCCCTCCAGGCCTTGGACGCAGGGACGCACTTCACATCCACCTAATCATTGTCATTTCTGTATGTCTGAGCCGGTGAATATCTTCCTCCTTCACTGCCCAGGTCTCACTACCATACAGCATTACACTCCTAACACATGCTGCATACAAAGACCCCTTAGCACGTAGGGAGAGTCCTCTCAATGTCAGGAGAGGCAACAGCTCCCTGAACTTCTTCCAACCACTTCTCTCCCTAGCCACAAAGCTAGCTTTAGCCCCACCTCCAGCACACAACATGTCTCCCAAATAACAAAACTCTTCCACACACTCAAGAGATTCACCTGCAAGTTCAATCCTTTCACAGCTGACAATCTCCACCTGCTCACCCCGACACGCCGTACACATAAAATCAGCATTATCTCGCAGTCTACCTGTGATACCACTACATCTCTTATGCACCCATTTATCACACACACTGCACAAGATGGAATTACTTCCCACGCCCTTGTGGCAAACTGCACAAGGCCACTCTCCCTCGTTTTTGACAGTACCACCACCAACCCTAGATATCATCACTTTTGTTTTATCTGCATTTACCCTTAAACCCTTGTGCCCCATACCATCTCTCCACTTCCTAAACCTTTCCTCCGCCTTCCTTTTGCTCTCTGCAATCAACACCAAATCATCAGCATACAACAACTCCCACGGGAGTCCGTTTCTGAAGTCACGTGAAAGGGCCTCAAGTACCATGATAAACAACATGGGACTCAAAACTGACTCCTGATGCACACCAACATTCACAGAAAACTCGTCACTCAAATCTCCATTCACTCTTACCTGGGTGTGAGCACCTACATACATAGCCATAACCACCGTAACCAGCCACTCCTCCAAGCCAAGCTTTCTCATTGCCCACTTCACCACCTCTCTAGGGACTCTGTCAAAGGCCTTTTCCAAATCAACAAAAACAAAATAAAGATCTCTTCTCCTACCAATATATTTTTCCTGAAGATGTCGAACAATGAATATAGCATCAGTGGTCCCCCTACCTGGCATAAACCCAAACTGCATCTCATCAATATTCACTCTTTCTCTAATCATACCTTCTAAAACTCTCCAGTACCTTCATTATCTGATCTAAAAGCTTTATACCTCTATAATTTCCTCTTTCCAGGGCATCACTCTTCCCTTTATACACATTTACAATTACACTCTTCAGCCAATCATCTGGGACAACACACTCATAAATGATCCTATTAATCAGGTCAGTGACTAAACTCACCCCTATATCGCCTGAAGCCTTCAACATTTCGGCAGTCAACCCAGACACACCTGCTGCCTTCCCCACCCTCATCCTGCCTATTGCCTCACTCACAGTAGCAGTATCAATCAAAGGCCAAGGGCCAGACACTGGATCTGCTGGCTCCAAACCTTCCCTGTCCCAGTCAAACTCTTCATTGAACAACTGGTTATAATGTTCTCTCCATGCATCTTTAATATCCTCACTGTTCACCACTACCCTTCCTTCATCATTCTTCACTCACTGCTCACCTATAATATCCCAATTAACCCTCTTCACTTGACCTGCCACCCTTAATATATTTTTCCTTTCCCCATGATTTAGGTTTTCAAGTAATAGTCTTTGTGACTCAGACTTTGCCTGCAGCCAAATATCCCTCTTTGCTACCACCCTTCTTCCATTCCCGGAAAAGCCTTCTTTTCTCCTGAACTGCAGCTTCTACACCCTCATCCCACCACCAAGTTAATTTATGTCTTGGTGGTCCTCTTGTCCAACCACATGTTACATCAGTAACTCTCAAGAAATTGTTCTTGAGGGCTCTGTACTTTTCATTAACGCCTCTGTCTACAGCACTCTGTTCAGCCACCACTCTCCTCAACTCGCTATAGAAGGCATCCCTTACTACTTGGTTTTTCAGCTTCCATATTTTCCTTATAGGTACATAAGTCCTCTTTTTCATCACTTGTTCTTTAAGCACCATATCACAAATCAATAGTTTGTGCTACTGCACACACTCCTTACTTCCTATAACTTTAACATCCCTCACTAACCTCCTATCGGCCCTCCTAACCAGAAAATAATCTATCTGACTGCTATTTCCCCCAGACTCATATGTTATTAACCTACTGTCTCTTTTCCTAAAATATGTGTTGCACACAAATCATTTCCGTTGCCTCCCCAAACTCGAGTATCCTTTCCCCTTCTGCATTCCTTAGACCATACTTACATCCCCCATACACTCCTTCATAACCTTGTGCTGCTTCACCTACATGACCATTTAAGTCCCCTCCCAAAATCACTATCTCATCATCCCGCATACACCCACTACATGTATTAAATCATCCCAAAATCTATCTTTCTCTGCTTCATCCAATCCTGCCTGTGGAGCATATGCCGATATAATCGCAGCTATCTTTCTACCCAACAGAATTGTCACTACCAATATCCTATCGCTTACTTTCAAAACATTCATAACATATTCCACCCATTTCTCCGCAACCATCACACCAACACCTCCATATCCGTCTTTCCCTCCCTGCCAAAACAACTTATAGCAACAGTCCTTCCCAACAATCTTTCTGGCTGATCCACTCCTGTACCGGACTTCCCGCAAACATGCCACATCCACCCACCTCCTACTGGATGCCTCAATGACTTCCCCCGCTCTTCCCCTCAAACATCCCACATTCCATGAACCCACCCTCATCCCCATTTACTGTCCTCAGGCTTGCTTTGAAACTTATTTTGTTCTGTCATCTTCAGTATTAATAAAGGGGGACAGACACCACACAGGTCCCACTCACTGCACAGTCCCAGGTCCAGGCAATAGATCTGGGACCCCTAGCCCACCAGCTTACCAGTGGCTGTGGTAGTGGCCTTGGGGCACCCTGCCATATATATATATCCATCCATCCATCCATCGTCCAATTCTACGTTGCCCCATAAGGAGCGTAGAAGCCCGAGGCTAGGCAATTTGGCCCTGACATTTAAGAAGAGAGTGACCAGCCTCACTTATCCCTGAGTGGCATTACATGAGCAGTAACCCCAACCACCCCTTGGATATAAATCTTCACTGGCTCAATCCGATTGGAGTGCTGTAATTACTCACTAAACCACCAGGCGCCATGATTTGGTTTTATGGTTACCACCCAGCGTAGTAAATATTTTCCTTGTGTACAGGAAACCAGTAGGCTTGTCACTCAGTGTAGAGTCACCCATAGGCAGAAGGAAGAGGAAAGAATGAAGGAAAGAAAGACAAAAAGAGAGAGTGTAAAGTCACCCATAGGCAGAAGGACGAGGAAAGAATGAAGTAAAGAAAGACAGAAGAGGAAGGAAGGAATGGAGAGGAGAGGAAAGGGCAGACATTCGAGAGCAGCACTACATCGAGTGAGTGGATGGTGAGCTCCCTCGCTATTGGAAGTTTTGCGAAGAGGGAAAGAGTATTGTAATCACTGAAAAAACTGCACTACTCAGGGGTTGCCCTTTGACCCCATGCTTTTGCACCATATGCCACTATGTATCTCTGTCGACTTCGTTCTATGCTTTTTCCTGGTTTAGAAAGTTACACTCAGCTCCCTTTCCATCTCCGTGTACAGTTGGCTCCAGGAGTTCTGTTACCCCCTGTCATCCTTCTCTTGCCCCTGTGGAAATGGCACAGTACTCATTTGCGTAGGAGGGACACGGTAGAGAATCTTCTTATCAAGTAGTTTTATACATTAAATTGACACATATTGCAGTTGAATGATCCACAGAGGACATAATATGGAATCTCTATGAGGGTTTGTGGTGTTCGTTGCAATATGGTATATATTGCCTTTAACCCCTAAAAGATGGGTGTCCTCATATGCTGTCCGAGGGTACTAGGGCCAAAAAGACGGGTGTCTGCATATTCAGTCATGCCCCCCCACCCTCCCAAATCAACCTCACCCACCCCACCCCCCTACCACCACACCCACACACCACCTGCCACCCACCCCCACCCTCATCCCCCCACCCCAACCCCCCACCACCCCACCCCGAAACCTCCACCATCCCCCAGATCCCCCTACCATCCCTCCAATACTTTCCACAGCTCCCTGCCACCCCTAACCCCCACCCTCTCACCACCCCTACCCTCCCCACCCCCACCCCCATCCCCCATGCCCCCCACAATCCCCAATCCCCCAACAGCTTCCCCACCATCCCCCACCCCCAACCCCCTACAACCCACCACCATCCCCCCACCACCCATTATCCCCCACCCCCAACCCCCTACCCTCCTCCACCCCCCATCCCCATACCCCCCACACCCCCCAAACACCACCCCTCTAACCCCCACTGAAACCCCCACCCCCCTTCCAACCCCCCCACTTACCACCTCCACCCATTACCCCCCACCCCCATCCTACCCCCCATCCCAACACCCCCACCCAATACCCCCCACCCCCATCCTACCCCCCATCCCAACACCCCCACCTCCCCCAAGCATCCAGTCCCCATCCCTGCACCACTCCACAACCCCCACACCCCTCCACACCTCCACCCCCCCACAAATCCCCCACCATATGCACCTGCCGATTATGCCTGTCCTGAACATATGTCAAAACATTACGATGCCTGTCTTTTAGGGGTAAAAGAAGGTATTGGTGGCGGGGTGAAGGAGGTAGGGCGATGGAGGGGGTGAGGTAAGGGAAGGAGAGAGGGGGGGCAAGAAGTTAGGAGAATGGAAAAGTGAAGCACCGAAACAGTGTGAGTTAGAGACAAAGAGGAGAGGAGAAAGGGAATGAAGCTGTACAACATTTCAACTGGGTCATTATAGGTAATAATGATATTATTCCTTCTTGCTTCGGTCGTTGTCTTACATGTCCCCAGGGGGAAAAGAGTAGAAGCTTATGGGGACATCCAGGCCCTAATATCTCAAAAGGTCACAGTAGTCATAAATTATGGGGTGTTCATATCCTTGCAGTTCAGCCGTTGTTTTGTCACTTCATTCTCACTTCGCCCTGATATCCCAGCCTGTAATTAGACTAATTTTCACCTTGACACTGTGTGTGCTGAGCAGTGCCATAAATGGAAAACGAAATTAGATCATGACGTATGACTACTGCATGCTTTTTAGAATACAAGGCCAACGTTGTAGGAGGGGAGGCAGTTAATATGAGTGGTAATGAGAGAGAAGCGCTGAGGCAGAGGAGGGGCGGGGATTGGATGTGTTGCGTGCCATTGCTGCACAAGCAAGAGTTAGTTGATTGGGGTAATACAACTCCTGGAGCCAACTGTACATCACATGCAGTTAACTGAGAGCACATAATGGACATCCATTACTATACCAAAGACCTCTCTCCTCTGCCTGTACTCTAATGTATTGTGGGCCCACCATTATCCCTGTTAATGGGGAGTTAGACAAGTTGCTTAGATGACGACTGTGTAAAACGGTACTGTAAGACCCATTACATGGCTAATGGGGGGGGGGGGAAGATCTTGAAAAATTTTTACAGTTCCATTATGGCCCTGTTGGTTTGGGTTAGGAGGAGCACACTTAAGTGGTTTGGCCATGTAGAGAGGATGGAGGGTGAGACACTGACGAGGAGAGTGTATATGAGTGAGGTGGAGGGGGGAGGCTGAGGATGAGATGGAGGGATGGAGTGGAGAGGTATATGAGAGAGGGGGGTGTGAGTTGGAAACGACAGTGGAATGGCGGGGGACAGGACAACGTGGAGGCGATTTGTTTGTGGTCACCCCGTACGGAATTAAGGCGTCTGGTAATAGATAGATAGATAGATGGTTTGGGTTTGTTGCTTACGTAATGCCACTCAGAGATGGGTGAGACTGGTCATTCTCATCTTAATGTCAGGACCAATTTACCTAGCCCTGGGCTCCTACGCTCTTCATGGGGCAACTCGGATGAATGAATGAATGAATGAAAGCTGTACCACCACCATACACATTCATTGATGATCATCAGGCATATTAAATACTGCATGTACAAGAATAATGGCAATAACAGTGAGTTAAACTCACCTTGAGACTGTAGCTAAGTTGTTTTGAAAGGGGGGATCTGAGGCTGAGGGTCTAGTGATAAGGGTGTCTCTATCTCTCAGAGGTGGGCTGAGGCTGGATCTCCAGGCTCTCAAAATCCATTCCTCCCTCATCAAATAAAGCCAGTGTCGGGTCTAGTACGGATGGTCCTGGCTGTGGTGAGAAAGGAGGCAGAGGTGGCTGCGGTGTTGGCAGCTGATTCATGTTGCAAGTTATTTTCTGCTGAGATGCTTCGTGTATCTTTTTAATTAACAACTTCTGACAGGCAACAATAACGTCAATGTCAACGTAGATATCTTACAACCATTTGGTTGGAAGATCCAGGTTGAGAAAGGAATCTTTTAAGCTTGCCAGCTGACTCAAGATTGAGGCTAAGATGCTTCTGTGATGGACGTTCTGTTGAGATGTTTTCTGATATAGCTTCCTCCTGATGCTGCTTAACCTCCTCATGTAGCCTCTCTTCTTCCCCCACTTCCTGCATGATGTCATCCAACTTCATTGATGCTTCAGAGGCAACAAGTTACGGTGTATCATCTCTCGTGTTGTCTCCGAAACCTTCTCCTGGGTCATGACGTCGGCATTCTGTAACCACCACATCACCATGGGAGTATTTTGATTATTGATTGCAGCCTGTGTAGCTACATACACCATGGAAATTTTTCCATGTTCACACTGAATGTATATTGTGTGGGGGTTACTGTGTAAAAGGTGAATAGTGCAAATAATGAGCATGTAAACAGCAGGCCTACTGTACTCTTTTACACAGCAATTTGCAGTTTGGAAACTTATTTTTTTTTCTCTCTCTCTCTTCCATACAGAAGCAACAGTTGCATATAAATCATGGCCATCATTGTTACCTCACCCCAGTTTCCATTAAGAATGAGAAGCATAGGATCAAAACTCAGGAAAAGGAATATAGGACTTGTTGCTTTGGCCCCAGACTTGTCCAGATGTAAACCAAGTGTACTGGTGGAAAGTGGGCACTTCAACTGGGGGCTTCCAGTTCACTTTTGATGAGATTATGTTGATGGATTGTTTGTGTTCTGAAAGTGATACATGAGGTGAGTAAATGTGCTGTGGTATGATGGCTACATTACAGTTAGGGTGTATTAGATTACTTTTGATTTAAATTTTGTGGTGATACCGTACCAAAGCAAATAAGTGATGATCGCATTGTAGTCTGGCTAGGTTCACTCTTGTGTCACTGCAAAGAAGTTTCTGAGAAAGGAAGGTCTGATGGTAGTTCATGAAAGGTGTTTAGCTGGAGGTTTTGGATGGCTGTGGTGGATATGTGGTTGTGGACATGTTTGTGAGGTATAGTACAGGTACTGGATGCAGGAGGAGGAATGTTGAGATATTCTCTCTCTCTCTCTCTCTCTCTCTCTCTCTCCTTTTTTTTTGGGGGGGGGGGGAATCAAATATAAGCAACATCAGTAGAGGTGCTGATGATGGCACTAAGCAACCTGGGTAGAGCAGCTGCAGCATCCACCCAAGAATCAAACCTCCTCATATTTCCCTGCACCTCACTGTGGAGAAGGACCTTGATCTGACCCAGAGATGCTGCTTACCACAAGGGGGCCCTGATTCCCCATGCTGCGTACTGGGTTGTACAGTAACAACCTGGTATACGATAGTCCAGTATGTGATTAATCACTACGGCAATCAACAACAACCGGTTTGGGGTTAATGATTGCGAAAATCAGTTATACAGTTTTTGTGATGGAGGGATGGAGTGGAGAGGTACTGTATATGAGAGAGAGGGGTGTGAATTGGGGAGCAGGGCAGTGAAATGGCAGGGGACAGGGTGACGTGGAGGTGATTTGTTTGTGGCCACCCCGTATAAGGGATTAAGGTGTCTCGCAATAGATAGATAGCATACAGTGATCCCTGCGAATGTGCTACCACCTGCACAAGCCAACAGTCATACATTTGAGGCAAGATGGCTGACCTATGTTTACATGTGCAGAACCCCCTTCTGAGGCTTCTGCGCATGTGTCTTCCTTCTTGATGTTGCTTTGAAGTCACCACATCACTCATCCACTCACGTGTTTTGCTGCTGTGATCATCTCTGTTGTGTTCCCCATGTTACGTAGCGATCTACTGCATGTGAGGCCATTGAAACATCATTCCTGTTGCAAAATAACAGGGCAGATTCGCGACAAATAGTGCAGTGTGCGATATTAAGTAGAAATTACTTTTGGTGAGTGGGGTGTGCCTGCTGAGATTGATGAGAATGGCAGTGTATTAGTGGACATTTGTGCTGGGAGGGGGTTGGTGATAGCCAATACCCTCTTCAGGCACAAAATGATCCACAGGTATACGTGGCGAGTAATGAGAATGGTGGGTGGTGAATTGAATGAAAGTAAGGCAATGATTGATTGTGTGTGTGTGGATGAAAGGATGCAAAAATGTGTAATGGATGCAAGAGCTTATAGAGGTTGGGGGAGTGGACTTTCTGACCACTACTTGGTGGTGGCCAGAATCAAGATCCAATTAAGATGGAGAAATAGAAGAAGGGAAGGACGGGAAGAAGGAGTATTTGTAAGGAGAGTGGAAAGGTTACAAGAGGATGAGAAAAAGACAGAGTATAAGAGAGAAGTGGAGAAACAATTGGGCAAATATGAATTGCAGCAGATGGGGGACGTGGAAGGTGTGTGCAGGATATTCACAGAAGAAATATGTGCAGCATGTGATGTGGTGTGTGGAAGGAAGAGAAGACGGAGGGGTGTGCAAGGAACAGCATGGTGGAATGAAGAGGTGAGACAGGCTGTGGCACAAAAGAAGAAAGCATACAATGAATGGATGAGAAATAGGGGCGTGGAAGAAGTTGAGAGGCGGAAGAGAGAGTTATATGTAGAAAGAAAGAGAGAGGTGAAAAGATTAGTAAGAGAGAGTAAGAAGAGCGCGGATGAGGAATTTGGAAGGAACTTGAGTGTAAAGTGGAGGGACTGTAAGAAAATGTTCTGGAAAGAGGTGAAAAGATTAAGACAGGGTGGAAGTGAAATTAGCAGGGGAGTGAAAGATAAAAATGGTAGATTACTAGTGGAGAAGGGAGAAAAAGTGAGCAGATGGAGAGAACACTTTAAGGAATTGTTGAACATAGAGGTTGGAAGTAATGCGAGTATAAGTGGCTGGGGAATGGCTGGAAGAAGGAGGGAGGTGAGAAGACAGGAAGAAATCAGTAGGATAGAAGTTGTGGAAGCAATGAAGAAAGTTAAATTGGGGAAAGCCCCAGGAATTGATGGTGTGTGTGGTGAATGCTGAAGCATGGGGGAGAGATAGTAGTAGAATGGATGTGTACAATGTGCAGATTGGCCTGGGAGGAAGTTAGAGTCCCGGAGGATTGGAAGTCAGGTATAATTATTCCCTTGTACAAAAGAAAAGGGGAAAAAGAATTGTTTGGTAATCATAGAGGCATTTGTCATCTTAGTATAATAGGAAAAGTGTATGGTAGGATACTTATTGACAGAGTTAGAGAAAGAACAGAGGAATTAGTTGGAGAAGAACAGGGAGGCTTTACGACGGGAAGAGGTTGTGTAGATCAGATATTCATTCTTAGATCTTTAGAGGAAAAGTTTCTAGAGAAGGGAAAGAAGTTGTATGCGGCTTTCATGGATTTGGAGAAAGCATATAACAGGGTGGATAGACAAGGATTGTGGAAAGTATTAAGAATATATGGGGTAGATGGGAAGTTGTTGAATGCTGTGAAGAGTATGTATGATGGTGCTAAGGCTGCAGTGCATGTGGATGGTGAACTGAGTGAATTTTTCTCTTTGAAGGTTGGGTTGAAACCGGAATGTGTCATGTCTCCATGGTTGTTCAATCTGCACATGGATGGGGTAATAAAAGAGGTACAAGGTAGGGTAGTGGATGTTGGAGTGGCCCTGGTGAGAGAGGTTATTGTTTGCAAAATCCCTGTACTGTTGTTTGCAGATGATACTGTGTTGTTGAGTGAAGACGAAGGGCAGCTGCAAGGCTTGGTGGATGAGTTTGGGAGAGTGTGTAAGAAACAGAATCTAAATGTGAATGTAGGGAAGAGTAAAGTGATGGTCTTTGAGAGAGGTGAAGTCAGTGAATGTACAGCAAGGTTGGATGGTGAGGAATTGGAAAATGTGAGTACGTTTAAGTACCTGGGTAGTGTGATGATTAAGGATGGAGGTTTGGAGGGTAAAGTGTTTGAAAGGGCGCAGTAGGGAAGAAAGGTTGCTGGTTCCTTGAAAGCAGTGATAAGAAGCAGGGAAGTGAGCATGGAAGTAAAAAGGTTACTATATGACAGTGCTGTGATACCAACTCGTACATATGGAAGTGGTGCTTTGATATTGCTGGAAGGACATAAGTCAAGAGTGAGAGCAGTGGAAAGGAGTTACTTAAGAGGAGCCTGTGGAGTCACATGGAGAGACAGGCCGACAAATAAGGATATAAATGAGCTTTGTGGTGTGGATGTGGATGTGATAGGAAGCGTTAGGAGGAAGACACTGAGGTGGTTTGGCCATGTGGAGGGGATGGAGGGTGAAAGACTGATGAAGAGAGTGTATGTGAGTGAGGTGGAGGGGGGAAGAGGGAGGGGGAGGCCGAGGATGAGATGGAGGGATGGGGTGGAGATGTATATGAGAGAGGGGGGTGTGAGTTGGGAGCGGGGCAGTGAAATGGCGGGGGACAGGGCGACGTGGAGGCGATTTGTTTGTGGCCACCCCGAACGGGATTGAGGCGTCTGGCAATAGATAGATAGATCAACTTTTTGTGTGTGAAATGCTGAAATTTGCAGTGGTGGGCAGCGCAAACAAAGAAGTACCTTGCGCAAGCACAATGTGCAATCTACAGTTCACTACCTTGCGTAAGCACAAGTGTGCAATCTGACAAATATTTTGCTTGCGCAGTGCCGCAAAGCACAAGCGCAAACCATTTGCATATGTTTGTGGGAATTACTGTAAAATTTGAGATATTTACATAAAATAGCTGTAGCACCAGTCGAACAGGGCAGTACTCCCAAGGTTGATGGCAAGCTGGTGACAGGGAGAGCTGGAGCTCCCGTTTCACCAGCCCTCAGGACTTGATCCTGACCATCTCCCTTTTCTGAACATTTTCAGTGCATTCATTTACACAGAGAGTAGGCCAGCATGCTCTCATGATACCTCTACCTTCAACTGTCTACACCACACTACATGCGCATAACATATCACAGCTTCTATTCACATCATTAGTAATAGCCGCTGCAATCTCACAATCAAATGAGGTGGTATCTCGGATTGCCACCACTGGCAGGGTAGGGCTGGAGGCACAGGGTCCTCCCGGTCGCTATCAAGTGACTGTGCCGGCAGCTACTGTTGCTACTTCCGGGAATGCTCGTCGGCGAAGAGGTGACGGTGCGGCCTTATTCTTTACCAACATCCGCGGCCTTACCACAAATTTAAACTCAGTTCATTTTTTCCTTCAGTCCATATCCCCTTTGGCCCTTTTCCTCACAGAACCACAAATCTCACCCTCTACCGATATATCTCCATTTTGTTTTCCCGGTTACCATCTCCTTACAAACTTTCGAAACAAGGGCGGCACTTGTTGTTATATCAAATCCCAATATGCACTTGATACTATTTTAAACTTCACTTCATCCAGTTTTGATAACTCATTATATAAATTAAATTGCCAAAACATTACCAAATATATCTGTGTAGTTTATCGTTCCCCCAATGCTTCTTCGGAACCCAGTGTATTTGATTCCATATCCACTCAGTTGAGTAACCTTGACCTTGCCCTTGGCAATGAAATTACCATTTTGGGTGATTTTAACATACACAATGTTGAATGGTTATTGCATTCTGCCCGGACTGACAACGCTGGTCTAGAATGCGAGCTGTTTGCGGAATCGTTTAATCTCACCCAGTTGGTAAAACAACCAACCAGAATACCTGATAATCCTGACCATAATGCCCATCTCTTGGATTTATTCTTGACAAATAATCCAGATCAATACAGGATAGAGGTACTGTCACCACTTGGATCCTCTGACCACAATCTCATCAAAGCCTCATTAGTTAACCCTCCTACACCTCCCCATTCCGAACCTGTCAGGGTGACCCGATGGCACTTTGACAGGGCAGACTGGGATGGATTTAGAAATTATCTTGCTGATGTTCCATGGCAGTCCTTCTTCTCTAGTGATCCCAATTCTACCCAGTCCCACATTTGTGACTTAATACTAGCTGGTATGGATTTATTCATACCAAGTCAACAATTCACTAAAAGATCAAACTCTCCAAAATGGTTTGATGGCAATTGTGCCAGAGCAACAGCCCAAAAGTCATTAGCATATAACTCTTACTTAAAATCAAAAACACCTGAATCACTCTCCCAATTTAAAATTGCTAGAAATCATGCAAAAGCTGTATTAAATCTATCTAAATCAAACTTTCTTCAAAAGCAAGCATCAAAACTACTTAACAACCCTAATGACAATAGAATATTCTGGTCAACTCTTAATTCTTTCAATAATAACTTTAACAAGTTATCTTCCATTCCCCCACTAAAATCTTCAGATGGCAATATTACAAATGACCCACGTGGGAAAGCAGATATCTTTGCTAGTACCTTTGCAAGAAACTCTACCATAGATGATACCAGCCAGAATGTCTCAGTACTGGAACTTGATTCTCCTGAAATTGCCCCACTTAAAATACAGACAAGATTTGTAAAATCCATCCTAGACAATTTACCTACCAACAAAGCTCCAGGTCCAGATGGAATTCCGCCAATTGTTTTAAAAAAGTGTTCCCCTGAACTTGCCTCTGTCCTAGCTAAATTATTCAGACTATGCATGCTTACTTCTTTATTCCCAAATGCATGGAAAGAAGCCAATATCCACCCAGTTCCGAAGAAAGGAAGTTCGTCTGACCCCTCCAATTACAGACCAATAGCTATCACATCTTCTCTTGGTAAGGTATTTGAAACTTTAATTAATAAGCATATTGTTAAACATCTTGAATCCAACAACTTAATTAATGATAGACAATACGGTTTTTGCCACGAAAGATCCACCATTGACATACTCAATCTCTTAACTCATACCATCCATTAATCAATTGATCTTTTTGGAGAAACTCATGCAGTAGCTCTTGATATTTCTAAAGCTTTCGACAGAGTATGGCACCGTTCCCTGTTGTCCAAACTCCCTTGCTATGGACTAACGTCTTTTGTTCCTTTGATTTCTTCTTATCTTAGTGACAGGAAAATAAGAGTAAAAGTAGATGATGTATATTTGAATTTCCACTCATTTAACGCCGGCGTGCCTCAGGGATCAGTTCTGGCGCCAACCCTATTTCTGGTTCATATTAATGATCTCTTATCTGTCACTCACAATCCCACTCACTCATATGCAGATGACTCAACACTACATAGTTCATTCACACTCAGACATCCATTTACAAAGTCTAATATCTCTACCTCTCAACTCAGTACAGCCATCTCCATAAATCATGATCTATCTACAATCAGTGAATGGGGACAAAACAACCTTGTCTCTTTTAATGCTAGTAAAACTAAATATATACAGTTTACTAATAGACAGATATTGCCAGATTCGTACATTACCTTCAGTGCTACTAATATTCCCATCTCCAAAAGTATTGAAATTCTTGGTGTCTCACTTAACAGTGCCCTCAGCTGGACCTCTCATGTCAGATCACTTGCTAAAACCGCCTCAAAGAAACTTGGATTATTGTACAGAGTCCGTAACTTCTTCGCCGATGAGCAGTTAGCTATAATTTATAAGAGTCATGTGCGCTCTCAGCTTGAATATTGCTCACCCTTGTGTAATGGTTGTGGAGAGGTTGCATTAAGACAACTAGACAAAATTCAGAATAAAGCTGTTAGAATCATTAACAACCCTGCCATTACATATAAACTACCTCCCCTGCAAGTAAGAAGGAATGTTGCCTCCCTTGCATTATTTTACAGATATTTTTTTGGCAAATGCTCAGACGAAGTTGCGTCCATGGTGCCACCTCTCCATGCCTTCCCTCCTGCTACACGGGCATCTGGTAGCGCTCATGACTGGAATGTCACTCAACCATATTGCAGAACTTCTGCCTATCAGAATTCTTTCATTCCCCGAACTGCATCTCTCTGGAACTCGCTTCCCCAGAGTTGTTTTCCTCCAAATTTCAACCTACAACTGTTCAAGTCTAACTGTTACAGATATTTTATGAATAGAGGACACCAGTAATCTGGTGTATGGATTATTTTTTTTCTCCATTTGTTTTTCCTTCCTCCGTTCTGTTATTTAAAAAAAATAAAAATAAATAAAATACTTAGTTTTATTTATTGTTATTATTTTCTATTATTTGTAAATTGCGCAAGTGCGCAATCTAATATTTAGCTTGCGCAATGTCTCTAAACCCTAGCGCAAACAATTTGCATATGTTTGTGGGAATTGCTGTAAAATATTGAGATATTTTAATAAATTAGCATACCCCTTGCTTTTAATTTATTATTATTCTATTTATCTCTCTATTGCCAGACGCCTTAATCCCTTAAGGGTTGGCCACTGGCCACAAACAAGCAACAAATCGCCTCCATGTCACCCTGTCCCCCGCCATTTCACTGCCCTGCTCCCAGCTCACACCCCCCTCACTCATATACCTCTCCACTCCATCCCTTCATCTCATCCTTGGCCTCCCCCTCCATCTCCCCCCCTCCACCTCACTCACATACATTCTCCTCATCAGTCTCTCACTCTCCATCCTCTCCATATGACCAAATCACCTCAATGTGTTTCTCCGAATGTTTCCTATCACATCCACATCCACACCACAATGCTTCTTCACTTCTTCATATGTCAGTCTCTCTCTCCATGTTACTCCACATCCACATCCACACCACAACGCTCCCTCACTTCCTCATTTGTCAATCTGTCACTCCATGTAAATCCACATCCACACCACAGTGCTCCTTTAAGTCCTCATTTGTCAGTCTGTCTCTCCATGTAACTCCACAACCACATCCACACCACAACACTCCTTCACTTCCTCATTTGTCAGTCTGTCTCTCCATGTAACTCCAAATACTCCTCTCAAATAACTCATTTATTTCCACAGCTCTCGCTCTTGACTTCTGTCTCTCCAACAAGGTCAAAGCTTCACTTCCATACATTAGAGTTGGTATCATAATACATGTAGTAACTTTTTCACTCGTGGAAGTTCAGACAGAGGAGTGAGGGGGCTGCAAAGCGGAGCGACAGGGAAACAAAGGCTGTGATATTGCCAGTTTTACTTTTATCTGCATTTTTGCAAGACGTATCATTTAGTTATTCAGTATAGATATACAGTAGCATGTGTAATTCCTTACAAAAATCACTAAAACATATTTGATTTAAATAATATGTTTTAATGATTTTTGTAAGGAATTGCATATGCTACTCTTAATAAATAATGTACAGTATTTTTAATTTATTATTATTTACTAATAATAATAATTTTAAAAATATTAAAATACATGCCAACGGCCATACCACGTTGAGTACACCACTTCCCATCTGATCAGCGAAGTTAAGCAACGTTGGGTCTGGTTAGTACTTGGATGGGTGACCGCCAGGGAACACCAGATGCTGTTGGCATCCCTACGTGTCAAGTGGGGTTGGTGGAGGATTAGTGCCCCTCCCTGTAAAACAATTAACTCTAAGCCCTTGGCCACCCCGTTTGGGATACATGGCGTCTGGCAATGAATGGATGATGAATCTCTATTCAAGTATTTTAAGAAATGCTACTACCCTCCATCCCTCCCACCTCCCCCCAGCAGAACCCTCACGACCCGCCCAAGCCTCCCCCATCCCTTGCCCAGACATACGGGAAGCTTCCAAGACCACATGTCTCTTGGATTGTGCCGTTCACAATCCACAGGACAGGTGCACAAGGCAGGTGCGAAAGCACAATATTGCACATGGTCTCATGCTGTGCACAATGCGCAAACGATATTTGCCAGAGCGCAACGGTGCACAATAGCGCCTTTCGTAAGTATTTGCGCACCTGCCCAGTACTGGAAATTTGTGATGGGAAAACATGTCCGACAAGGACACCAACCCCATTGGAAAGCCTGGTGCTACTGAGGGCACCAAGAGCAAACCTAAAAGGGTGAGACATAACCTTTCCCCTGACACTCAAATTAGGCACTGTTAAGCACCATAAGGTTAGACATGGGGTAAACAAGATCACAGAAGTCCTTAACCCCTCCACGCCTGGCTATATTTGCCACGATCGTCCTCTCAGTATGGACCGTTTCCCCAAGTTGCCTGTTTTCAGACCTTAATATCTTGTAAAGTATGGCTTTTAGGGAAACAAATTAAAGACCATATTGCTCATCAGTTCGCCTTCTTGCAAATGAAAGTATCACCAGGTCTGTTGGTCGTTGCGTCAGTGAGTAATGATGTGAGGAAGAGAACTAATTTTCAGCAGGAGAGCAGGATGTGTTGTAGTAGTAGTAGTAATAGTAGGAGTAGCAGTAGTTGTTCCCTGGGCAGTCTGGCCGAACAGCCCCGAGTGCCTTAGGAAGGCCATGGCCGAGACCGAGTTTTCCCACAGACCTCTCAAAGAGTGTATGTTGTTTTGTTGGCGTAGGTGATTGTGTGCAATGCAGTCTTCCATAATGTGCGTAATAGTATGGGGTGCTGTGTTGCATCCTGACAAGGCATCAGCGTCTGAGTCATCCAGCCTCTTCTGGTAGCTTAAGAGGGCTGGATGGTGCCCACATCACAAGCTGGCCAGGTGGACCCTGTCCTCACGAGGGAGATAGGATTCAGATGGGTGGATGTCAGGAGGCCGTGCATGCAGCTGTGTGTTGTCTTTAAGTAATTGAATGGAGCGGCGAGTGATTTGAGTGTGGATATGTTTCTGGAAGCTGGTCTGAGGTGGGCGAGGGGGGAGAGATGACAGTATTTGGGTATGGTATCGTGTGCTGGATGTTGTTTTGATGTTCCTTGGCGTGGGTGGATGTGCTGCCGTGTAATATAGTGGATGTTGTGGGTTTGTGGAGGCTGCAGCAAGAAACTGGGTGCCTTTCATGTCTAGGTGATCCTTGACTTTGAGGACTTTGGTTTCTCAATGTAGGAGGTCTGTGGGTGTAGTAGCTGTGCAGCCTGTGATAATTTTTAGGGCCTTGTTCTGTGTGGTCTGTAGAGTGTTGTAGTGTGTTTTGGTGAGGTTAGGAGCCTAAGCTGGGTTTGCATAATTCATCACTGAACGTATGTATTGTTTGTATACTGTGGTGGTGGTTTCTTTGTTGTGTCGGAATGTTGTATGGGCAAGTGACCTCAAGGCATTGAGTCTTGGTGTTATTTTATTTTTAATGTTTGTGATGTGTTGTTTAAATGACATTGATGTTTTGTATGTTACACCAAGGATTTTGTGTGTGTATCTGTGTGTGGTAGGGGAGTGTTGTTTATGGTGAGGTGTGGGATGTGACTGTGTTCTGCTGTCCAGTTTGTGAGAAGGGTCACTGTAGATTTGGCCGGGGCTATTTTGAGCCTGTTTGTGGTGAACCATTTGTGTAGTGTGTTGAGGTAAGGTTGGAGAATGTGTGCAGCTGTGTTTGCATTTTTGTGCATACATGTAAGTGTTATATCATCTGCATAGGAAGCTATGTGTATCTGTGGTGTGTGGGGTGTGGGAATGTCATGCATGTATAGGTTAAAGAGTGTAGGGAACAAAACAGATCCTTGGGGGATGCCGCTTGTGAAATTTCTGATGTTAGAAGACTGACCAGCAAATGTTACGTGTGCACATATGCCTGCTAAATAGTTTGCCAACCATCTTTTTATGTTACTGTGCATGTTTGTGTTGAGTATTTTGTTTGTGAGGTTGTGGCGGGGGATGGCATCAAAAGCTTTGCTGATGTCTAGTGTGATTAGGAGTGTTCTGTGTGGTGGCCTAGCTGAATTCATGCCATCGAAAACTGTCTGTGTAAGGTGTGTAAGAAGGGTGTTTGTGGAGTGTAGTGGCCTAAAGCCATGTTGTGATTGGGCTAGGGGAATGTGAGGTGTGACTAGTTGTAGTACCAGTCGTTCAGTGACTTTAGAGGGGGTGCAGAGGAGTTTGATGGGACAGTGTGAGGAGGGTAACGTGGGATCTTTGTTGGGTTTAGGGATAGTGATGATAATGCCATGCTTCCAGATGTCGGGTATTATGTTGTGTGAGTGGCTGTAGTTTGATATGTTGGTGAGTGCTTGTATGGCTTGTGGTCCAAGGTGTTTAAGGTGAATGTTGCTTATGTTATCTGGTCCACAGGCAGATGAGTGCTTAAGGTTGCTAATGATGTGCTTCGTCTGGTTGTAAGTGAAAGGTGCATAGTCAGGGTCTGTGGGGAACTGTCTTTTACGTCGAATGATACGTCGGTCTTCAGGATTGGGGTTTTAGATTGCTGACTTGTGAGAAGTGATTGGTGAGAGTGTTTGTTTGAAGGTATGGTGTCTGTTGTTGTGATGGCAGGATGTGATTGTGTGGTGTTGCTATTGGAAAGTGTGATGCTGTTTAGTGTTTTGTAGAGTTTTCTGATGTTTGTTTTGTGGTCAAGTGTTTGGAGGTATTTTTCCAGTTTAGTGTTTGCTGTTCGGATATTTTATTGTTTATTTGAGTGTTGAGTTCTTGTATTTGTTGTACAGTGTCTTGTGTATGGGGTGTTGGTGAGTGTCGTAATGTGTCCCGCTGTCTGATGAGGCCTTGAATTTCTGGTGTGAAGTTTTGGTTGTCTCTCTTTCTGTTGCCTCTTGGGATGTGTCTTTTGTCTGCATTTTGTATAATTGTATTGAAAGTGTGCACAGCGGTGTTGATGTTTGTGATGGGTGTACTGTTTAGTGTTTCAAAGTATTATTCTGTTTCAGTTACAAAGGCCTCCCAGTTGGCTTTCTTATAATTAGTGTATGTGTGTTTGTGGCCAGCTGGGGTGATTCTGGTTTTGGTAGTGATGATGATTGGGAGGTGATCAGAACCTAGGGTTTTAACCACTCTCCAGGAGGATGTATTCATGTGTCTGCCTGTGGCACCGACTGTGGCATTGCCCTCAATATGATAACTTCTCCATTACAAGATAAACTAGACATTGGCGTCCAAGGCACGCCCTATGGCACTATCACTGAGCCCATTCCTAGTATCCTTGGAAGTAGGCTTGGCTGGGGTGGATGTGGCAAAAGTCCATGTAAAACAGGAACGGAATTGGATGAGAAGGTGCAAGAAAATATCATCTTATACTTGGCAAAGTCACAGAGACAGCTGAGGAATGGTTGGCTCGGCTGACAGGACTCTCCCTAGCTTTTGGTGACAAGATCAAGTGGCGGCCACTTCAAACTGTGGTGCGAAAACAATTGCGGGTCGTACCGACACCTGGGAGGCCTGGTGCCTATATGCTTTCAGTATATACTGACACCTGGTGGTTAGGGGTTAAGCTGCCCAGTCCACAGTCTCTACTGTAATTAAATAATATAAGGCTGTTCTTGCTGCAGTGCAAAATGTGCCCACCCTGGGTACTAAAGATATAACAAAGGTTAGGGATTCCATTTTGAGGGAGATGGAGCATCTCCTAGCACTGAGTGATAATGAACTTAACCCAACAAAGCAATCCTGCAGCATAGCTTCATATGCACAAAGGCACTTGATCTGTGGAAGGATCTCAAGAAGAAGAGGGGAGTTGAGGCAAAGTAGTAGTTCTAGGCCAGCAGAAGGTGGCTTGAGCATTTTAAGGGTAGGACTGGCTTTAGACATGTAACCCTCATGGGAAGGCTGCTAGTGCTGACCATGTGGCAGTGGAGGCCTTCCCTGCCCAGCTGAAGCCAGTTGTCGAGGAAGGAGGATTCTCTCCAAAACAGGTCCTCAGCTTTGACAAAACAGGCCTGTTTAGGACACATATCCAACAAAAATCCCATATCAGCAAGGAAGAATGACGTGCGCTTGGCTTTAAGACAACCAAAGATCACCTCTCCATCTGTCACGGAATGTTGTATCGCTGGCTGGGTCACGTAAACTTAAGGATGCATTCTCTTCTATATACAGTAATCACTCTAATATCCGGACGCCCAATATCCGAACATCCCCACTATCCGGACATAAGAATGTTTCATACTGTACTTTTTTTCAATACTATGCTTACCTCATTTCACTCTTTAATATCCTTTATTGGTGTGAATAGGGTGTTAGGAGCTATGCATATGCAGTAGGAAGGTGTTTTTCTGAGTTAGGCTAGGTTAGGGTCCATAAGTACCAGTCCAGGAGCCAGTCACCAGAATGTTTATTATTGTATGAACCTACTTCTAAACCCTCATTTTATGTTTCTTTTGCATTTATTTCAGTCATTTATGTGCCTTATTGGTGTGATTTGGGTCTTAAATAAGTGCTATGCATGTCCAGAGGGAGTTGTATAGGTGTTTCTCTGAGTTAGGGTCCATAAGTACAAGTCCATAAGCTGGGGCCCAATATCCGGACAGAACCAATATCCGGACCTTCCTATGGCTCTATTACGTCGGATATTGGAGTGATTACAAGTAATCACTCTAATATCCGGACGCCCAATAACCGAACATCCCCACTAACCGAACCTTATCGTCCTGGGATCAAACATTCCCAAAATGGTCCGAAAATCCAAAAAAATTTAAAAAAAAATCGATTTTTTGCCGTCCGTGATTTGAACTTGCCGCGCGCGCCGCGTGAGAGCATTGTTTTGGTTCGTCATTCCTCCGACGTCCGATAGAGTGCCGCTGCATCCTCCCCACTTCCCGCCCGTCTCTCACCGCGACTGGACCTACGCTCTTCGCCATGGCTGCCCACGTGCTCGCTTTTGTGGTGGTGCCGTACTTGCTGCAAGGCCTCCTGCTGCTCTCTGCCCTCCTCTTAGTGTGTGTGATGATGGCCCTGCCTCCTGAGAAAAGGAAGAGAGTGGTGTTGACTCTGGAGAAGAAACGGGAGATATTGGAGAAAGTTGATGCGGGTTGGTCTTCTTCACGCATTCTCCGCGAGTTCAACCTGGCCCGGTCGACTTTGTTTGATATCAAGCGTTCCCGAGACAAGCTCATGCAGTACATGGCTGACTTCTCGTCAAGAAGCAGACGCAACGTGGAGAGGAAGGTTATGTTTACCCCCAAGTATGCAGAAATCGACCGCTCCACGTTGATTTGGTATCGACAGCAACGTCCAGCTGGTGTGATGGTACGTGGAACAGAGCTGAAGGCTGCTGCTGAGAAGTTTGCAAGACTTCAAGGCATCCGAGGGTTGGCTCTTCACGTTCAAGTTGCGACATGGCCTTACTAACCGTAAAGCACATGGCGAAGCATTGGACGCTAACGAGGATGGAGTGGACGAGTTTCGGCACAAGGTGAAAGGCTTGATCGACAGGGAGGGCCTCACTCTCGGTCAAGTCTATAACGCTGACGAAACTGGCCTATTCTATCGCTTGGTGCCAACGAACACTCTAGCCGATGAGACGGAGAAGCGTGTACCTGGCCGCAAGCTTTCTAAGGAACGGATATCTGCTTTGTGTTGTGCCAATGGTAACGGCATGCACCGGCTTAAGCCCGTTATTGTTGGCCGTGCAAAGCAGCCTCGGTGCCTTCGTGGGGTGATGGATGTCCTTCCTGTCGTATGGTACCATTCTTTGAAAGCTTGGTTCACAGCTGTGATTTTCAAAGACTGGTTTCACCGTCACTTCGTCAAGGAGGTCATCCAGTACCAGACGAAGACACTGGGAATTCCTCGTGACCAGTTAAAGGCTCCCCTTCTCCTCGACAATGCACCTGCCCACCCGTGCAACAAGGACTTGGTTGCTGAGAATGGCCGTATTAGGTGCATGTTTCTGCCACCTAATACGACTGCTCTCATTCAACCCATGGACCAAGGAGTGATCGTGGCAACAAAGCGCCTGTACCGTCGGAAGTTCCTGGACAAGGTGATGGTTGTTCTTGAGGACGAGGACGAGCGCAGGGAAGGACATGACACTCGAGGCAAGCGGACTTTGGAAAACCTTCGCCGCTACAACATCAAGTCTGCGCTGTACAACTGGGCTAGTGCATGGAAGGAAGTCCCTGTGAAAACTCTTGAAAATGGTTGGTCTCGTCTGCTTCTCGGAACGGATGTGGAGTACGATTTCCTAGGGTTTGACGTGGATGACTTCCATGCACGGCTACGTACGCACGGCGACGATGTTGATGTGGACGATGTTCGTGAGTGGTTGGACGACGACGAGGGCGATCCTGGGTATCAGACGTTGTCTGATATCGAGATCGCGTCTTCGGTTGCTGGTGTCAGTCCCGAACTTGAAGATTCCGACGACGAAGGCGATGATGATGCGGACTCCTCTCAGCAGGACACTACTCCAGCCATCCCCAAGCTGAGCGCACTCCGGGAACATCTAGAGTTCGTCCTAGACTACCTGGAACACCCGGACTGCAACAGGGAGATGGGACTCGTGGAGGAAGTGCGTGCTTTCCGGCAGCGCATCATCAATCGCCAGAATCGTCGGTCCTTGCGTCAGTCAACGATTGACAGTTTTTTCAGGCCCGTGACCCCCGCTGTGCCAAGCCCTGGTTCCACTCCGTTGCCTCCCCAAGACAGGCCCTCATGCTCCGAGCCACAGCCCAGCACATCAGCTACAGTGGAGTCACCGCTCGATGTGAGTTTGCGGCTATCTTCAGAGTCTTCTGTAGTCGGTACGCCATCACCACGACCCACCAATGCACCCCTTGGTCGCCTGCCAGTGATACCCTCGGACTCTGACGGCGAATAAACAACAAGAACTTCTCCACTAGACCACACGGGAATTTTGAGTGTTGTGCATTGAAAAAAACGGTGTGTTGTGTTAAGGTTTTCGAAATGAGAGAAAAGACTCAGTAGAAAAGAAATTTAACGTAACTAACCTTCTTTGTTTTGGCTTTGGAAAATAAAAAAAAACTTGGGAAAAGTTAATGTGCAACACTAAAATTTAATGGAACATTATTTGGACTAAAGTGAACACTGTGAAGAGAACGGACTTCTGTGTGTGATTGACTAAGTTCAGTGCAAGACTTCAGGAAGAGTGTACTGCAAGTGCTTCAGGAAATCGTTCTTACTGTCAGAGTCCGAGAGGAGGCGGTTATTCATCGAGGTGGCCAGGGACTTGCTGTAAGTAGCCAGAATGTTTCATATTGTACTTTTTTCCATACTATACTTACCAGAATGTTTCATATTGTACTTTTTTCCATACTATACTTACCAGAATGTGTCATACTGTACTTTTTTCCATACTATACTTACCTCATGCATGTGCAGTAGGAATGTGTTTTTCAGAGTTAGGTTCGGTTAGAGTCCATAAGTACCAGAATGTTTATTAATGTATGAACATACTTCTAAACCCACATTTTATGTTTCTTTTGCATTTATTTCAGTCATTTATGTGCCTTATTGGTGTGATTTGGGTGTTAAATAGGTGCTATGCATGTCCGGAGGGAGTTGTATAGGTGTTTCTCTGAGTTAGGGTCCATAAGTACAAGTCCATAAGCTGGGGCCCAATATCCGGACGAAACCAATATCCGAACCTACCGATGGCTCTATTGATCCGGATATTGGAGGGGTTACTGTATCAGTAGATTCTATGACAGACACAGATATGGACTCACTTTGTTGAGTTTCACCACCAGCTGAATTATCAGCGTCACTTCTGGTCTCATACTTTTTAGTAGGTTTGCATGGAATATTTTACTTTTATCCTCACTTATTTTATCTTATAGTCTAGGTCTCCCACTTTCTCAATTATCTCAAAGGGGCCTTTTCAACTGAGCAACAGCTTGTTAGAGTCTGTAGGCAAAAGTAACAGAACCTTATCTCCTACATGAAATGGTTTCTTTCTGGCCATTTTGTCATAGTGATGCTTATATTTTACTGACGCATCATCTAAACTACGCTGAACCAATTTACCGGTTTCTTCAAGTCTGTTCCTCAAGTTGGTCACATATTCATAGGTATTATGTACATCATCTCCATCACCTTCATTAATCCTTAATTCCTTTAAAAGTTTAACTGGCCCATTCACTGTGCATCCATATAGAAGTTCAAAGGGTGAAAATCCTGTGCTAGCCTGTGGTACCTCTCTGCAAGCAAAGAGAATTGCAGGAAGATATCTGTCCCAGTCTTCAGGCCGCTCTTGGCACATTTTTTTTAACATGGTCTTAAATGTACCATTAAATCTTTCATTTAGTCCATTTGCCATTAGGTGGTAAGGGGTGGTAAATGCTTGTTTTACACTAATGAGATGACAGACTTCCTTCATGAGCTCTGAGGTAAACTGAGAGCCTCTGTCACTTAGAATTTCCTTCGGAAATCCCAGTCTACAAAATGTGCTCAAATGTGCCTCAGCAACTCTCTCAGTATCTACAGAGGGCAGGGGTACTACTTCAGGCCACCTGGTGGCATAGTTAACACAGGTTAAGATATACCTATTACCCTGTGAAGATACTGGAATAATTGGTCCTACTAAATCAATGGCAATTTTATTAAATGGTGTTGACATCAATGGGGTTTTACCCAGAGGAGCCTTCCCTGCTTTCCCCTTTGGTAATGTACCTTGACACTGGTCACAACTGTGGCACCACCTCTTAACATCTCCACCTACACCAGGCCAATAAAAACTGTCCAAAATTCTGTCCAAAGTTTTCTGCACTCCCATGTGACCCCCCATTAACGATTCATGAGCAAGCATTAAGACCCTTTCTCTACTTTCTTTCGGTAACAATAGCTGCTTAACTACCTCACCACTTTTACCTAGCATAAATCCTATTCCAGAGCCCCTTTTTACCCTGAACAACCTCAAACTTATTAGAGTTTTTACATCCCTGAATGAAGTTATGTGTCTCATCTGCTTCTTGCTGCTCATGGGTAATAGGATCTTCTTTCGGGGTTGTTTGGTTAGGTTCTGTCACCCTCTGCGGTCGTAAGGGTCGATCCTTCCATTGCCTTTGTCCTCGGGTCTCCACTGCAGCCACAACCTCTGTCTTTGTGCTTTCCTCTACATCAGATGAAGAGAATGTAGAAGTGTCAGAGTCAGGAGTCTGAGTACCTGCCCCCATGTTGGATGCACAGGGGACAGAAGAGGTAGAGTCGAGTGACACTGCTACTGGCTCTGTACACTCAGACTGGTCCACCACCTCCACTGGTACCTCATTTGAGCTAATGTCTGTAGCATCTGTTGGTAACACTGCTTTGGGAATGTTGCTTTTGATCAGGTCACAAATTGCATTTTTCATGTAGACGGCTTCTACTTCACTTGAGTAGTAAGAGTATGTACGTAAATACGGGCAACAGGGCAGAGTCTAGCAGTATTGTCTGTGAGAACACACCTTTTCAAACTGCCAGTCATCTGCTCCGGATGAACGAGCCTTGCCTGTACCACTACTCCTGTACAACCAGTGTCACGAAGCACCTTCACTGGTTCTCACTGACGAAGCCATCTTCCTGTAGAAGTCCTGAATCTACAGACTCTAAGCCAATGACCAAAGGCACCTTCTCACCCAACGGGAGAGTGACCAGCCGTTCCTGTTCCATGCACAGTGCTGCTTTCTCTTCCTTCTTCACAGGTCTGCCATGTTGTGAAGATGTGGTTGTAGTAACAGATGCTTGGTTTGGTTTAGAGTGGGTTTTACGGTCACGAGCTGGATAACTCACTTTGTCACAGAGAAAGCACCATCCTTCTCGAAACGCTCATCGAGAAACAATTTGTGAAGTTACGTCCGGCCGTGTTGACTGCTTTCTCGACCTGTTGCTTTGAACAAAAACAGAGGGACCCACCATGAGTTGCCAGGAATTTCTCGGTCATGTTCACCAACTCTGATAAAGACTTTTGGGTCCTTTCCTTTAAAACATCCTTAATTCGTGGTGACACATCCCCAGAAACTGTTCCCTGATGATTAAGTCACGGAGGTCTTTATATTCTTTCTGAATGCCTGTCAGGTCTATCCAGTGATCGAAGTACCGACTTATCCTCGACGAAAACTGCACTACGGTCTCTCCTTTCTCGGGAGGAGTTTCTCTAAACTTCTTTCAATACCCCTCCTCAGTCAGCATATACCATAACAGGATAGACTTCTTCGCTTCTTCATAATCATTAGCTTGAATGGTAGGAAGGCTAATATATGCTTCTAGGGCCTTACCAGTCAGCAAAGGACTTAAATAAACCACCCAGTTGTCCTTTTCCCACTTATTAGCCAAAGCTTACCTCTCAAATCTTTCCAGATACGTGTCCACGTCATCCACTTGTTCGTCCAGCTTCGATAATTTAGGCTTAGGTGTTCCAGTCACAGAACCAACACTCTGTGTTGTACCCATATTCTCTTGAGTCTGTCGAAGCTGTTCAAGCTTAAGTTCATGAATCTTTTGTTCATGAATCCTTTCTTTCTCTTTCTCTTCTAACTCCTGTATTCTGCGTTCATTCTCCAGTTCTCTGATTCTTGTGCGTTCTGATCTTGCTACTTTCTGTTGTTCTTCCACAAATGTCCTGAGTTCATCGCCTTCGTATCCCAATTCTCTTCCCACCACGAGAAGGTCTGACCACTTAGCGTTTTCACTCATTGCACCAGATCAGGATATCCTCACTTCCAGATGAACTTACAGGCTCTGCTTCCTCTGGATGTATCGTAAACACGTCCTTGAAGAATGTAACCACAGCACTTGCCACGGTTCCCAGGTCTGGGCACCATTTAATTGTCACGGAACGTTGTATCGCTGGCTGGGTCACGTAAACTCACAGATGCATTTTCTTCTTTATATATAAAAATACAACAGTACATCCAGGTATATAAGGGTAAATGAGTAAGCAATCATTAACTCGATCTTCTCTGCCTACCCTCTCTGAGCTCTGTCTATCCCCGAACTGCCCTCTCACAACGCCCTTGAACCCTCACCTCGATTTTTCCTTCCAAAACATAATTGTCAATTCACTACGATATTCAAGCATATGAACATAATCATCTAGACTTCCATTCGAACAACCGAAACCTAGCTCACACCAGGAAAACCTTTTTAACCAACACCTGCATAAAGAAGAACCTGAGCAAATTAATCCAATAGCAACTAACAAGGGTCAAATACAGTTAAGAAAATTAAACCCTCGAAAAATAAACCTTAAATATAAGTACAGTATTATACATCCGAATGGAAGCTTGACTCACAGTTTGGATAAGATTACACTATAATTCGAAGTAACAAGCTTACATTCGGTTCAACAATCATTCTCATTATAAGGCGAATGTGTCACCATCCTCATTGGTTCGAACACAGAGTGGGACTTTAAGCTAGAACCCCTGCTCGTCTACCACTGGGAGCACCCCCTGGCACTGGCAGGGTACATTAAAGAATACCTAGGGTTATTTAGAGAAGTAACCACTGACTACTGCTCTCCGTCAATCTACATGGCAGGTTGTCTGCCCTGCCTGCGTGACTACACCACCCAGAATAGTTTGGCAAGACACTTTCTCCTCCACCTGGACAATACCTTGAGCTTCCCTAATGGCATGGAAGACTGAGTCAGCCACTCAAGATGATATTCCTGTCCCCAGCACAACATTGCTGCTGCAGCCAAGAAGTTCACTACCTCGTCTGCACCATGGAACAGACAGTGAGGACACATGACTCTAGGAAGACTGACACAGTATGCCTCTATTGGAAAAAGTAGTGTCTAACATCTAAAACACCACTGATAACATTACCATGAAGTGGAAAATAGTTCAGACATGCAGATTCACTGTCATCTGGAGGAGGATATGGCCAGTGGACATCCACTCCTTTCATAGGGTTCCAGCAGTGGAGGGCATCCATCATGAAATCATCGACCTCTCCCATGAGGCAGGCTTCGATGAGGTCAGCGAGGTTGATGTTCAGGAGGTCTCGGAAAGTCACACTGAGCAGCTGTCCACAGAGGCGCTCACTGAACTAAGGGAACAGGTGGCAGAGGTATAGAATGGTGGCGAGAACGAGCTGGTTTGTGTTTTGGATATCAGGACACTAAAAGAGTTCCTGGCCAAGATTGATGATCCCATTGCCTACATGCACGACAAGAACCCGCCCAGCAAGGAGTGACTTGGTGACATGTGGCATGGAGCAATATTTGAAGTAGAACAGGGAGCTCCTGGCAACTAAGAAAAAGGCAGAACAGCAGGCCACAATCACCTCTTTCCCCCATATGACAAGCACCAGCACCATGGAAGTGCAAAGGCCATTAATGAGTGGGATGCAAATTATACACCCTGCCTCATCTTCAGTGCTGCCTGGCTAACCCCCCTATGCTCCCCCATTGCCTCACTGCATCACTCTCCTGCCACCTCATTGCATTGCTCCCCACTCCATCACACCACTGTACTGTCCCTCAGCCTCATTGCTTTGTTTTCCCCATCACACATACCTCGTCCTGATAACTTGGAGTGACTACCCAGACCCTCCAGCTGTCCCCCAGCCTTGTGGGGGACCCATGTTGACAACTCAGACTGTCTAATGACATACTTCAGGTGAGTAGCAGGAATGTTTTTTGATATTTTAGGTTACATGGTTGGTGGTAGGTGGTGGTGACCATCATCCACTCACTTGATGTGGTGCTGCCTACTTCTTCCTTAGCCTTTATCATTGTTTTTCTGTGCCTGCCCTCCTCTCTTCCTATTTCTCCTATCTTTCCTGTCACTTCTTATTGCATTTCTTTCCTTTACAGATAGCTTTACATTGAGTGACAAGCCAAATGGTTTGCCGTAAGCCAAGAAACCATTTACAATGCTGGGTGGTAACCATGTAACCAAACCATACGTGCTTGTTACGTGTCAACAAGTGGGTTGGTGGAGGGTTAGTGCCTCTCCCTGTAAAACAAATAACTCAAAGTCAAGTGGCCACCCCTTACGGGATTATGGCGTCAGCCAATAGATAGATACAGTCATTACTCCTTTTACAATGATTTGGTTTACGATAATTCGCTACAACGATAATAGAAAAGTTCCACCCCAAAATTTGATTTACAATAAATTTCCCACTATAACGATTTTGCCATCGGAAAGCGCCAGGCACACGCAAGGTGACAGTTGCTTGTCTCAGGCAAGATGGTGGCCCCGGCATGCAGGCATTGTTGTGGTTCAGGTCCCGCCACCCCTTCAAAGCCCCGTTTTTTCAACTTGTTCATGTGTGCCACCCTATTGTTGTCACCTGTCAGCCAAACATCGTACTACAGTACTGTGGATTTGTGTGCCCAGTGGTAAGGTCAGTGCCAGTGTAGGCCCTAGTGCTATGGTTGGTGCTGGTATGGGTCCCATTGCTAAGGTTGGTGCAGGTATGGGCCAGATTCCCCTCCCCCTTACCTGGTTGTGTCTGACTAAGAGGCTGACCACTAGTGCCTGTAACCGCAGGCTGTCCCCCAGCCTCAAGGGGGATGACTTGGACCAACACAGGAAGGAATGAAGGTGGGTTGTCATTTATGGTTCAGTCTTGGGTAGGTGACTTTGGGAAGTTGAGTTGACGTAACCTCCCTTTTATAATGGGTTTCAATCTCCTGATTTACGATAAAATCGGTATACGATAAGGTATGACCTGACGTAACCCCATCATAAAACAAGTAATGACTGTAGATAGATAGGTTACGTGGTCCGTGACCCCAGCTTATCCCCATTGAACTCATGTTAAATCGACATTGATATATCATCATTCAGTATGGGATTGGTTCTTACTTGACATAACGTGATGATAAATTGGGTCATTACTGTACTTGTAGGATGGTGCCTGAACAGGTATGCTTGGTTCCTAATTTACATAACCTGATTGTAAATCATGTCATTACTGTACATGTAGGATGGTGCCTGAGCAGGTATGCTTGACCAGACAGACTGGGGTTCAACAACAACAACATGGGTGTAGTGAATCATCATCTGTTGAACGGAACACTGTATCTCGGATATTTATGTGGTCCATAACTGAGAGTGCTGTAACTACTTTTGTCTCTTGGTGGAATTTATCTGTATTTTTGACATTGTGCATCCTGTTATTGTTTTTTTGAAGTTTTGTTTTATTTTTATTTATGTATTTATTTTTTAACCTTTCTTTGTTTGGAACTGTTAACTTGTGGCCATAGTTTGACCTCGCATAATTTATTGTAGTTCAAGTGAACCGTTTACAGACTTTTCATAGATTCTTTCTGTTTTCCAAAGGTAGTGCCTGTGAATGCTTTCCGTGCATTGACTTTATGAGATGCCTTTGCTTTGATGTTGCTCATGTATTGAAAAAAAAAGTCATGTATGCATCCAAAGTAATTCTGAGAATTTAGGGATCTCTCTAATGGTTAGCTAAAACAGGAGACTTGATAGTGTGTTTGAGATTCATGTCTGTTAAAGTGATGTTAGATTTTGTTCTTGAAGCGGTCATTCTGTTTTGTGTAAGCCTAGTGAATATACAGTAACACAGTATTATTGGAGCTGGCCTGCTGCTTGTTGAGTTTTGGAGTGTTGTGAATCTGTTGCTAAGTTATCAGCAGAGAACAGTACTGTTACTGAAGGAGAGGGGGGGGGGGAGGTTGGATGTTGGAAGGTCAGGGAGGAAAAGGTTAAAAAGTGATAGTGAGAGACGTGAGTCCTGTGTGAGAGGACAGAGTCCTGTGTGATGCCATTGGGAGTACTGTATTCTGAAACTGAAGTTTTTGGATGAGTATTTGTTCTTAGCAGCCTGAGAGAAAATTGGCTAGCTACTTCTTGCCAGTGACTTCCGTGTTTGATTTAAGATTTTGCTTATCAGAGTACTGTATGCCTTGGTAAAGTGTCAAAAGCATTTTTATGTATTATTATGTGTGTTGCTGTTAGTGTGGTTCTTATTTGCAGTTGCTTCTTATTATAACCATTTGAATTAATTGGGGCAGTCCAGAAAGGTGTGTGGTTGTTGGGTGTTTGGTTCAGGATCCTTGTTTGAAATCAAAGTTAGTTAGCCTTTCCATTGTTTTGGCTTGTGTGCAAAGAAAAGATAACAGACATCGTGGTAGAGGGACTGTGGAGTGGTATGCCTGGCCTGAATGTAAGGGTGATTTTATTTTTATTTTTATTTTTTTTATTTTTTACTTTTATCAGTTGTTTAGTTGTAAATCCAGGAAAATTGAAATTTTCATTTAGGACTGTAGAGGCTACGTACAGAGTGTCCAGAGAAAAGGTACATTTACTTTTATGATTTATGCATCTTCAGACCTTTGACATTTTTTGTTTACCATTCACAATTGAAAATAAAACACGATCATAAGATAAGGTCAGTTTTTGCTTTCTTCAGGTATGCAACAGGGCGTACTACAGGTGTGGTGCTGGACTCAGGAGATGGAGTGACTCATGCAGTACCAATTTATGAGGGGTTCGCAATGCCTCATTCAATTATGCGTGTTGATATAGCCGGCAGGGATGTCAGCAGGTGGGTTGGTTATTTTGTTTATTATTTTTGTACATGACTGTTGTACAGTATTACATTTATGCATATGTATTTTAATCTTATACTTGTGCATGGTCATTTCAAATTTTGTCAACTTGAAGATTATTTTTTATAATCTTTCAGAAAATGGTCAATAGAGTATTCAGCATATGAAGACTGCTGGAAGGTAGCACATCATTAAATAATGTTCTATCAGTGCAAAGACATAGCTTCTGCTGTAACAAGGAGATTTTTATCTGTTGCAGTTGGCAGGATAGCCATACCGTGAGTGTAGGAAATTCAGAAGAATCAAGCTCAAGAGCATGAGAAAAAACTATATTGTTGTACACAAGCCTGCAGCAACAACCTTGGCCTATGAAATAAGGACAGATAAAAAGAAAGTAGAAAGACACAGACTAGAGGCTGCTGTCAGTGGTATCAGTCAGCTAGGTTTCAGTGGGGAAAAGAAGATGAGGTTTAAGAGAAGAGTTGTTGTTCAATAGAGAGTAATTTGGAAGTTAGATCATGAATATAGGTAAAGTTGTTGGGAATTGAGTCTTGCTTGGGCATTATGTGAATTTAGCTAAATATGAGATAATAGCTGAAGAGTCTCACTATCATAAACTTGAAATCTATCTATCTGTTTATCTATACACCGAGGCTGCTTCCCCCAAAGGAAGGAGAGGTAGCCGAGACAGGATGACACATTCCCAATTTACTCATCCACCTAAACACATTCATTCCCATCTTAGCCCCAAAGGGGAGAAGGGACAGATCCTCACCGCACCACACCACACGATGGTCAACTGCGCAGTGCAATCATTGACATCCGCAGCAGGACCCGACAGCAGAGATGGTTTACCTCTGCCACATCATAAAAGACCCATCCCCTTACCCGCACCTGACCTGATCAGCTGATCAGACAAATGCGGGAGAATATCCTCTCAGGGCTGCATCATCATTTATTCATTCACAATTTCTCTCCATTCATTTCTGTCATGCACAGCCACTCATCCTTGCTCAACAGACATCCCTTTCGCATCCAGTGCTCTCTTCACACTGTCCATCCATCCTATTCGTGGTCTTCTTCTCAGCCTTACACCTCTCACATCGGACCTAGTTATCTTTTTCACCAAATGCTCGTTATCCATTCTCTCCATATGCCCAAACCTTAACACCCTCTGCTCAACTCTATCAGCCATCTCCTGCACAACTCCAGTTCTCCTTCGCGCTTCATCATTTCTCACTCGATCCATTCACTTCACTCTGCACATACTCCTCAGACACCTCATCTCCATTACATTCAAACTTTTCCTCACTGCTACACCCATATTCCATGTTTCAGCCCCATATAATGCATTTGGTACCACAGCATCCTCATACAGCCTTCTCTTTACATCCATTCTAAGTGAACGACATCTAAACACTTTTTTCATTCCTCCCAGCACCTTTCCTACTTCATTCACTCTAAACTTCACTTCTGACATCTAAACACTTTTTTCATTCCTCTCAGCACCTTTCCTACTTCATTCTAAACTTCACTTCTGCATCTATTCTTCCATCTGCAGCAACATGTGACCATAAATACTTAAAACACTCTACCTCCTCAAGCAACTCACTATTCAAAACTATATTCATCCTCCTACCATCTACCAACCTCGTACACTTCATCACTTTACTCTTATTCTCATTTACTTTCAATTTCTTCCTTTCACACACCCTTCCAGACTCCTCTACCAACTGTCTCAATCTCTCATCTGAATCAGCCACCAGTTTAGTATCATCTGCAAACAGCAGCTGCTTCAGATTCCACTCTCTACCATCAGCATTCACCAGACTCAGACCTCCACGTAAGACTCTTGCATTCACCTCCGTTACACCACCATCCATATAAATATTAAACAACCAAGGCGACATCCCACATCCCTGCCGCAGCCCCACTCTCACAGGGAACTAATCACTCACAGTATTTCCCACTCTTACACACGCTGTACTATTTACATAAAAACTTTTCACTCCTTTTAGTAACCTACCATCAACTCCATACAAACTTAAAACAGTCCACAAAGCCTCCCTATCAGTTCTGTCATACGCTTTCTCTAAATCCATGAATGCGCAAAACACATCCTTACCTTTCGCTAAATACTTGTCACACACCTGTCTCACAGCAAACACCTGATCCACGCATCCCCTCCCTCTCCTAAAGCCACACTGCTCATCACCAATCACTCCTTCTGTGCCCTCTCTAACTCTCTTAATTAACACTGCCATACACCGTACCTACAACACTCAACAGACTTATACCCTTAAAGCTAGTACATTCATACTTATCACCCTTACCTTTATACAACGGGACCACACAAACACTTGCCCAGTCAGTTGGCACCATACCCCTCACAAAGCACACATTCAACAATCTTACTAACCAGTCAACAATAGTTGCTTCACCACCTTTCAGGCATTCCACAACACACCCATCCATACCTGCAGTTTTCCCTGTTTTCATCTCCTTTACTGCCTCCTGCACTTCCTTCTTCGTGATCAGAGAATCATTCAACTCACCCAACACATTTATTCTTTGCACCTTTCCATCTGCCACAGTGTCAGCCTCCCTTTCGTCCTCTACATTTAACAGTCTTTCAAAATACTCCACTCATCTCTTCCTTATTGCATCCATCTTAAATAACATCCTTCCATCCTCTGCTTTTACTTGGTCATCCTTCCCAGACTCTCCCTTTTGCACCCTTTTCACCTCCTTCCAAAACATTTTCTTATTTTGTTGAAAATTCTCAGTCAACTGCCTACCCCACCTCTCATCTGCTGCCACTTTAGCATTATGCACAGCTCTTCTCGCCCTATTCTTCCTTTCCATCTACCTCTCATATGACACCTCATCCTTCCTCTGCAGCCACACTTCATATGCACGTCTCTTCTCAGCCACAGCCATATTTACTTCCTCGCACCACCATTCACTTCCTTTTCTTACACCACCACCCACTTGTCTCACACCACACATCTCTTCCATATACCCCACCGCAGCACTCTTAAACAACTGCCATTCCTCCTCCACACTGCCATTGAAATAAGATTAAAACACACACACATACACACACACACACACACACACACACACACACACACACACAGACGAAAAAGATAAAGGATAAGCTGAATGTTAAACTGCTTTCTTGTTATTTATTTAGAAGAAATAGTATGACATTTATATAGCTTGATCTAGATAGAGAAAATATTTAGAAGCTAATGCTGAATGAGGAAACGAGTGAATATTGATGAGATGCAGGCTGGATTTATGCCAGGCCATTGGACTGCTGATGCAGCATTCTTTGTCAGATGGCATCAGAAAAAATACACAGGAATGAAGAGAGAGTTGTACTTGTCTTAGCTGTGCCATACTTTGTTTTTGTTGATTTGGAGAAGGCTTTTGACAGTGCCTAGGGAAATGATGAAGTGGGCAATGAGAATGCTTGGGACTGAGGGATAAATGATAATGGTTAGAGTGGTTATGGCAAAGTACAAGGGTACTAGCACCCAGGTGAGAGTGAAAGAAGGTATGAGTGATTAATTTTGCATGAATATTGGTGTGCAGTAGGGGTCGGTTTTAAGCCCCTTTTTGTGTGACGTAAGGAATATACTCCCATGGGAAGTGTTACACTGTACGCTGATGATGTGGTGTTCATTGCAAAGAAAGAGGGCAGCAGAAGAGAGATTTAGGAGGTGGAGAGACGGAATGGAATGGGGCACACAAAGGTTTGAAAGTAAACACATAAAACAAAAGTGACAGTATCTAGGGCGGGTGATAGTTCTGTCAAAGCAAATGGAATGTAGCCATGTGCAGTTTGCTGCAAGAACATTGGAAGTAACTCTTGTTTTCCACAATATTTGTGATAACTGGATTTATATGAGATGTAGTGGTAGTTGAGGTAGGCTACAAAATATATATATATATATTTAATGTAAAAGCAAGCATAATTGCAGAGAAGCAGGAAAGGATTAATTTTGCTGAAGTTTCATAAGTGTGTGCAGCTTTATTATTTGGGGAACATAATATGTGCTTGAGGTAGCTCGGTAGCAAGGTAATGAGTTGTTGGAAGAAATTTAAGAAGTTGTCCTCCTGACATTGAGAGGGCCCTCCCTCCATTCCAAGAGGTCATTGTATACAGCATGTGATACGAGTGTGATGCTGTATGTTAGTGAGAGTTGGACAGTTAAAGAGGATATTCTCAGGCTCAAATGTACAGAGATGATAATGATTAGATGGGTGTAGTGCATCCTTGAATGACTGGTGTGGGGGAATTTAGATTGCAAATGAAGTGTTGAGAGAAAGGATAGGACTCAATTGTATTTGTATTGTGATGAGAAGGGGTAGTTTGGGATGGTTTGGGGATGTACAGAAAAAGGAGGATGACAGTGGGATGTGAATGATGAGAGGTGTGAACATTGAGGGTGGAGTTGCAAGAGGTAGACAGAAGAAGACATGGGACAAGGTCATGGTGTTACTTGAGCTTTAAGGGGCTAAATAGGGAGGCTGCTGGAGACTGAGCAAAGGTAGAGTCACCATTAGGTGACCAAGGCCGACACATGGAAGCATGTTGGAGCCTTTATAAATGGAGTGAAGTGACAGAGTGACTCTTATTACCAAAACCCTGAAAAAGGTCAGCAAAAGAAGATGGTCAGGAATTGGACCTAGAGAAATGGTGAGCTGAGAGCCTCAGCTTCTCCTGTCACTGGCTTTGAGTCCACTTTGAAAGTATGTTTTATTCAGTAGGAGCTACATCCTCCTCTCTGCACATCCTCTCACTTCCCTCCCCTCCATTCCCTTGTTCAGGATGGACAGTGAAGTGGAGGGTGAAGAAAAGTAGACAAAATGAAATTGAAAAAAGCAAAGAGAAGTGGGGGGTTGGGGAGGGATGTGAAGTGTTGGAAGTTGAGTCACTTCCTTTCTTTATTTCTTTATTGTACAAACTTAATCCAGTCAGTGTCTATTACCTTACATATCACTACCTTCCCTGGTCAGATACCTAAAGCTACTGCTGAGAAAGGAGGGCCTGAGTCTTTGTACAACGGCAGAGTTCGAGGTGGTGCGAACAATGAAGGAGCGAGTTTGTTACTTGGCTACCAATCCACAACGGGAAGAGAGTGTTGATACAGAACGACTCCAGTACCAGCTACCAGATGGTTCTACTGTTGAGGTTAGTTCCAAGGAGTGGTTGTTGTTGAGGAACACTGGTTTTTTTGGCCAAGCAGAACCATCTACCTCAGGCAAACAAGCACCCCTGCAGGGCTGTCCCATGCAGTGGATTAATACTATCATGTGGTAGACAATGCCTCGCCACTGCAAGGAAGTGGTTCCCAGATGGACGCTCTAATTATATCTCTTCACTTCACCCAGTTAACAGGGTACCACATTTAAACAGCAAATCACCCCATAGCTTGCACGGCTATTGCATTTGGGAATTTTACCTCGCAAATTGAAACCAGCAAATTGTGCCATTGAAACCCGTGTTACATGGCAAATTAGTGTGGTGAAATCCCAAAATTCCCCCTTTGGCCCCCTTGACAAGTTTTTACCCCCTTAAGATCTACCATTCATTGTAATACACATACTGTACAACCTTTAGGAACATCACTGGGCATAAAACAGGCTTAATTAGAGTGCAAAAAGTGGTGGCTGAGTAGTGGTCACTTAACATGACAGGGGACAGGGTGATGTTTAGATGTTGGGAAAGATGATATCTTCAGATGACAACCTACCTGCCTTGAGGTAGGTGAAAAACCATTTTGTTAGCATAAAGTATTGAAAAACTTAGTTGAAAGAAAAAAAGAAAGTACTGTGCATACTGAGTGGCAACAGTGAGATGAGAGAGAAGAGAAGCAGGCAACAAGTGATCTTGTGTGTGTGTGTGTGTTTGTGTGTGTGTTTGTTTCTGCATGTATCCAGTGCATATGTGTTCGTGGTCAGCTGATCAAGTGTGAACAGATCGTTTCACAGTTTCGCTTCCCGTAATTTTATCCGATTTATATCTGTTTGCTTTAATGAAGAACTTAGTTGAAAGAAGAAAAAGCACATAGCGAGTGGTTGCGATGAAGTACAAAGGAGTACAGAGGTAGGCAAACAGCTCATGGCCTTTGGTTCCTTCTTCCTCGCATAAAAAAAAACACACACACACACACACACACAGCAACAGACCTAATGGTCTTTTCGAGACTGCTTGTTACAGAGAAGACTATCACAGTGATATGTAATTCTGTAAATTGAAGGTAAGGCGGCGAGCTTTATTTTTGGGGGGGTGGATGTTAGTAGCATAGATCCGCGTGGTTAGTGTCGAAAAGATTTTTCATCTCCACTACCCACATTGTCGACTAGGGACACAAGGGCAAGTAACATTATCTGTCTATCTATCTATTGCCAGACGCCACAATTCCGTAAGGAGTGGCCATTTGACTTTGAGTTATTTGTTTTATGGGGAGGGGCACTAACTCTCCACCAACCCACTTGTTGACATGTAGGGAGCACGTATGGTTTGGTTATATGGTTACCACCCAGCATTGTAAATGGTTTCTTGGCTTACAGGAAACCATTTGGCTTGTCACTCAATGTAAAGCCACCTGTAAAGGAAAGAAAATCAATAAGAAGTGACAGGAAAGATGGGAGAAATAGGAAGAGAGGAGGGCAGGCACAGAAAAAGAATGATAAAGGCTAATGAAGAAGTAGGCAGCACTACATATATCAACAAATGCCACAAACTCCAAGACACTCTTGATGTGCACCAACACCAGACAGGTTACTTTGCGACCAAGGTGGAGTGGGCAGCAGCCTTTTTCTGTCAAGCATTGCCAGTAGTGCTTGGGTGTGTTGCGGGGAGCGGCAGGCAGTTTGAAAAATTCTTGTTCTGTGCACACTTCCAATTAATGCAGTCAAAAGCAGATACTGTATTTCTTTAATTCAGGCAGCTTTTTGCTATGTCAGATAATGTTTGTGGCCAACCCATATGGGATTAAGGCATCTGGCAATAAATAAATAGTTAATGACAAGTCGGGTAATGCTGTGTAAGATAAATGGAAGATTACTGTGCTGTATATGTACTTGTGTATGTGTATACATGTACAGTATATAATTATGTATGAGGGCTTCCAACCGAACTTTTTAAATAGCACACCAACTAGCTGGTGTAGCGAGATTGCAACAGGAGCATTGTGTAGTGGTGACTTTGAGCTTAGTCTAACACTAACCACATCAAGCCACATCACTTAGTCATTGAGGTATACTTGCTTGAGTGATCGTGTATTTAATGTGGTGAATTTTTTCTATCTCTTCTATTGTCTGAAATTGGCAACCTTTCAGTGTGGATTTCAGCCTGGGGGGGGGGGTTGCAGGGGCCAAATCTGGACAGTAGGGTGGCTGGGGGAATAATATTGTGCTTCACCAAAAAGTCATAGATGGGGAACAATGCATTAGCAAGGGCATTGTCATGGTACAACATCCAGGTTTTGCTTGTCCATGCCTCAGGCCATTTTCCTTCGCACTGCCTCCCTCAAATGCTTCAGGATGTTCAAGTAAAACTCCGTATTGACTGTTTGACCTCATGGAACAAACTCATGGTGAACGACTCCCTTCCAGTCAAAAAAGATGATCAGCATCACCTTCACATTTGAGCGATTGACACAAGTCCTCCCCCCTATTTTTCACTCTACTGCGACAGCTGCCTTTTTGTGTTGACATCGAAGCTGTACACCCACGTATCATCACCTGTTACAACATTTTTCAGAAAGTTTTAATCAGCCTTCAAACAATCAAACTGCTCCTGACTTACACGTTTATCAGCAGATGCAGCATAAATTTTGTGGCAGCATGATGCACCTTCAGTTTTTCATAGACAGAACTGACACCCCTGTTGTATTAGACTCAGTCATCATTGCCTGCTCTTAACTCCTTACTTCACAACTTGTTCTTGTGTCTGAATATAGGCTTAAGTACAACCAAATCCATAACTAGGGTATCAATTGTTCCCTTGTATGGATTCCATCTCATGTTCTTCACTGCTTGCTAGATCGAGCAGATGAGCTGGCTAAAGCCACTACCCAGAGAGAGAGAGAGAGAGAGTAGATTGTAATTTTAGTTTGTCATTCAGTATCTTGAAGTCTGGTATTAGAAGAGAGGAACAGTTAACCTTCTCAGAAAGACGAAACAGCAAAGTGGACATGAGTCAGTCTGTTTATCGTCATGGTGATGCAAGAGAAGCCCTATGTATATTGATCAGAGTTAGCAGACTTGTTGATGTTACTACCGCTAGGCTTGAATTAGGCTATAAGTATGTTTGGCATGAAACAGATCGTGTTAGTGGAAAAGCCAAATATAAACTGTGTGAGATCTATTTATTGCCAGATGCCTTAATCCTGTAAGGTGTGGCCACAAACAAATAGCCTCCATGTCGCCCTGTACCCCGCCATTTCACTGCCCTGCTCCCAGCTCACACCCCTCTCTCTCATATACCTCTCCACTCCATCCCTCCATCTCCTTGGCCTCCCTCTCTTTCTCCCCACCTCACATGCACTCCCCTCGTCAGTCTCTCATTCTCCATCCTCTCCATATAGCCAAACCAACTCAGTGTATTTCTACTAATGCTTTCTATCACATCCACATCCACACCACAATTCTCCTTCACTTCCTCTTATGCCAGGCTGTCTCCCTGTGTGACTCCATATGCTCTTCTCAAATAACCCATTTCTTCTGCCCACTCTTGACTTGTGTCCCTCTTTATGAGATATAAATAAATTAACTACAGTAATCCCTCATTTATCCAGATGTGCAGTATCTGGACCTGTTCATTACCTGGATACTGGACCTTTGCTCTGTTAAACCATTATCCGAATTTACATGCTATTGTCTGGACGTAAAAGTCCCCGAGCTCTTCGGTCGACCGGCCAACTTGTTTAAACATTTGGTATTGTGGCCACTGGGCTTGAGCCTTGAACGGGAAATAGGCAGTAACCCACTGTCAGAGCTAAAATGTTTGTCCGCCCCTGTACTGAATGTTCAAAGTCGCGCGCTGGTACGTTCACTCCCAACGAACCTCCAGCACCCAAGGAATACAGAGTGTAAACCAAAGGCGGTGTCAAAACATCTGTACGCATCCCCACCGAATATCCAAAGTCGCCCAGTCACTGAGAGTTGTGTTTCCGAATGGCCACCACGCATCTAACAGACCACAAGCCACAAGTAAATGTATGGTGAAAGCATCCATCAGCTTCGTGACAGAAGGCTGAAAATCCTGCCCACAGATCTCGTATCTCCCCCCTCCTGACCCACCTCCATACCCTCCCATGCTCCCTGCCTTGCTAGCCAGGCCTTCCAGCACCCCCCTTACTCCCTCAGTCCCTCCCCTCCTTCACACTGAAAGCAATGACCTGTAACTTTTTAAAGTTTTTGGAGATTTATTTTGATACTGTACTAATGGTCATATCAGAATTTCATGACATCCACAAGAAAGCTCACGAAATTCTGCATCTAGACCTATGCTTAACTCTTGCAAGTTGTAGGCAAAATTTTGCACTGGGATGGTATAGTTATATGAAGGTAAGTTTTACTCTTGAACACCGTTTATTCTCGCTGCAGTTTTGTTATTTTACTCATCAGTTTTCTGTGGTTTTTATTACCTTATCTTACAAACACCAACAAAGATGAAGGTATACCATTTATACCAGTATAACCAATTTCCAGTGGCATACACCCATACCCCGACATCCAGCAGTGTTGTGTACCAGTGGGAATGTTCATTCAGCGAATATGATGGATATTGAAGCAATTTTCCCCTTAAGATACTGAAGAAAAGCCAGAGATGCATTCCAAACCCAAACCCAAACTCTCATATACCTTACTTAATCAGTAGAGACTGACACAGAAACACCATTGATAATGTTGCTATCCTCATAAACAATGCCATTGCTAAATAATGAGACAGCAAACATCACATGCTGTGTGAGATGCTTCTGGGCAACTGAGAGGCAGGGAGCTGGCAGCATGCCAAGCTGGGTTGAGAATGGGTCGGGGGATGGGGAGGGAGACGAGCAGGGGTGGGGAAGGGTGGGGGACTGCAGTGAGACAAGTCAAGCAGGGGTGGGGGAGGGTGGGGGACTGCAGTGAGACAAGTGGGGGTGAGGGAGGGTGGGGGGACGGTCAGGTTGCTGGCAGTGCGCCAAGTGGGGGTGGGGGAGGGAGACAAGCAGGATTGGGGGAGGGAGACAAGCAGGGGTGGGGGAGGGAGACAAGCAGGATTGGGGGAGGGAGACAATCAGGGGTGGGAGAGGGAGACAAGTAGGGGTGAGGGAGGGAGACAAGCATGGTTGGTAGAGGGAGACAAGTTGGGGTGGGGGAGGGTGGGGGGACAGGGAAAGAAACAAGAAGGCCAAACAGCCCTACTACCCATCCCTCTAGTCTCACTCACTCAGCACACACACACCCACACATGGGAGACAAGTGGGGGTGGGGGAAGATGACAAATAGGGGTGGGGGGATGGAGGAGACATGCCTGGCAGTGCTGAGTGGGGCAGGGGATAGAGGAGGGACAGGGGGGGGAGAAGAGAGGGGATGGAGGGAGGACTGGGAGGGCCTCATTTCAAACCAGAGGAGAGGCAGGGCATCGGACTGGAGAGTTGGGGTGTCAGACTAGCGAGGCAACGGACATCGAAATTGTTTGGATTGTGGGACTGTTCCCCTATTTCTTGTGTTTGGTCCAGCCAAGCGCCGGTTATCGATGCGCCAGATAACAGGGTATGGGTGTATTTGGCTGGGGATTTTGTGTGTGTGTGTGTGTGTGTGTGTGTGTGTGTGTGTGTGTGTGTGTGTGTGTGTGTGCCATGGGAGCAGCTATCACTCAAAGATACACTGATTTTCCAACTGTCTTCAAGTTGTTTTGTGGATTTTTGTTGTTTATGCATTGTTTTCTTGGTGTTTAGAATTAGTATGGATATTCCTGTATGTGTTTTGATGTCTCATTATGGCAGAATGACCAGAAAACACTGCTAAAATTTGTAGGGGTACTGTACATATATATATATATATATATATATATATATATATATATATATATATATTTTTTGTGATATTCCTGTGTGTTTTGATGTCTAATTAAGGCAGCTTGACATGAAAACAGTGCCAGAAGTAGGAGGGTTACTGTACATACAGTAGTGTATAGGTAGGGTATTTTCTGGTTTCCAGTGATTTTTTGGCATGGCTTTCTGAGTGTTTGAAATTATTTTGGATATTCGTACGTGTGTTTTATGTCTAAATGTGGCAGAATGACCAGAAAACGTGCCAAAATTAGGAGGGTACTGTACAGTACGTACAGTAGTTTATCCATCCATCCATCCATCATCCAGTCCTATGTTGCCCCATGAGGAGCGTAGAAGCCTGGGGCTAGGTAGTTGGTCCTGACATTTAAGATCTATCTATCTATCTATAGCCCGATGCCCTAATCCCGCAAAGGGTGGCCGCAGACAAAACGCCTCCAAGTCGCTCTGTCACCCACCATTTGACTGCCCTCCCCCCAACTCACCCCCCCCCCTCCCTCATATACCTCTCAACTCCATCCCTCCACCTCATCCTCGGTCTACCTCTCCCTCTCCCTCCCTCCACCTCACCTACATACACCCTCTTAGTCAGTCTTTCATTCTCCATTCTCTTCACATGTCCGAACCACCTCAGTGTATTTCTCCTAATCTTCTCAACCACATCCACATCCACCCCACAGCGTTCCTTCACTTCTTCATTCGTCAACCTGTCCCTCCACGCCACTCCACATGCTCCTCTCAAGTAACTCATTTCCACTGCTCTCACTCTTGACTTGTTCCCCTCTTGCAAGGTCCATGCCTCGCTTCCATACGTCAGGGTAGGGATCACAATACTATCATGCAGTGACTTCTTAACTTCCATACTCACCTCCCTGTTTCTCATCACTGCTTTCAGTGTACCAACAACCTTCCTTCCCTGCTGTACCCTTTCACGCACTTCATCCCCCAAAGTTCCATCCTTACTCATCACACTACCCAAGTACTTGAATGCAGTCACATTCTCCATATCCTCACCATCCAACCTCACTGCACACTCTGTGACATCATTCCTCTCAAACACCATAACTTTACTTTTGTTTACATTAACTTTCAGCTTCCTCCTCCTACACACTGTCCCAAATTCATTCACCAAACCTTGCAACTCCCATTCATCTTCACTCAACAGTACTGTGTCATCAGCAAACAGCACCACTGGAAGCTTCCAAATCTCACCCTCATTCATTAGAGCCACCCCCACATCCACTGCCCTACCCTGCACCTCCTTTACAACCCCATCCATGTATATATTAAAGACCCATGGAGACATCACACAACCCTGTTTCAGTCCCACATTGAGATCAAAGAACTCACTCAGCTCACCATTCACTCGCACCGTAACCCTAGCTCCCTCGTACATACTCTTCGCAGCACTCAACAATTTCCCCTCCACTCCATATATTCTCAATACCTTCCACATACCTTGCCTATCTATTCTGTCATAAGCTTTCTCCAAGTCCATGAAGGCAGCATACACTTTCCTTCCCTTCTCTAGATACTTCTCCACTAAACATCTTAGAACAAATATCTGATCTACACACCCTTTTCCCTTCCTAAATCCCCCTTGTTCTTCTCCAACTAGCTCCTCTGTCATATGCCTAACTCTATCAATGAGTATTCTACCATATATTTTACCAGTCACACTAAGTAGGCAAATACCCCTATGGTTACCACATACTTCTCTCTCTCCTTTTCCTTTGTATAAAGGAACAATTATTCCTGATTTCCAGTCCTCTGGAACCCTTCCCTCTTCCCAAGCCAATCTACACAACTTCCATATCCACTCCACAACAATCTCACCCCCATACCTAAGCATTTCACCACACACTCCATCAATTCCTGGGGCCTTTCCCAACTTAATATTCTTCATCGCTTCCACTACTTTCGCCTTACTGATCTCTTCCTCCCTCCTCTCATCTCTTCTTCTCCCAGCCATTCCCCAACCACTTATACTCGCACTGCTCTCACTCTCTACATTCAACAAATCCTCAAAGTGCTCCTTCCATCTCCTCAGTTTCTCTCTCTTCTCCACCAACAACCTATTATTCCTATCTTTCACTCCCCAACTATTTCCCCTTTCACACTGCCTTACTTTCTTTACCTCCTTCCAAAACAATTTCTTACTCTCCCTCCATTTCACACTCAGATTCCTCCCAGACTCCTCATCCACTTTCTTTTTACTCTCCTTCACCAGTCTCTTGACCTCCCTTCTCCTGCTCACATATACCTCTCTCTTCTCTCTCTCATCTTCTCCCCTACCTCTACTTGCTAACCATTCACTATATGCCTTCTTCTTTTGTTCCACAGCTCGTTTCACGTCATCATTCCACCATGCTGTCCCTTGCACACCCTTGCATCTCCTCCTCACTCCACAGCGCCTATCTCTTCCGTGAATATCTTACATACGTCTTCCACCCCTTCCATCTGCTCTAGCTCATACCTTCCCAATCTTTCTTCCACTATGCTCTTATACTCTGTCATTTTCTCACTATCTTGCAATTTCTCCACTCTTCTCACAGGAGTTGCTTCCTCCTGTCTTCCCCTTAGTCTCCTCAACCACTTTCTTTGCAGCTCTACCTTGGCCATCACTAAGTGATGGTCCGAGACTCCATTCCCCCACCCTCTCCACACTCTTGCATCCAACACTTGTCTTCTCATTTGCTCATCCACACACACGTAGTCTATCATTGCCTTTCGTTCAACAAGTTCACCATCCATCCTCCTGATTACTCTCCATGTATACCGGTGGATCATCTTATGCCGAAAGTAGGTGTTGGCTATTGCCAACCCCTTACAAGCACAGGTTTCCACCAGAGCACTTCCATTCCCATCTACGTCAGCTGGCACACCCCACTGACCAACCACTCCATCCACTCGTACATTCCCAACTTTGCCATTCATGTCTCCAATCAACAGCACTCTCTCGCTCCTCTCAAACTTGTCCATTTAAGATGAGGTAGGGTATTTTTGGTTTTCAGTGGTATTTTTGCATGGTTTTCTTGGTGTTTAAAATTATTTTGGATATTCCTATGTGTGTTTTGATGTTTAAATATGGCAGAATGACCGGAAAACACTGCCAAAATTAGGATAGGTACTGTACAGTATATACAGTAGTGTATAGCTAGGGTGTTTTTTGGTTCTCTCCCTTTTTTTTTTTTTTCTTGGTGTTAAAAATTATTTTCGATATTCCTATGTGTGTTTTGATGTCTAAATATGCCTAAATGACTGGAAAACACTGCCAGAGTAAGCAGAGGTAGGCTACTGTACAAGTAGGTTATGTATATATTGGAGGTTGGGTATAGTAGGCTGGGATAGTGTTCATTATCCAGACATTGCCACTACCCGGACATGCTTTTAGCACTAGTACGTCGGATAATTGATGGACTACAGTGCACTCGCATAACTCACGGACTTCTGACTCACGAATTATCAAACTCATGGTGTCCTTATCTAAGTCATCATTGTCGCCAAACTCACGGAAAATGCTTTAACTCGCGTTTTTCCACTAGGAAGTGGATACTCAGATGGCTGATGATGATGATGATGATGATATAATATATATATATATATATATATATATATATACAGGGTGTAACGCGACGTATGACAAAAAGTTACACCAATGATCTATCATGTAATTTTGAGTATATTTTGTTCTATAGACATATGCTCTCTGCGATCCCAGTTCAGTACCCAGCATTCGGCTGTTTTGTGTAAAAGCTTCGTCTCTTGCAATGTGCCATTGGGTGAGAGCTTCGCAGGGCGACGGGAGACGAGTATTGTTAGCTTATACTTTACTGTACATGAAAATCCCATATCCTATCGGTACACACGAGTTTTAAGAAGAAACTTTACGTAGTCTATTGATTCTTTAACATCAAGACATGCATTCATGCAATTCTTTTGCACAAATCGACTGTAATTAAGGATTAAATTCAAATTTTATGGCTTGCAAGGGAGTAGGGAGGGAGGGAGGACAGGCTGGTGTGTTGTTGCCAGTTGTGTAATATTTGGTTTGTAGGATGTAACTACCAGCATTATCAGAACACCCACAGCTCATTCAGTGAAAAAATGTTATTCTAAAGGGAGATTAGCCTCACTTTATGTCAGGAAGAATTTTATTTACCACAGTTTTTCTGCTGCAAGTAAACGTGGCGCGATTGGGTATCTCCACCTGTGTTCCTCTCTGAAGAACTGGCATTATCATCGCAGAATCCGTTAAAAAATACACGATGTCTGCATATTCTTCATTGCTGTACGTACGTGGCATGCTGTTTCATGAACATGTGAAGCTGAACCCGGTGAACAACAGAACGCGGAGAACAGTATTTGAAATGTGTGCCTCCCCTGCAAATGTTCCCGTTCAAATGACAGTGGACGCAGGGTTGCCAAGTCCTTATCATCAATCTCGCTAGTCTAGTCCTGAAAATTTGCTAGAATGTCGCTAGATAATAAACACTGCAAAACATCGCTAGGAAATACGATAAAATCTCTAGAATATCACCTAAAAATGGTAAAATATCCAGAATGTAGCTAGATATTCTGTTGCCAGACGTTAGTGCCGCAAGTAGAAGCAAAAAATAGGTCTAGCTGCATAGTCGTTACATTGGCAAGCCTGTGTCACTCTTCTCACGTCAACATCATATGAAAAAAATGGTGCCACTTTTACTTGCATCAGAAAAATTGTAATGAATAATAATATTACTACTGACTTAGAATGATGCTAGTTACTCAATACAGTAATGTTCTTTCACTGAATGAGCTGTGGGTGTTATGATAATGCTGGAAGCTACATCCTACAAACCAAATATTACAAAACTGGCAACAACACACCAGCCTGTCCTCCCTCCCTCCCTACTCCCTTGCAAGCCATAAAATTTGAATTTAATCCTTAATTACAGTCGATTTGTGCAAAAGCATTGCATGAATGCATGCCTTGATGTTAAAGAATCAATAGACTACGTAAAGTTTCTTCTTAAAACTCGTGTGTACTGATAGGATATGGGATTTTCATGTACAGTACAGTATAAGCTAACAATACTCGTCTCCCGTCGCCCTGCGAAGCTCTCACCCAATGGCACATGCAAGAGACGAAGCTTTTACACAAAACAGCCGAATGCTGGGTACTGAACTGGGATCGCAGAGAGCATATGTCTATAGAACAAAATATACTCAAAATTACATGATAGATCATTGGTGTAAGTTTTTGTCATACGTCGCGTTACACCCTGTATATATATATATATATATATATATATATATATATATATATATATACAGTATATATATATATATATATATACAGTATATATATACAGTATATATATATATATATATATATATATATATATATATATATATATATATATAAAATAATAGAACAGTTGAAGGAAAAACAAAAGAGTAAAAAAAAAATCCATAATTACGGTTACAGTATTTACTATAATAGAACAGAGGAAGGAAAAACAAGAGTAAAAAAAAAAAAAAAAAATTACAGGTATCTTCCATTCATAAAAATATCTGTAACAGTTTGACTTGAACAGCTGTAAGTTGAAGTTTGGCGGTAAACCACTCTGGGGAAGCGAGTTTCAAAGATATGCAATTTGGGGAATAAAAGAATTCGGATAGGCAGAAGTTCTGCAGTATGGCGGTGTGACAGTCCGGTCATGAATGCCACCATATAGCGTGGGGGAAAGGGTGGAGAGGTGGCACAGGGGATGCAACTTTATCTGAGCATTTGCCATAAAAATGTCTGTCTGTAAAATAATGCAAGGGAGGCAGTATTCGTTCTTACATGTAGGGGAGGTATTTCATTATTAATAGTAGTGTTGTAAACCCCTTACTTGCGACATTTCTTTTAAAAGGACCTATCAGCAGACTGCAACTTTCCTTTTAAAATCCAGAATTCTTTTTCAAAAGTCACACCTTGTATTTTGCCACAAGTACTTTGTGTATTCGTCCGCCCATGCCTGGGGTTGCCAGTTCATCATTTTAGCTTCCTGCTCACTGCATTGCTTACACAAATGAGGCTAGTTTGCTGCAGCGACACACAAAAACATAAAAAATGTTGTTGCGTCCACTTATCTCTACGGCAGCTTAGGAGCATCTAGACATTCACTCAAGTGCTAATAGGTAAGTAGAAAGGTTTAGCTTTCTTTTGCATGTATTATTTTTTGTGTGTGTGTGTGTTAACCCCTAAAGTACGCAATTCGCTCAGCAGGTCTGTCCCTCCAGCCGCAAAACAGGGTCGATTTTTCGACTTTCACCAAGGTAAAAATTTTTCTTCCACATTTCAAGAGACTGAATTTACACACCTGAAAATGTATGTTTCAGCCAGATTGACTAAATAGTTATTGCACAATTGCCCGTCGAATATTCAAAAAAGTTAGCAGTCTCCCATGGGCAAAATAGAAAATGTACAGAAAATGCATTATTTGCGGTAAATAATTATATAGACATAACTAATGTCAATGTGAAGTGTTCCCTAGGCATGAAATGTCAGTGTGGCATATGCCCATAGCAACAAAACAAGCCAGGCGAAAAGTGGAGGTGGAGTGTGTATGGCTGGAGGGGGGAGGAGGATGGAGGGATCAGGAGGAGAGAGAGAGGGGAGAAGGGTTGCTATGCACACACACCGCCGTAGAGGGTATGTTGGGGTATGGTTGGTTAGGAGAGGACAATGTGGAGATGAAGCATTGGGGCTGAGGGAGGTAAAGTGACAGTGGTGGGAGGGGGATCCTTCTCCCCCACCTTAGGGGGCCAATCACACCATACCACCCAGACACTCTATCTCCCATTGGTCTGATCCTATATATGTCACCAAAGGGGCGGAGTTACCCTCCCCCAGTTTTTTGTGTGTATCGATCGTGCGGGATAGGCTGGCGTGTCAAATTTCACAAAAGCACAATCGTGTGGCATTGGCCTTGAGGGGTTAATATGAAAACTATTGAATTGAAAATGGGGTGCCTTTTGGGTGGATTGCAGCACCAGAGGCATCACTTTTGCCACCTTAGCCTCAATCAAGGGGTTAATAATTCTAATAGCTTTGTTTTGAATTTTGTCTAGTTGTTTTAATGGAACCTCTCCACATCCATTCCACAAGGTAGAGCAATATTGCTGCTGAGAGCACACATGACTCTTGTAAATTATAGCTAACTGCTTGTCAGTGAAGCAGTTACAGACTCTGTACAATAGTTTCTTTGAAACAGTTTAGCAAATGGTCTAACCTGAGAGGTCCAACTGAGAGTACTGTTAAGTGAAATACTTTATACTTGATGATATTCTTGGGAAGATTCTGAACAGACATCCAGACTTTGCTTATTGTAAGTGAAGTGCTTTCATACAATGAACTCTGAGATTCCTAGAGATTTCATGAACACTTACATGGTAAGCTTTGTATATGGATCATTTATCATTCTGAGCTAGTAGTCCAGACTTTGCCTACTGTATTTTTTTTTTTTTTTTTTTTTTTAAATACCAGAACAGGAATGAAAAACAAATGAATAAAAAAAATCCATAAACCAGATTACTGATGTCCTCCACTCATAAAATATGTGTAACAGTTGTACCTAAACAGCTGTAGGGTGAAGACAGGGGGGAAATGAGTTCCAGAGAGATGCAGTTCAGGGAATAAAAGAATTCTGATAGGCAGAAGTTCTATAATATGGCTATGTGACATTCCAGTCGTGAGCACTACCAGATGCCCTTGTAGCATGAGAGAAGGCATAGAGAGATGGTACAATGGATGCAGCTTCCTCTGAGCATTTGCCATAAAAATATCAGTAAAATAATGCAAGGGAGGCAACATTCCTTCTTACTTGTAGGGGAGGTAGTTTATTTCTACAGTAATAGCATGGTTATTAATAATTCCAGCAGCTTTGTGCTGAATTTTGTCTAGTTGTTTTAGTACAACTTTTCCACATCCATTCCACAATGGCGAGCAATATTCAAGCTGAGAGCGCACATGACTCATAAATTGTAGCTAACTGCTCGTCAGTGAAGAAATTACAGACTCTGTACAGTAATCCTAGTTTCTTTGAGGCATTTTTAGCAAGTGATCTGACATGAAAGGTCCAGCTGAGGGCATTGTTAAGTGAGACATCAAGAATTTCAGTACTTCTGGAGATGGGAATATTTGTAGCATTGAAGGTAATATACAAATCAGGCAATATCTGTCAATTAGTAAATTGCATACAGTATACTGTATTTGGTTTTACTAGCATTAAATGAGGCAAGGTTGTTTTGTCCCCATTCATTAATCTTAGATAAGTTCTGATTTATGAAGATGGCTGGACTGAGTTCAGGGTTAGAGTTACTAGGCTTTGTAAATGGTTGTTTGAGTGTGAATGAACTGTGAAAAGTTGAGTCATCTGCATATGAATGGATGGGATTATGGGTGGTAGTAGTAGTAGTTGTTCCCTAGGCAGTCTAGCTAAACAGCCCCGAGTCCCTAAGGAAAGCCATGGCTGAGACCTGGCTTTCCCACAGAGTTCTCAAGGAGTGTATGTTGTGTTGTAGTAATAATAGTAGTAGTTGTTCCCTAGGCAGTCTGACCGAACAACCACGAGTCCCTTAGGAAGGCCATGGCCGAGACCGGGCTTTCCCACACACCTCTCAAAGAGTGTATGTTGTGTTGTTGGCGTAGATGATTGTGTACAATGCAGTCTTCCATAATATGCTTAATAGTGTGAGGTGCAGTGTTACATCCTGGACAGGCATCAGTGACAGAGTCATCCAGCCTCTTCTGGTAGCTTAGGATGGCTGGATGGTGCCCACATCTCAGCCTGGCCAGGTGGACCCTGTCCTCACGAGGGAGATAGGATTCAGAAGGGTGGATGTCAGGAGGCCATGTATGCTGCTGTGTGTTGTCTGGAGCGGCGAGTGATCTGGGTGTGGATATGCTTTTGGAACCTGGTCTGAGGTGGATTAGGGAGGAAAGATGACAGTATGTGTGTATGTCGTGTGCTGGGTGTTGTTTTGATGTTCCTTGGTGTGGGTGGATGTGCCGCCATGTAATGTAGTGGATGTTGTGGGTTTGTGGAGGCTGCAGCAAGAATCTGGGTGCCTCTCATGTCTAGGTGATCCTTGACTTTGAGGACTTTGGTTTCTTGATGTAGGTGGTCGGTGGATGTAGCAGCTGTGCAGTCTGTGATTATTTTTAGGACCTTCTTCTTTATGGCCTGTACAGTGTTGTAGTGTGGTTTGGTAAGGTTAGAAGCCCAGGCAAGGCTTGCATAATTCATCACTGAACGTATGTATTGTTTGTATACTGTGGTGGTGGTTTCTTTGTTGTGTCCGAATGTTGTATGGGCAAGTGACCTCAAGGCATTGAGTCTTGGTGTTATTTTATTTTTAATGTTTGTGATGTGTTATTTAAATGACATTAATATATTGTATGTTACACCAGGGATTTTTGGGGGGGGGGTAGGGGAGTGTTGTTTATGGTGAGGTGTGGGATGTGACTGTGTTCTGCTCTCTAGTTTGTGAGAAGGGTCACTGTAGATTAGGCTGGGGCTATTTTGAGCCTGTTTGTGGTGAACCATTTGTGTAGTGTGTTGAGGTAAGGTTGGAGGATGTGTGCAGCTGTGTTTGCATTTTTGTGCATACATGTAAGTGTTATATCATCTGCATAAGAAGCTATGTGTATCTGTAGTGTGTGGGGTGTGGGTATGTCATGCATGTATAGGTTAAAGAGTGTAGGGAACAAAACAGATCCTTGGGGGACGCCGTTTGTGAAGTTTCTGATGTTAGAAGACTGACCGGCAAATGTTATGTATGCACATCTGCCTGCTAAGTAGTTTGCCAACCATCTTTTTGTGTTATTGTGCATGTTTGTGTTGAGTAGTTTGTTTGTGAGGTTGTGTCGGGGGATGGCATCAAAAGCTTTGCTGATGTCTAGTGTGATTAGGAGTGTTCTGTGTGGTGGCCTAGCTGAATTCATGCCATCGAAAACTGTCTGTGTAAGGTGTGTAAGAAGGGTGTTTGTGGAGTGTAGTGGCCTAAAGCCATGTTGTGAATGGGCTAGGGGAATGTGTGGAGTGACTAGTTGTAGTACCAGTCGTTCAGTGACTTTAGAGGGGGTGCAGAGGAGTTTGATGGGGCAGTGTGAGGAGGGTAACGTGGGGTCTTTGTTGGGTTTAGGGATAGTGATGATAATGCCATGCTTCCAGATGTTGGGTATTATGTTGTGTGAGTAGCTGTAGTTTGATATGTTGGTGAGTGCATGTATGGCTTGTGGTCCAAGGTGTTTAAGGTGAATGTTGCTTATGTTGTCTGGTCCACAGGCAGCTGAGTGCTTAAGGTTGCTAATGATGTGCTTCGTCTGGTTGTAAGTGAAAGGTGCATAGTCAGGGTCTGTGGGGAACTGTCTCATACGTCAGATGATACGTCGGTCTTCGGGATGGGGGTTTAGATGGCTGACTTGTGAAAAGTGATTGATGAGAGTGTTTGCTTGTTGTTTGTTTGAAGGTATGGTGTCTGTTGTTGTGATGGCAGCATGTGAGTGTGTAGTGTTGCTGTTGGAGAGTGTGATCCTGTTTAGTGTTTTGTAGAGTTTACTGGTGTTTGTTTTGTGGTCAAGTGCTTGGAGATAATTATTCCAGTTTAGTGTTTGCTGTTTTGATATTTTGTTTATTTGAGTGTTCTTGTATTTGTTGTACAGTGTCTTGTGTATGGGGTGTTGGGGAGTGTCGCAGTGTGTCCCGTTGTCTGATGAGGCCTTGAATTTCTTATGTGAAGTTGGGGTTGTATCTCTTTCTGTTGCATCTTGGGATGTGTCTTTTGTCTGCATTTTGTATAATTGTGTTGAAAGTGTGCACAGCAGTGTTGATGTTTGTGATGGGTGTACTGTTTAGTGTTTCGAAGTGTTGTTCTGTTTCAGTTGCAAAGGCCTCCCAGTTGGCTCTCTTATAATTAGTGTATGTGTGTCTGTGGCCAGCTGGGGTGATTATGGTTTTGGTAGTGATGATGATTGGGAGGTGATCAGAACCTAGGGTTTTGACACTCTCCAGGATGTAATGGGGGTGAGGTTTGGGGAGCAGAAGGTGATGTCTGGGGATGATGGGAGGAAGAGGGCTTGGTGTGGGGTATGGGTATGTTGGTCTAAACTGTTTAGTATGAAAAGATTATCTGTCTGGGATTATAGTAACAGACCTTTGTCTGTGTCAGGGTTGTTGACATGCCAGGCCAACGACTTGGCTCTGAAATCACCACCCAGGATGATGTTGGGTATGTTAGCGATGTGGTGTATCTGTGGAGAGTAATTGTATGGTACTGTGGGGGACGATTGGGGGTGAATGTATGTGTTAGCGATTGTTATGTGTGATTTGTTACCAGTGCGTATTTTAATTGATTGTATTTCTGTTTTGGTGTCATGTGGGGGGAGAAGTGACTTTGTGTGTGCACTGGTATCTGCAAAGTTGAAGGATTTGTGTACCAGGGTGATGAGTCCACCGCCGCCGCCGCCGGCCCGGTCTTGTCAAATGGCGGTGAAGTAATGAAATGTTGGTGTTTTCTGTGCTCTGTGTAGTTTTGTTTCTTGTAAGATGGCAATGTGTATGTTCTGGTGTTTGTTGAATTGTGTGAGTTCTTGTTTTTTGGTGTTTATGCCTTCTATGTTTAACTGAAGGATGTTTATGTTGTGTATGCGATGTGTGTTGGCTGCTGCAGCACAGGGGGGAGGTGGTGTGGGTGGAGGGGAAGGAGTAGGAGGAGGTTGCGATGGAGGTAAGGGTTGGGGTGGATTAGGATGGGTTGGAATGGGAGGAGTTGGGGGATTGGATGTTGTGGGAAGGATCGGTGGGTTTGGCTGTGGAGGTGTGAAGGAAGTAGGAGTAGGGTTGGTGGGGGGGTTAGTGGGTGGGGGAAGGAGTATCAGGAGCAGGTCCAGGTGTTTGTGTAATGTTTTCAGGGTGCAAGTGTTGTGCAGGTGTAATGGGTCCAGTTCTTGCAGGAATTACACTGAACTGAACCCTTTGTCTGCCGGCTCGACGTGATAGGTTTTGAGCATGTTGGACATATGTATTTGTTGGTGAGCCCTGGATTGCTCTCAATGCCCCCGACTAGAAGAAGTCGTCGAGAATTGACTGCCAGGGAGTCATTTCTTGGTGTAGAAAGAACGGTGTTGTTGTGTGTGTTGTGTTGGGAGATGTGGTACTTGCCCAGGCGACCGAAGCCACTCCCAGGTACTCGGTCCCCTTGAGGGGCCGGGGGAGTTTGCGATGGTTTGGCCCTCATTCTTTCCTCCTCGTCTCTTCGACAGCCTCTGGGGGGTAGACCCACGACGAAGACGCCACGGCGTAGGTGATTGTGTGGAATGCAGTCTTCCATAGTGTGCTTAATAGTATGGTGTGCTGTGTTGCATTCTGGACAGGCATCAGTGACAGAGTCATCCAGCCTCTTCTGGTAACTTAAGAGGGCTGGATGATACCCACATCTCAGCCTGGCCAGGTGGACCCTGTCCTCACATGGGAGATAGGATTCAGAAGAGTGGATATAAAGGAGGCCGTGCATGCAGCTGTGTGTTGTCTTTAAGTGACTGAATGGAGCGGCAAGTGATATGAGTATGGATATGCTTTTGGAAGCTGGTCTGAGGCAGACAAGGGGGGAGAGATGACAGTATTTGTGTATGATATCATGTGCTGGGTGTTGTTTTGATATTCCAGGAAGCAGGTCTGAGGTGGGCAAGGGGGGAGTTGACAGTATTAGTGTATGATATCATGAAATGGGTGTTGTTTTGATGTTCCTTGGTGTGTGTAGATGTGCTGCCATGTAGTGTAGTGGATGTTGTGGGTTTGTGGAGGCTGCAGCAAGAATTTAGGTTCCTCTCATGTCTAGGTGATCCATGACTTTGAGGACTTTGGTTTCTTGGTGTAGGTGGTCTGTGGGTGTAGTAGCTGTGCAGCCTGTGATTATTTTTAGGGCCTTTTTCTGTATGGTCTGTACAGTGTTGTAGTGTGTTTTAGTTACGTTAGAAGCCCAAGCAGGGTTTGCATAATTCATTACTGAACGTATATATTGTTTGTATACTGTGGTGGTGGTTTCTTTGTTGTGTCCAAATGTTGTATGGGCAAGTGACCTCAAGGCATTGAGTCTTGGTGTTATTTTATTTTTAATGTTTGTGATGTGTTGTTTAAATGACATTGATGTATTGTATGTTACACCATGGATTTTGTGTGTCTGTGTGTGTGGTAGGGGAGTGTTAATTCATTGATGAACATATATATTGTTTGTATACTGTGGTGGTGGTTTCTTTGTTGTGTCCAAATGTTGTATGGACAAGTGACCTCAAGACATTGAGTCTTGGTGTTATTTTATTTTTAATGTTTGTGATGTGTTGTTTAAATGACATTGATCCATGTTACACTATGGATTTTGTGTGTGTGTGTGTGTGTGTGTGTGTGTGTGTGTGTGCGTGCGTGCGTGCATGTGTGCGTGTGTGTGTGTGTGGTAGGGGAGTGTTGTTTATGGTGAGGTGTGGGAAGTGACTGTGTTCTGCTGTCCAGTTTGTGAGAAGGGTCACTGTAGATTTTGCTGGGGCTATTTTGAGCCTGTTTGTGGTGAACCATTCGTGTAGTGTGTTGAGGCAAGGGGCCCGAGAACCTGGGATTATGGGTTACAGATAAGGGATTATTAATTTGAACCAGGAACAGGGTTGGCGCCAAAACCGATCCCTGTGGCACGCTGGAGTCAATTGAGTGGAAATTGTAATATACATCATCTGCTTTTACTCTTATTTTTCTGTTGCTGAGATATGTGGAAAGCAGAGGAACAAAAGTCATTAGTCCATAGCAAGGGAGTTTGGACAGCAGGGAACAGTGCCACACTCTGTCGATAGGTTTAGAAATATCAAGGGCTACTGCGCGAGTTTCTCCATGTTGGTCTTTTGTTTGATGGTATGAGTCAGGAGATTGAGTATGTCAATGATGGATCTTTAATGGCAAAAACCATATTGTCTATCACTAATTAAGTTGTTGGATTCAAGATGTTTAACTATGTGCTTATTCATTAAAGTTTCAAATACCTTACCAAGAGAAGATGTGACAGCCATTGGTCAGTAATTAGAGGGGTCAGAGGAATTTCCATTCTTTGGATTTGGGTGGATATTGGCTTCTTTCCCTGAATGAGGGAATGAAGAAGTACGAATGCATAGTGAATAATTTAGCTAGAACAGAGAGAAGTACCTGTATAGGGAAGCATTGTCCCACAGTGGGTTCTGAGAATCCTTGATATGTCACATCTCCCTGTAAGATGATAATGCGTCATGTGAAAACGAATTGCATAGCATTTTATCATACAGCAGGATCAATATACAGTAACATGATTTCAGTGGGGATATGGAGGGGGGGTCAGTGATCACGTAACCTAAAATTTAAAAATAAAAATACTCTTTTAGGCTTGCTCATGGCACTTTCAGTAGCACCATACTTTCCACTAGAGGTAGCTTCCTTGCCAGACATGATTTCCAAGTCCCATATTTCAGTATTTCACACACACACAAAAAAAATTATCACAGCACTTCACTAAATATCTCCCACTTCACTATTTGTTAGGCACCTTCAGTTATTTGATGATGCAGTGGTGTTTCATTGGCCTTGCATGTATGAAATGGAAAGAATGCGAGACAGTCACAGCAAATCTAAACACTGGGCAGCCATTTTCCCTCAAACATATGGCTGTCGGCTTGCATGGAATGCACTATGTATGCATGGGATTGTCATACACAGTAAGCACAGTTATCGTTCTAGCAGATTTCATGATCATTTCACCGTTGTTATCATGAAACTGGGTCTGACTTCAGTTCATTGTTATAGCAGTGTCTCACATAATGAACAATCATATAGTGAGGCCTGACTATTTCATAGATACCTGTATGTTGACATTTATGTAATTAACGTTGCGCAGATAGTCCTCGACTTAGACCAGTTCACACGTACTGTACAACGAAGCTCCCATAGAGCCTTTACAAGTACTTTTGAGTTACAACCGACGGCAGTCATAGTTGTAAGTGGCAAACCAGGCAGCATTCCTGAGACTCACTCACTTAACAAACTGGTTGTGCTTCCCGCAGTATGAAGAATGGGATTGAATATTAAATTTATAATAATGTACATCTATGATAATTAGCTATATAATCGATACTGTATACGAATGTACTGTTTATTGTTATACAGTATGTTATTGTTTACAGTGTCTCTTTACTGCGAAAATACGTACAGTATATCTCACTGTGTGATAGTTTTCTACCAAGTATGCACTCATTTCATCTCAAACCCAGGCCTATGGCCTATTTTCTTTTTGTGATGATAAAAGAAAATGCAAGTCCAAGATTGTGATGTGCAGTTTATAGCTAGTCATTGCTGGTTCATGTGGTTTAAAAATTGTTTGTCCTTCCTTAATATCAAAGTTAGTGGTGAGGCTGCTAGTGCCAATGTGAAGGCAGCTGAAGTATTTGTGGAGGAATTTTATTAATTTGTTAATAACTGCTGTTCTATGGTTATTTAAATACTGCCCTATATTTTGAGTAACAGTTATTTACAGTACTTATGCATGTTATATACTTAAGTGTATGGACATATGTTTGACTTAATAATGTGTACTGTACAGTATATCTGACTTCTGAGAGTACTGTATTGTGCTGTATATGCATTTTTAACTAATGACCACATTGACTTATAATGGACCCGTCAGAGTGTAACCCCATTGTAAGTTGAGGACTATCTGTATATGAAATAGCACATCTAATGTGATATGCTATTCAAAGCATCCTGGGGTTCAGGTACTGAATTGGACATGTTATATGGCTCTGTAAATGTTAGGCTTCCACCCACAGGAAGGGTATGAGGCATATGATAAAGCTGATTTGATCAATCAGTATATCACTTTGCTAAATTCTACTCACACACTTCAACAGGTGGGTCAGGCTCGTTTCCGTGCACCAGAGGTTCTCTTCCAGCCTCACCTGATCGGAGATGAGAGCAACGGCATTCACGAGGTGCTTCTTAACGCAATCCAGAAGTCAGACATGGATCTTCGCAAACTCTTATTCCAGAACATTGTCATCTCAGGGGGATCAACACTTTTTAAGGGATTTGGTGACCGACTACTCTCAGAGGTCAAGAAACTTGGGCCTAAGGATGTCAAAATCAGGGTAAGCAGGGAAAGTGTATCAACTATGTTATTAAACCAGACTGAGCAGTTTTTTTTTTTTTTTTTTTTTTTTTTTTTTTTTTTTTTTTGACTCTGGGCATAGGCTTCACAGCCTGCTCTCAAGGCCCAGTAGTCCTCCAACATACCATACACCTCTCTACATGTCACCACTTCGGCGCTAACACCCACCGTCCATATTGAATACATGCTAGGGCTGTCTCGTACAGGACTGGTGTATTGGTATTAGCGGGGGTACTTTTATGACATGTCGGCTTGTCATCTGGTAGATCAGGAAAGTCTGCTTTTTATGATCATGTACATATAGAATACCTGTCATTATTCGATGTAATCAGCCAGCAACCCATTCTTACTGAGCATGGTTGGCATTATACAGAAAAGTCAGACATGTTCTGTAATTATCATGTGACTCAGAAATTATCATCAGAGTTAGTGAGTTTGTCCTTACCATTGGAGCCTGATTTTCAGTAATGCAGCCATTTTATTTTTGAAAGACTGCAGTGGTGCTGGGTTATTCATGATTTATTTGTTCTTTCATGCAGCACACTATCGTGCTACTTTGCTCAATTTCCCCCCGCCCACTAGAAAAGTACCAAGGATGCATGCTCTCATTTATTTATTTTTTTATTTTTTTTTTGTAGTTTTCATGCCTCTTATTCTTTAATGTACAGTATCATTGATTGTTTGGTACTTATTAGAAATAAGTATGTTTATGTGTATAATATAGTTTTTTATTTTTTGTATATCATGAAATGATTACTGTAATAGTTTACTGTATTTTTATGTCGTGTTATACATGCTTTATTAAGTTTCCTCACAGTTTATGATTGGAATTTGTGAGTAAGTACCACGTTATTACCTCAATTTGTTATTGGCCGGACTCTTTACAGTTTAAATCATAGGTTTCTTTTCAAAATATCATTTGATTTCATATTTCGTCAAACATTTTACTCTGGACTTGTAAGACCCCACCACTGAATGTACACACAGTCACTGGTGCTGGTATTCCCTATTTAATGAAAAATTATTGCCATTTACCAGTATGCACTCGGGGACAAGAGTTCACATACTGTATGGCTCCATATTTTATACTTCAGACTAATGGCCTTGCCTTAGCTTTCTTCCCTCACACATACAATGAGAAGCATCTTTGGGCAGGGAAATGTACCAGCAGAAGTAAGTGAGAGGTAGAAGAGGTGACATGTAAGATACATGTTTCTCCCTGATCATATGTGTCAGCATATTGCTTCACCAGGCACTTTCCATCTCTCAGACTCCACAGTTTGTTACAGTGTTTTCTCAGTCACATCTGTTTCTGCACTTGCAGCAACCACGTAACATGAATTATTCTTTACATCTTTTACATCTTTTTCCTCACCCTGCCCTAGGGAGGGAAAGGAGGTCCGGATGATGATGACGATCTTTTTCACTAGGTGGGGGCGCTAACCATCCACTCACTTAGTGTAGTGCTGCCCATTCCTCTCCTCCCTCCTTCTTTCCTTCCTTCCTCTTCTGTCTTTCTTTACTTCATTTGTTCCTCGTCCTTTTGCTTGCGGTTGACTTTGCACTCCTTCTTCTGTCTTTCCTTCCTCCATTCATTCCTGTTCCTTCTGCGTATGGGTGACTCTACACCAGGGGTTCCCAACCTTTATTTACCCATTACCCCATTTTCCACACCTCCCTTCACTCATTACCCCTCATTGCTTATGTTTCCACAATTGCATTTTAGCTGCTTAACATTTTGATGCCTAGATTTTAGTTTGAATGTAGGACTTAATTAAAGGTTAGGCTAAAACCAAGAGAGTTATTGCAAGGAGTAATTTATTTTTATTATTAACACTGATACCAAATAAACATGACTTTAAACATTCATCTCTGAATTTTAGTATAGGTCTGAAAGTCTGTCATAACTGGTATGATTTTTTTTTTTTTTTTTTTTTTTTTTTTTTTTTTACCTCCCCCATTACCCTTCACAAAAGACCAAATTACCCCACTTGGGGTAATTTACCCCAGGTTGGGAACCCCTGCTCTACACTGAGTGACAAGCCAAATGGTTTCCTGTACACCAGGAAACCATTTACTATGCTGGGTGCTAACCATATAACCGTATTGTGGAGTCTGGTGGTTTAGTGGGTATCTGTGGCGCTCCAATCAGATTGAGCCAGTGAAGAGTTATATCCAAGGGGTGGTTGGGGTTTATTGCTCATGTAATGCCATTCAGGGATAAGTGAGGCTAGTCACTCTCATCTTAAATGCCAGGACTAACTTGCCTAGCCCCAGGCTCCTATGCTTCTCAAGGGGCAACATAGGATTGGATGATGGATGGATGGATGGTGTCTGTTGAAGCCTAACATTCTCATAGCTACAGTAGGACATCAGTTTCAGACAAATTGATTCTAAATTACAGTATTGGTTTAAAGCAACATCATAGTCATTGACTTATCACCAATTTGAAATGCATCTTTTCAATTTTACGCAGTACATCAGGTGCATGCTAAAGGCAAATGAGGTTTTACATATTGCTCGTACTAGCTAATACAAGGCATCATTTAGTGTGGCTAGCTTCTTCTGCTTCCATCCCTGGCACTGCTTTGGCTTGGCCCTGATGCTGTCCTCAAATGACTTTGTTTTTTGAAGATGTAATTTCTCTCTCCCTCACTGCATAATTGGCTATCACACGGGGATGTGTGTTCAGAACAAATGCCAGTGGTAGAACAGAGTGGCTGCCCCAAAACAGCTTTGCCTATCACATATTCTCCTCCCCGGGCCACAGCCAAGGTAACTTGTCCCGACTCCTAAGCAGATGATGCCCATCAGACGGCCACAACATAAACTCTACAGACAAAGAGACCATGAGTGCACATGTTCATCATCTCTATCAACAACCATGATTATGAACCATATAATGACTTTGCAGAGGATATTGCAGTCCTCACTACAACCAGTTTCATTATTAATGTTATTGGACCCTTCACCGTTTTTTTACTGGAAAGTTCCACAGCCACTGATGCTAACTCATGGATTTTTACTTCCACATATTATAATCATTATTTCATCTCATTTTATTTACATACAGCTGTCTATGATGTCAGATGCAGTAGCCTTCTATTTTATGGTTTTTGTAAGGGATCTTCCATCAAAAAAGAGCCTGTTCTTGAGTTTAAAACCACTTAGAACTAATCATTTTGTAGTTAATTCCTCTCTTTCTAACTTCGGACAGTTATATCTTAGAGGAACACTTGTACAGTCAGCCTAAGAAGTGACGGCAGAGTATCCAGAAGTTTTCGGTCAGTGATAATGTATATACTTTTCTTTAAATCTTTACAAGGAGAAGCCTATTACGTAAAATTGTTACAGAAAACAAGAAGTAAATGCAAAAGTACTGGAATATTTCAGAATTGTTGGAATCAGTTCATTAGTCACGATAATAGGAAATCCTAAACAGAACTAATTGAAATTTCAGAACTGTCGCTCAGGGACAGTCAGGAATAAATTGCAGAGTTCATATCTAATATGTTAACACACAACACTTTTTTAGTAGCGCAAGACTAAAAAGAAATGCGCTTTAATAATCAGTTAAAATCAGTCATTATTATTTATAAAATAGTTCCCGTTACAATACTGAGTAGTAATTTAAAGTCATTTGTTTCCGTTTTTGTTGTCTCCATGGACAACGACAGAAAGCAGGAATGCGGCGTAAGTTAGTATCGTTTCATTTCATTTCGTGTTTAGAGGCTCCAACATGCATGCATGCGTCGGCCTTGATCACTTAATGGCGGCTCTCCATGCTGCATGATCCATTGCAGTCTCCCTGTTCAGTCCCTTAACCCTGAGGTCACACTTAATGACCTCGTCCCATGTCTTTCTTGGTCTACCCCTCGTAACCCCACCCCCAATATCAACACTTCTCACCTTCCTCACCCAGTTATCATCCCCCATCCTCTCCACATGTCCAAACCATCTCAATCTACCTCTCCTCATCACAACACCAATACACTCCAGTCCCATCCTACCTCTCAACTCTTCCATTGCGAACCCAGCCCCCCCAGACCTTGGACGCAGGGACGCACTACACATCCACCTAATCATTATCATTTCTGTACGTCTGAGCCGGCGAATATCCTCCTCCTTCACTGCCCAGTTCTTACTACCATACAGCATTACACTCCTAACACATGCTGAAAGACCCCTTAGCACGTAGGGAGAGACCTCTCAATGTCAGGAGAAGCAACAGCTCCCTGAACTTCTTCCAACCACTTCTCACCCTAGCCACAGAGCTGGCTTCAGCCCCACCTCCAGCACACAACATGTCTCCCAAATAACAAAACTCTTCCACACACTCAAAAGATTCACCAGCAAATTCAATTTTTTCACGTCTGACAATCTCCACCTGCTCTCAACATGCCGTACACATATAATCAGCATTATCTCGCAGTCTACCTGTGATACCACTACATCTCTTATGCACCCATTTATCACAAACAATGCACAAGGTGGAATTACTTCCCATGCCCTTGTGGCAAACTGCACATGGCCACTCTCCCTCGTCTTTGACAGTACCGCCACCAACCCTAGATATCACTTTTGTTTTATCTGCATTTACCCTTAAACCCTTGTGCCCCATACCATCTCTCCACCTCCTAAACCTTTCCTCCGCCTCCCTTTCATTCTCTGCAATCAACACCAAATCATCAGCATAACAACTCCCACGGGAGTCTTTTTCTAAAGTCACGTGAAAGGGCTTCAAGTGCCATGATAAACAACATGGGACTCAAAACTGACCCCTGATGCACACCAACATTCACAGAAAGCCCATTACTCAAATCTCCATTCACTCTTACCTGCATGTGAGCACCCACATACATAGCCATAACCACCCTAACCAGCCACTCCCCCAAGCCAAGCTTTCTCATTGCCCACTTCACCATCTCTCTAGGGACTCTGTCAAAGGCCTTTTCCAAATCAACAAAAACAAAATAAAGATCCTTTCTCTTACCAATATAATTTTCCTGAAGCTGTTGAACAATGAATATGGCATCATTGGTCCCCTACCTGGCATAAACCCAAACTGCATCTCATCAATATTCACTCTTTCTCTAATCGTACCATTTAAAACTCTCTCCATTATTTTCATTATTTGATCTAAAAGCTTTATACCTCATTAATTTCCTCTTTCCAGGGCATCACCCATCCCTTTATACACATTTACAATTACACTCTTCAGCCAGTCATCTGGGACAATACACTCATAAATAATCCTATTTATCAGGTCAGTGACTAACTTCACCCCTGTATCGCCTGAGACCTTCAACATTTCGGCAGTCAACCCAGACACACCTGTTGCCTTCCCCACCTTCATCCTGCCTATTGCCTCACTCACAGTAGCAGCATCAATCAATGGCCAAGGGCCAGACACTGGATCTGCTGGCTCCAAACCTTCTGTCCCAGTCAAACTCCTCATTCGACAACCGGTTATAATGCTGTCTCCATGCATCTTTAATATCCTCACTGTTCACCACTACCCTTCCTTCATCGTTCTTCACACACTGCTCACCTATAATATCCTGATTATCCCTCGTCACCTGACCTGCCACCCTAAACATCATATTTTTCCTTTCCCCATGATTTAGGTTAACCCTTTAAGTCCGGGTCGGGTCTTAAGACGGGTTCTCTTGATGGATTCCGGGTCGGGACTTTTGAGTAAAAGAGCCTCAGGCAACGGGTGGCATCGTTTGATACCCCCAACCTTCCACGTTGCACTCAGAGGGGTCTGGGCTCTGACGTCATATGTAAACAAACCTGCTGGTACAAATGTACCGGGTTTTAGGGTGGATTTTTTTTTTATTTTCGCATTTTATGCTCAAATAATTACCTAAAAATGACTCATAAACCATAAGATAATTTTCTACAAACAAATATATGCCTAAAATCCTTCAAAAATATGCTGTAATAACAGTACATGTGACCGATTTTTTTTTCACGTCTGCAACGCGCGGAGGTTAGGCAGCGCGATTGTGCGTAGCGTGGAGTTAGAGGGAAGTCTTCACTTTTCGCCCTCAGCACAGTATTCAGATGAGATGGCAGAACCGGACAGCAATTTGCAGAACTCTGAAGTGACTAGTAGACTTGATGAAGAGAGGGAAGTGCATGACATCACCGATTTTGAAGGATTTTCCGACAGTGATACACAAACTCCGTCAACCTCAGGGGTATCAGTGAGTAGTGCTGGCGTGAAACGTAAGTTATCGCCAGGTTTGGAGTACGATAGTGATGACCAGGAGAGTGGTAGTGACAGTGAGGGGATGGCACAGGAGAGTGGTAGTGACAGTGAGGGGATGGCAGACAGTGACAGTGATGGATTTATTCCCGTGAGTGTGAGTGATGATGATTCAGACCTAAGTGATGATGATGATGATCCCAGGGTGTGTGACCCTCCCCGTAGGCCTGGTGGTATTGGTAGTGCTGGTGGATCTGGGTTTATCTGGGCAAATGGTGATAGATTCATACCAAATTGCTATAGATTTGATGCAACTCACAGTGGAGTGACAAGGGCTGCTGGAGTAGACAAAAACAGTTCTGAAATGGAGTATTTTCTCCTGTTTTTTGATGGTGAAATTCTTGATTATTTGGTACAAGAAATAAGTTTTTCTAATAAGAAAAGAATGTTCTGTTCAAACTATAAGAAGAAGAAAAGTTTTGTTGAATGAGAGGAAATAAGTTCTGTTCTAATTACTGGTAGCATTAGTAAAGTTCAGAAGTTGAAATTACAATTTTTGAATATGGAAACAAGTTCTGTTTTGAAAATAATTGTACACAGAAGCAAGAAATAAGTTTTTCTAATAAGGAAAGAATGTTCTGTTCAAGCTATAAGTGAAAACACCAGATAGAAAAAAGTTGTTTGTTTACTTTCTGCGGCATCCTCATGGATTACCCATACTGCATTCATCAGCTTCATCAGCTGTAATTTCAGTAATGGGTAGGTAAAATATATTTATTTTATTATTTTTATTGATATTTCCTGATTATCCCTCGTCACCTGACCTGCCACCCTAAACATCATATTTTTCCTTTCCCCATGATTTAGGTTAATTTAAATGGTTCAGTCAACATGCATGGAAGGAAACAAACTTTTACTCGAAGACATGTGGTTATTACACTGCATTTGGCCAGTTTTTAGAAAATTCTCTTGAGGTTTTAACCCGCCCCGTCCCGGAGACGTGAATTCACGTCCTCACATGATGTGCACTCATATCCCAGAGAGGTAAATTAACGCCGCAACATTGCACGGTCCCTAATTTGCACAATTTTCAATTTTCGTGAGTGATTTCGCGAGTGATTTTTGGCACGTACACGTGGGACACCTTCCTCTATTCCTTTACAAGATGCCAAGCAGGGACAATGCCTTACACCACATAACCTCTCCACCCCCCCCCCTGCACGCCATTGCCTCGGCAATTCACCTGTTACCAGTGACCTGGCCAATAAAGACATTCAGGGCTAGAGTGATTCCCCAATCGATGACAATGTGGAGGACAAAGTTTACATAGCAGTAGAGGAAGAAACAGTCAGAAATGATGATCAGGTAATGTGGGAAAAAAAGGTCATGAATGGTGATGAGTTAGTGAGTGAAACAATGCTTATAATGCCAATATTATTGTTTGAAAACCAATATACTCTTGTACTACATATAAATTCGTACCAAGTAAATAAATAAATACTGTTTATGAGTGGATAAAATAGTTACCCTCCCATAGAACTCATTTTCTTTGGTGCCAGCCTGTTAGAAAACCCAGTCAGGTAAGGAGGTACTCGTACCTGGATCGAGTATTTTAAACCTCAGGTGAGCGATTTCTCTATGAATTTTCGATGTTTCTCACCAAAAGCGAGTGTTTGAGCCTAAAAAAAAAAGGTCCAAAAATGTCGGGACTGGGGTGTACCACTGCCCAGAAAACGTCGGGATAGGGCGGGTTAATATAACCCAGAGGACTATCAATGAATGAAAAATAAGTAAAACCTCGAAAATTTGCCGAGAGTTGGAGCTACTTAGTTAATGACAAACTTGTCATAGCCTAGTATCCTGTGTCTAAACAATTGGCAAGAGAAGTAAAATGCGAATGTTCATAAACAAGCCAATGAGTTCAAAACTTTCAGATCAGCATTTTCAGTTAAGCAGGACACAGAAGTTTATTTTAAAAGATACTAGAGACTATTAGATAGAGCAAAAAGTATGTGCTTTTGCATTGAAAGAGTATAAGTTCATGCTTTCGTCCTCTTCATTGTCTAGTGTATGAGATCTTCTTACAGCTTAAAATAATTTTGCATCAGTTAGGAATAAAGTCACTATATGCGAGGGGAAGACAAGGAATAAAAGACAGAATAGTCTTGCTGCTACCGCAGGTAGGGTATCATTACTAAGATAAACTTCATTGTTGCGGCATCCTTGTTGTTGCAGTATCATCACGACAGCAGTTGAAAATAAGGTAGTGTATTGCAATCACAAGTGTTTTCCTTAACCCCTTAACTGCAGGGCGTCACTTTCGTGACGCTTGGGAGCAAGGGATCATACCGCGGGGCATCACTTTTGTGATTCTGATATTTTGAATTCGCCCGGGCTTTCAAGTGGTGGCTTGTATCATCTATCAGTACTGCCAATGTCAAACACTAGTCAGCACTCCTAATCTCATCTGTACTCCCATCCATTGTTGACAATTTAGCCATTTCTCCCTGTTCTTGACTCCCCTCCCTACCTCCCATCCATTACCCTCTCCTCTCGCCTGCCCAGCCGTGCTACGCTAAGTAAATCTTCCCTGGAATTTTCCTCTGATTTCATCCATTGAAATAAGCCCTATGCCTTATTCTTATACCAAATAATATATACAAAAAAGAAATAAGGTAAGTGATAGTGTCATACACCTGGAATTGGCTAATTATCACCTGACAACACCTCACATGCACTCATTCGCTAATTTTCGCTGTTTATTTCTCCTTGAAATATGCCTTATAATCTATTCTCGTAATAAAAATACATATATATAAGAAAGGAAGGGAGAAGCCTAAGTGATATTTACATTCACCTGGAACTACCTAATTTATTATGTATTGTCTAGATTTCCTGCAAATCATTTTGTAGCGTATATATTAGCAGCTGTCACCACGCTGACATTGGCAGCATTGCACTCCTCTTGGCCACCACACTGTATTCAGTTTACTGTTGTCTTTCAAGGTGAAACCAAGTCAGATTCGCGCCTGTCCAATTCCGCCGCTTTTTAGCCCCATGCAAAGGGCTCTGTGACCTCTACCCCCTACTAAACCTCGTGTGGAAAGGGGTAAAGGGCTAAGTGACTGCTGTGGAACATCAACTGGCTAATTTGTCAATGAAAATAATAGACAGTGACTACGATCTTTCTGGTGAGTAAAACAGTGCAAGTGGAAATGTAAATAATGTGTAAATTCTGTGTAAACAGCAAGTGAAAGCAATGAATGTAAATATAAGTGAACAGTGGAAAATAGTTTAATAAGATACTGCAAGTGACAGTTCATAACACAGTGTAAATAGAATAGAAATGTAAATAATGTAATGAAAATAATGTAAATATAAATATAAATGAGTAGTAATATAAGAATACGAGTACAGGTAACTCGCACGGAACACGATCTCACGGAACGCGCTCGCAATTATACACGGTAAGGGCTGGGATACATATAAGACAACGTAAGATTAAAAAACCATTATGAAAACTTCAAATTAACGCAGGAGAGGCCTTTGAAGGATCAAATCCTCGAACGTCACCGCAGCGCACGGTTTGTTTTGATTACGTGACAATCTAGGCGGGAAATTATTCAGTGAGTGAGACATTCCCGAGTACTGTACAGTAGCACAGTATTTGTAAGTTAAATATTTACAGTACTGTACTGTTCTGGTAAGTTTATGTGCAACTTAAAGTACTATTAAATAACGTTAAAGCAAGAAATAAAGTCTTATAACCAGTTTACCTGATAGGCGTCAGAATATTGCCTTTTTTATTTGTTCGTTTTTTCCACAGTGCTGTTCAGTATTTGTAAGTTAAATATTTACTGTTCTCGTATGTACTGTACTTGTAAGCACTTAAATAAAGTTAAATCATTAAATAAAGCCTTGTAACCAGATAACCCGAATTATATGATTACCCATGATCGGCGTCGGAATATTGCCTTTTTTGTTTGTTCGTTAAACTCTTACTGTACTGCTTTTCTACAGTACTGTATTTGTAAGTTAAATATTTACTGTTCTGGTATGTACTTGTAAGCAATTAAAGCATTAAATAAACCCTTGTAACCAGTTAACCTGATTTACATGATTACCCATGATCGGCGTCGGAATATTGCCTTTTTTTTGTTTGTTCGTTAAAGACTTATAATAAGAGAAAAATACATTTTTGTCTTGGTATCTTTACCTATTTGCTCAGGTTTGCTGTAATGGTTTGCAACTTGTAGAAAACTGTGAAAACTTTCGGGAAGTGAACGAAAATCTGGGACATGACCTTGACTTCACCGTCTCATGTATCATCTGTCAGTTCACCACCGGCTATCGTGATGAGTGGATGTACGATTTTTTCGCTCGTGGCCATGCCTAACCACACATAGTTACACCCATTATCTCGACCCAGACAGAAAATACAACCTTTTTCCTCCCTTGCAAAACACAAACAACCACCCTGTTTACAAGACAGCAATATATATTGCAAAAATAACAAGGTAAAATGATAAAGATGAACGTAAAATGATTGAGAAAGATGAACATGTTATTACGGAAGAAATACGTTTTCCCTGTCTGTAAACGTATTTACTGTATTTCTGCTTTGTATCTGTATTCGTAATAATTAGACTTACTGTTAGTTCTGAAACTGCATTACGATTCTATTTTTAGCCATTCTCGTGGTGTGGGAGCTGGAAGTTGTGACACAACTTCCTTATTGCTAATCGGACTGACCCTCCACTTTATTCTCCCGTGGCAGAGTCTAGCCTTGGAGGACGTGCAGTTTTCTCATTTAGGACTGAAAATTCAACTCTTTCGCTCCCTTTTCCAAGCATGGGCACAACGATAATGTAAAAAAAATCTCGAAACTACCATAAACATATATCAAAAAGGTGAAAATGTATTCATAACATTTTTTTTTTTTTTCCAGCCATTCCTAACAGATTATGTACTGAAATCATTCGATATCACAGTACTGCATTTCTAAGTTAAATATGTACTGTTCTGGTATGTACTTGTAAGTTAAAGCACTGGTACCAGTTAACCTAATTTATTACCTATGATCGGCGTCAGAATGTTTCCTTGTGTTTACGTACAGTATTTGTGTGTTGAAGTTTTGCTCAGGAGTACTGTATTTGTGAGTTATAACATTAAATAAACCTTCTAACCACTTAAAGTGCTTTCTAGTGACAGATAACAGCAAAACAACACATTTGGGGGGTCTAGGGAGCAAAATACGGAGTAGTTTAAATATACGCGATTTCGCACCTAACACGGCACGGTAGGAACAAAACCCTCGTGTTCCGTGCGAGTTACCTGTATATATACTAGGAGTAATGAAAGTAAAAGTTTCACTCTAGCATGTATGAATACTGTGAGTTATGAAAGTGGAAGTGAAAGTGACAGATTCACTCTCAACGCTATTATACAGGACGAGAAAGTGAATGCTATGTATTTTACCGAAAGAGAAATTGAATGCCCACAGTGACAATAAACTACTGTTACTGAAGGAAACTTATGGATAAAGACTGTAGGTATATATAAGTGTTATATAGTAATAGAAGTATAAAGTGTGAGTGTTTTTATGAATAATAAATGACAGAACACCAGCGGCGAACGAGCGCAAGTGGAAAGGTCATACGCGCTCGTAATTTCCATTGCTTTCGCAGTGTGTTTTTTTTTTTGGAGCATGGATTCCAAACTATTTGAGAATCATAGAATAGTGTTTCTAGTGATAATATCAGGCTGTGGTAATCATATTACGGGTTGTCGGGAAGTGTAAAATGGAGACTTCGTTACCCAACTTCAGAGGTCTCCACAAGTCCTGTGGTACTCGACGAAGGCTCAACAAACATCCTAGGAGAAAGCTGAAGGTATGTGCCATGTGCATATGTAATTTTAATATTCTAGGATTAATAACTGATTTTTGGCAAATATTTTTAGAGAGTCTGTCGGAGAGCGAATATGCCCGCGAGACATGCAAGTTAAGCAAAAACAACCCCGCAGTTTAGGGGTTAACTGGTCTTCGAAATTAGAGCATTCTGTATTTGAAATTCTGGGAAGCAAATTACTTTAGGATAGAGGGTTACGCTGCGCTCCGTGCACGGAGTAATACATTACACATTCGTTCGGATCAGGAGATGTATATGTGAGTGTTAACTTCTAATATATGACTCCCTCATGTTATTCATTTTACGTAATTCTTAGCGTGATATATATTTTATTTTATTTGACGTAATGGTGGCACAGAAGTTTTACCATATATTCACTAAGTTTTCATTGAACGACACACCACAAAGCCGGCCAGGAGACAGGACGTGTGTGCTGGGCAATCCCCAGGTCCTGTCCTCCCCCCTTACTGCTTTTTAACCAGTCTATACCCCACTGACCGGGCTAATGTATGGCCCGGCCTGCACTGTAGGTGCAGGGAATCTTTGAACGAACGAACGAACGCAGAGTGACTGAAGCAATCCGAAGCACTCCCATCACTTCTTGGGGCAACTATACCACTAACATACAATATGATTTTGTAGTCAACTCCTCTCTTTCTAACTTGTGACAATTATGTTTTAGAGGTGCACTTTTACACAAACATACAATACCTCTCAGTGGAGGAAAAGTTTCCAGACAGGCACTTCATTCAGACTGCAGAAGGAATTGGTGTTGAAAACAGTCTATAAACAGTTCATTCAAACAATAATAAAATATGGAAACCTAAGCTAGGCCTTCACATTAACCTCCACAAACAATGATAAGTTTGAAAAAAATACAGAAAACAAAGTTTTAAGCACAATCTTTAGATGTACAAAGATCACACATATAGATCACTTGCACCAAGAAGCAAAAGTACCTTACTCATACTCAAGGACCACATAAATGTTGCAGTATAGTTAAACAAGTCTTTCCTTCAGCACAGGATCCATACTGCCCTTGTAACTTTTTGTTGCACCACTCCCTAGTGCAAAGGAAAAATATCATCATCATCATCATTATCATCTGGACCTCATTTCCCACCCTAGGGCAAGGTGAGTAGCAGCAGCATCCAGACAGCCAAAGTTTGCCCAATTTGATGGGCCATGCAAAAAATTAATAGATAAATAAAACCACCCTACCCCCCCCCCTGGGGGTATGGGGGTTTTCAAGAATACTCCCCCCAGCATCCCTGCTTGTCGTATGAGGTGACTAAAAGGGTTGGCGGAGGGTTAGTACCCCTCCCCGGAAAACAGCTAACCAAAATGACGAACAAGAAGCCTCTGACAAGGAATGACTAAAAGATGACGACCAAGGACCAGACAAAGGACATGGCATGGATCACGACGTGTAATGTAAGGGGTGCGAATTATGAGTTGAAAGAGAGATTGTCCAGGTGCTTGAGGGTGCGAAAGTGGATGTATGTGGAGTAACTGAAACTAAATGGAGAGGAGAGAGTGTGAGAGAATGGGAATATGGATGGGGTATATGTGCAGGAGTAGGTGAGAGGGCAAAAGGAGGAGTGTGTATTGTTGTGAGTAAAACATGGAAGAAGAACATAAGAGAGTATGGATCAGTTGGCTCAAGGATTGTGTGGGTAAGATTGAAAGTTGGAATACAGATCTGTGCGATTGTGTGCGTGTATTCGCCAACGCAAGATCGTACAAGCAGAGTGAGAGAAGGGTCCTGGACAAAAGTGGAAGTGTGCATGGAAAAGTTTGGAAGGAATGAGAGTGTTTTTGATTGATGATATGAGTAGTAAAGTAGGGAATGAGAAGGTGGATGGCATAGTTGGTGAGTGGGGTGTGCCTCCTGAGATGGATGAGAATGGCAGAGCGTTAGTGGACATTTGTGCCGGGAGGGAGTTGGTGATAGCCAATACCCACTTCAGGCACAAAATGGTCCACAGGTATACATGGCGAGTGCTGAGAAGGGTGGGTGGTGAACTGAATGAAAGGAAGGCAATGATTGATTATGTGTGTGTGGATGAAAGGATGCGAAGATGTGTAATGGATGCACGAGCTTATACAGTTTGGGGGAGTGGACTTTCTGACCACTACTTGGTGGTGGCTAAAATCAAGATCCAAGTAAAATGGAGAAATAGAAGAGGGGATGGACGAGAGGAAGGAGTAGTTGCAAGGAGGGTGGAAAGGTTACAAGAGGATGAGAAAAAGGCAGAATATAAGAGAGAAATGGAGGAACGATTGGGTAGATATGAATTGGGGCAGATGGGGGACGTGGAAGGTGTGTGCAAGATATTCACAGAAGAAATATGTGCAGCATGTGATGTGGTGTGTGGAAGGAAGAGAAGACAGAAGGGGATGCAAGGAACAGCATGGTGGAATGAAGAGGTGAGACAGGCTGTGGCACAAAAAAAGAAAGCATGTAATGAATGGATGAGAAATAGGGGCGTGGAAGAAGTTGAGAGGCGGAAGAGAGCTATATGTAGAAAGGAAGAGAGAGATGAAAAGATTAGTAAGAGGTGTAAGAAGAGAGTGGATGAGGAATTGGAAGGAATTTGAGTGTAAAGTGGAGGGACCATAAGAAAATGTTCTGGAAAGAGGTGAAGAGAGTAAGACAGGGTGGCAGTGAAGTTAGTAGGGGAGTGAAAGATAAAAATGGTAGATTACTAGTGGAGAAAGGAGAAAAAGTGAGCAGATGGAGAGAACACTTTAAGGAATTGTTGAACGTAGAGAATGGAAGTAATGCGAGTATAAGTGGCTGGGGAATGGCTGGAAGAAGGAGGGAGGTGAGAAGACAGGAAGAAATCAGTAGGATAGAAGTTGTGGAAGCAGTGAAGAAAGTCAAAATGGGAAAAGCTCCAGGAATTTATGGAGTGTGTGGTGAAATGCTTAAACATGGGGGAGAGATAATAGTAGAATGGATGTGGAAGATGTGCAGATTGGCCTGGGAGGAAGGTAGAGTCCCAGAGGATTGGAAGTCAGGTATAATTATTGTACAAAGGAAAAGGGGAAAAAGAAGTGTTTGGTAATCATAGGGGCATTTGTCTTCTTAGTGTAATAGGAAAAGTGTATGGTAGGATACTTCTCAACAGAGTTATGGAAATAACAGAGGAATTAGTTGGAGAAGAACAGGGAGGTTTTAGGAAGGGAAGAGGTTGTGTAGATCAGATATTCATTCTTAGATCTTTAGTGGAAAAGTTTCTAGAGAAGGGAAAGAAATTGTATGCAGCCTTCATGGATTTGGAGAAAGCATATGACAGGGTGGATAGACAAGGATTGTGGAAAGTATTAAGAATATATGGAGTAGATGGGAAGTTGTTGAATGCTTTGATGAGTATGTATGATGGTGCTAAGGCTGCAGTGCATGTGGATGGTGAACTGAGTGAATTTTTCTCTTTGAAGGTTGGGTTGAAACAGGGATGTGTCATGTCTCCATGGTTGTTCATTCTGTACATGGATGGGGTAATAAAAGAGGTACCGGTACAAGGTAGGGCAGTGGATGTTGGAGTGGCCCTAGTGAGAGAGGGTAGTGTTTGGAAACTCCCTGTACTGTTGTTTGCAGATGATACTATGTTGTTAAGTGAAGGCGAAGGGGGGCTGCTAGGCTTAGTGGATGAGTTTGGGAGTGTGTGTATGAAACAGAATCTAAAGGTGAATGTAGGGAAGAGTAAAGTGATGGTCTTTGAGAGAGGTGAAGTCAGTGAATGCACAGTGAGGTTGGATGATGAGGAAATGGAAAATGTGAGTACATTTAAGTACTTGGGTAGTGTGATGAGTAAGGATGGAAGTTTGGAGGGTGAAGTGCTTGAAAGGGTACAACAAGGAAGAAAGGTTGCTGGTTCCTTGAAAGCAGTGATAAGAAACAGGGAAGTGAGCATGGAAGTGAAAAAGTTGCTTCATGACAGTATTGTGATACCAATGCTAACATATGGAATTCAAGCTTGGACGTAGTTGGAAGGACACCAGTCAAGAGTGAGTGCAGTGGAAATGAGTTATTTAAGAGGAGCCTGTGGAGTCACATGGAGAGAGAGGCTGACAAATGAGCATATAAAGGAGCATTGTGGTGTGGATGTGGATGTGATAGGAAGCATTGGGAGGAACACACTGAGGTGGTTTGGCCATGTGGAGAGGATGGAGGGTGAGAGACTGACAAGGAGAGTGTATGTGAGCGAGGTGGAGGGCGGGAGAGGGAGGGGGAGGTCGAGTCGAGATGGAGGGATGGAGTGGAGAGGTATATGAGAGAGGGGGGTGTGAGTTGGGAGCAGGGCAGTGAAATGGCGGGGGACAGGGCGACGTGGAGGCGATTTGTTTGTGGCCACCCGGTACGGGATTAAGGCGTCTGGCAATAGATAGATAGATAGATAGATGATGATATTGACAACAAATATGACGATTACAACTATCCAACGCAATTTCAACAACATTGCTCCTCCTTCATGTTACATTACCTTCTTGAATATATATAAACACATAGCCAGCCAAACTGTATCCTTAACCACCACATGGCGGGCAATACAGTAATCACTCTAATATCCGGGCGCCCAATATCCGAACATCCCCACTATGGTGGGGGGGCGGCCCCCCCCCCCCCCCACAACCAAAAAAAAAAAAAAAAAAAAAAAGAAAAAGAAAAAAAAAAACGAATTTTTCCCGCCCATAATTTGAACTTGCCGCGCGCTGCGCGGGAGAGCATTGTTGTGGTGTGTCATTCCTCCGACGTCCGATAGAGCACTGCTGCATCCTCCCCACTTTCCACCTGTCTCTCGCCGCAAGTGCACGCTCGTCGTTATGGCTGCCCACGTGATCGCTTTTGTGGTGCTGCCTTACCTGCTGCAGGGACTCCTGCTGCTCTCCGGCCTCCTCTTAGTGTGTGTGATGATGGCCCCGCCACCTGAGAAAAGGAAGAGAGTGGTGTTGACTCTGGAGAAGAAGCGGGAGATATTGGAGAAAGTAGATGCGGGGTGGTCTTCTTTCCGCATTCTCCGTGAGTTTAACGTGGCTCGGTCTACTTTGTTCGATATCAAGAGATCCCGAGACAAACTCATGCAGTACATGGCTGACTTCTCGTCGAGAAGCAAATGCAACGTGGAAAGGAAGGTTATGTTTACTACCAAGTTTGCAGAAATCGACCGATCCATGTTGATTTGATATCGACAACAATGTGCTGCTGGTGTGATGGTACATGGAACGGAGCTGAAGGCTGCTGCTGAGAAGTTCGTCAGGCTTCACGACGCCCTAGACTTCAAGGCATCCGAGGGTTGGCTCTTTGCATTCAAGTTACGGCATGGCCTTACCAACCGTAAAGCACATGGCGAAGCATTGGACGCTAACGAGGATGGAGTTGACGAGTTTCAGCACAAGGTGAAGGGCTTGATCGACAGGGAGGGCCTCACTGTCGGTCAAGTCTACAACGCAGACGAAACTGGCCTATTCTATCGCTCGCTGCCAACGAACACTAGCCGAGGAGATGGAGAAGCATGTAACTGGCCGCAAGCTCTCCAAGGAACGGATATCTGCTTTGTGTTGTGCCAATGGTAACGGCATGCACCGGCTTAAGCCCGTTGTTGTTGGCCGCACAAAGCAGCCTCGGTGCCTTCGTGGGGTGATGGATGTCCTTCCTGTCATCTGGTACCATTCTTTGAAGGCATGGTTCACAGCTGTGATCTTCAAAGACTGGTTCCACCACCACTTCGTCAAGGTCATCCATTACCAGACGAAGACACTGGGAATCGCGCGCGACCAGGTAAAGGCCCTCCTTCTCCTCGACAATATACCTGCTCATCCGTGCGACAAGGACTTGCTTGCTGAAAATGGCTGTAAAAGGTGCATGTTTCTGCCACCTAATACGACTGCTCTCATCCAACCAATGGACCAAGGAGTGATCGTGGCAACAAAGCGCCTATACTGTCGGAAGTTCCTGGACGAGGTGATGGTTGTTCTCGAGGACAAGGACGAGCGCAGGGAGGGACGGGACACACGAGGCAAGCGGACTTTGGAAAACCTTCGCCGCTACAACATCAAGTCTGCGCTGTACAACTGGGCTAGTGCATGGAAGGAAGTCCCTGTGAAGACCCTGGAAAATGGTTGGTCTCGTCTGCTTCTCGGAACGGATGTGGAGTACGATTTTCTAGGATTTGATGTGGATGACTTCCATGCACGGCTACGTACACACGGCGACGATGTAGATGTGGACGATGTTCGTGAGTGGTTGGATGACGATGAGGGCGATCCTGGGTATCAGACGTTGTCTGATATCGAGATCGCGTCTTCAGTTGCAGGTGTCAGTACTGAACTTGAAGATTCCGACGATGAAGGCGACGATGATGCGGACTCCTCTCAGCAACGCACACTACTCCAGCCATCCCCAAGCTGAGCGCACTCCGGGAACATCTAGAGTGCGTCCTAGACTACCTGGAACACCCGGACCGCGACAGGGAGATGGGGCCCTTGGGACTCGTGGAGGAAGTTCGTGCTTTCAGGCAGCGCATCATCAGTCGTCAGAATCGTCGGTCATTGCGTCAATCAACCATTGACAGTTTTTTCAGGCCCTTGACCCCTGCTGTGCCCAGCCCTGGCTCCACTCCGTTGCCTCCCCAAGACAGGCTCTCAGCCACAGCCCAGCATATCAGCCACGGTGGAGTCACCGCTCGATGTGAGTTTGCGGCTGTCTTCAGAGTCGTCTGCAGTGGGTACTCCATCACCACGACCCAGTGATGCACCCCTAGGTCACCTGCCAGTGATACTCTCAGACTCTGACAGTGAATAAACAGCAAGAACTTCTCCACTAGACCACACGGGAATTTAGAGTGTTGTGCAGTGAAAAAAACAGTGTGTTGTGTTAAGGATTTAGAGTTGTGAGAGAAAAGACTCAATTGGAAAAAAATTTAACGTAAATGGACTTGTTTGTTTTGGCTTTGGAAAATTATAAGAATGGGAAAAGTTAAAGTGAAACACGTAGTAAGTTACAATGGAGCATTAGTTAGACAAGAGTGCACACTGTGAAGAGAACGGACTTCTGTGTGTGATTGACTAAGTTCAGTGCAAGACTTCAGGAACAGTGTACTGCAAGTGCTTCAGGAAATCCTTCTTACTGTCAGAGTCCGAGAGGAGGCGGTTATTCATCGAGGTGGCCATGGACTTGCTCTAAGTAGGCAGAATGTTTCATACTGTACTTTTTTCCATGCTATACTTACCTCATTTCACTCTTTAATGTCCTTTATTGGTGTGAATAGAGTGTTAGGAGCTATGCATGTGCAGTAGGAAGGTGTTTTTCTGAGTTAGGCTAGGTTAGGGTCCATAAGTACCAGTCCAGGAGCCAGTCACCAGAATGTTTATTAATGTATGAACCTACTTCTAAACCCTCATTTTATGTTTCTTTTGCATTTATTTCAGTCATTTATGTGCCTTATTGGTGTGATTTGGGTCTTAAATAAGTGCTATGCATGTCCAGAGGGAGTTGTATACAGTAGGTGTTTCTCTGAGTTAGGGTCCATAAGTACAAGTCCATAAGCTGGGGCCCAATATCCAGACATAACCAATATCCGGACCTACCTATGGCTCTATTACGTCGGATATTGGAGTGATTACTGTATTTAATGGAGTCGTCACCTCACGACGGACAGTTTTTCGGAAACTGCAGAAAATTACTTGTTTTCAAACCTTAGTATCTTGGAAACTATAGCACTTAAGGAAACGAATTAATGACGATTTTACCCACCAACACTTCCTCTTGCTAGTGAAAATATCCCCATGTCTCTAGGTCATTGCGTTGATGAGTACTGATGTGGTGAAGAGAACTAATTATTGCTGTGAGAGCAAGGCGTGTTCGTGCGTCTGCCCATGGCGTTGATTTTGTCTTTGTTCTCAGCATAATAACTTACAGTGAACTGACTGCTGCATCCAAGGCATGCCTTATGGCACTATCACTGAGCCCTTTTCTAGTATCCTTGGAAAGAGGCTTGGCAGGGATGGATGATGTAATTGGCTACAGGCAGCATGGATGGAATCAGAAAAAAAGGAACCTGAAGAAAGCATTGTACACCTGGCAGAGGCAAGGGACAGACTGACTCTCACCTATGTAGTATAGAGAGACCCTCTCCCTACTCTTGGGGGCAGGGTGGTTCAGTGGTAGATTGCGGACTCAGGACCGGAGGGTCATGAGTTTGGGCCATGCCTGGTAGCTGCCATGTCAGGAGGGGTAGTGCCCTCCTGTCACCTGGCAGGGCTATATGGTCTAAGAAGGTCTAGCTCGGGGGAACAGTTTCCTTTTTCCCTCCCTACCCTTTGGTGGCAAGATCAAATGGCAGCCGGTTCAAACAGTGGCGGGAAGGCGATTGTGTGTATGGCCGCTACCCGGCAGCCCCCAGCAGCCTGATTGTGACTTGTGTACATGTTACCCGGCAGATAGGGGTTAATGAACCACATGAGACAGTCATCCTACAGAAATTGCCATTTCCAGAGAGACACAAGTACACCTAGGCACAGTGCAGTTTTCAGTGTAAAGAAAAACAAGAGCTAGAAGCCCCCCAAAAATGTTCTTTGTAGGGGGAGGAGAAAATCTATGGCAAATCAAGATTTGCCGGGACACTGTGCATTTTAAAAAATGGATGTCATAGACAGAGAGATACAGACTGAGGAAGAAAGTTCTGTTGTTAACCTGTTGCTTACACTGTTAATCTTTTCTCTCCGTTGGGCTCCTCCAGTCACAACCTTATCACCTTAACCTGTCCTATCACTCTGGTATGGCCTGTGGACCCTCCAAAGAAACGTCGTCTGTGGCACTTTTGAGCTGCGGTTTGGGAGGCCCTAATGCAGTACTTCTTTGATTTTCCCTGGAATGATTATTGCCTCCGTGCCCTGGAGCCATCTGAGTGTGCCTTGCGCATTAGGAAGGTTATTCTCTGGCATGGAAGCATACATTCCTTTCTCATTTCCTCTGACTAATGCAAGAAAGCCTTGGTTTAATCACGCTCGCTCTAATGCCGTCCACAACAAGGAGAGGGCCTATAAAAGGTACTGGAGCCAACCCACTCCTGAATCACATCTTTTATATGTTTCTGCCCGGAATCGTGCTAAGTCTGTTCTTCGCTCCGCTAAAAATAATTTCATCCGTACTAAATGCTCTCAACTCTCCAACTTGAATTCTTCCCGCTTCTTTTGGCACCTTGCCCAAAATTTTTCTGACAACTTTACCTCATCATCCTTCCCTCCTCTTTTCTACTCTGATGGCTCTGTAGCTATTTCTTTTACTGATAAAGCAGATCTCTTCGCTCAGGCTTTCTCCTCCATCCTTCCCTCCTCTTTTCTGCTCTGATGGCTCTGTAGCTATTTCTTCTACTGATAAAGCAGATCTCTTCGCTCAGACTTTCTCCTCCAATTCCACCTTAGACGATTCCGGTGCTGTTCCTGCATCACTTCCCCCCTCTGACTTCCTCATCTAACATTAAAATTTCTTCAGCTGATGTATTTTCTGCCATCACAGGCCTCATTACTAATAAGGCATATGGGCCTGATGGAGTCCCTCCTGTTGTTCTCAGGAACTGTGCTTCTGTGCTTACACCCTGCCTAGGCAAACTCTTTAGCCTTTGTCTATCAACTTGTACCTTTCCTTCTTGCTGGAAGTTTGCTTTCATTCAGCCAGTCCCAAAGAAAGGTGACCATTCCCAGCCCTCTAACTATCGTCCAATTGCTTTAACATCCTGTCTTTCAAAAGTGTTCGAGTCAGTTCTTAATAGAAAAATTTTAAAGCATCTTTCCTATCACAACCTACTTTCTGATCGTCAATATGGGTTCCATCAGGGACGCTCCACTGGCGATCTTCTCACCTACCTTTCAGACTCCTGGTCATCCTCCTTTTGGGACTTTGGCAAAAGCTTTGCCATTGCACTTGACATCTCAAAGGCTTTCGATCGAGTCTTGCATAAATCTTTAATTTCCAAACTGCCCTCTTATGGTTTCTATCCTTCTATCTGTGCCTTCATCTCTAGCTTCCTTTCTGGTTGTTCTATAGTCACTGTTGTAGACGGCCATCGTTCTTCTCCTAGATCTATCAACAGGGTGTTTCTCAGGGCTCTGTACTATCACCAACTCTCTTCCTTTTATTCATCAATGACCTTTTAAGCTGTACAACTAACCCTATCCACTGATACGCTGATGACTCCACCCTTCGCCTTTCCATTCGGTTCCCGCAACATCCATCTCAGCAATTACTTCAACAAACAAGGGAGGAGGCTATGGCACACCTAATGTCTGACTGGGGTAAAAATAATCTTGTTGTTTTTAATGCATCAAAGACTCAGTTTTTACACCTATCAACCGGACAAAATTTTCCACAGGTATACCCACTAATGTTTAATAATATTCAGCTTAATCCTGCATCATCCTTGAACATGCTTGGGGTTTCATTTACTCAGAACTTATCATGAAAAGATCATATTACATCTCTTGGAAAATCTGCTTCCAAGAGATTAGGTGTGCTAAGCTGACTCCGTTCCTTCTTTACCCCTGCACAATTGTTGACTGTACTGTATACAGGGGTCATATCTGCCCCTGTGTGGAGTACAACTCTCATGTGTGGGGAGGCTCCCCACATACAGCTCTTCTCAATAGGGTGGAGTCAAAGGCTTTTCGTCTCACTAACTCTCCTCCTCTTACTGACTCCCTTCAGCCTCTGTCTCTTCATCGCACTGTTGCATCTTTATCTCTTTTCTATTGCTACTTCAATGGTCACTGTTCCTCTGAACTGTCTGCATGCATTCCTCCACCTCTATGACGGGCACATAGCACCCATCTAGCAGCAATCTCTCATCCCTTTTCTGTCTAACTCTAATGCAAGAGTTAACCATTACTCCCAGTCCTTCATTTATGCAACAGGTCAACTCTGGAACTGTCTCACTTTGTCTGTATTTCCTGCTTGCTATGATCTCCAGTCTTTCAAACGCATTGTGTCCAGGCATCTCGAAATGATGTGATCTTGAATTTGACTCTCTATTGTATTTTGTTTTTCTCTTGGAAGGAACAATAATTGCGGGCTCGCAGCCTTTGGTTCCTTCTTCCTCACATTAAAAAAAATATATATGTGAAGGAACAAGAGTACTGGTTGACTCATATACGGTATTAGAGAAATTAATAGACGAAATAGTGCTGCTTTGGGTGTCTGCCCTTTCCTCTCTTCCTTCCTTCCTCTTGTGTCTTTCGTTCATACTTTCCTCTTTCTTCTGCTTACGGGCGACTTTACATTTCCTCTTCTGTCCTTCTTTCCTTCTTTCTTCCCTCTTTCTGTTGCCTATGAGTGACTCTACACTGAGTGACAAGACAAATGGTTTCCTGTACACCAGAAAAACATTTACTACGCTGGATGGTAACAAGATAACCAAATCATGGCTCCTGGTGGTTTAGTGGTTAATTAAGGTGCTCCGGTCGGCTTGAGCCTGTGTAGGTTTATATCCAAGGGGTGGTTGGGGTTTATTGCTCACATAATGCCACTCAGGGATGAGTGAGGCTGGTCACTCTCATCTTAAATGTCAGGACCAGCTTGCCTAGCCCTGGGCTCCTCCTGAGAGGGTGACATAGGATTGGATGATGAATGAATAAAAAAATATGAAAGTGTTGATAGTGCATTGAAAGACAGGTACTTCACACTTTATGTAATAGAGGGCCAGCCAGTATACAGTTCAGAAGAGCAGCGGCTGTTGAAATAACAATAATAGAGGGATAAAAATTCTACATTGATGTAAAAGGAGAGGGGGTTGAAAGGAGTCAGTATCAGTAAGGGAGTAGCCTTTGACTCCACCCTGTTCGGAAGGGCTGTATGTGATGAGCCCCTCACACATGACAGTTGTGTTCCACACAAGAACTGAACCTCAGTACAAAGTCAGTACAGTATCTGCACAGGAGTAGAGAAAGTACTGTATGAAGTGTGCTATTTAAATGTTGTTTTTATTTTATAATTCATTTATTCATCGTCTAAACCAGTGTTGCCCTGTGAGGAGCATTGGAGTTGCCAAAATTTAGTTATTTTAGTTAGGAGAATCTGGGGGGCTCTTAACCCGGCCAAAATCCCCAGTTATATGGTTACCACCCAATGTGGTAAGTGGTTTCCTAGATGCAAGAAACCATTAGGCTTGTTGTTCAGTGTAGAGACCATAAGGCAACACTACATTGACTGAGTGGATGGTGGGTGCCATCATCTAATCTAAATACCCTTTAATGTTTCAGCCAGTATAATTAGCAAAAAATATATAAATAAATAAAAGTAAAAAAATGTCAACCTAGCCACTGATGAACTATACTCTGATAATGCATGCAGGCAGACAGTGGGATTTCGGTTTTTATTCCATGTCCTCCTGACCCTAGGCAACAGTTCTAGACCAAAAGTGTTAAAATAGAAAGTTGACAATCAGGGACATTGAAGCATGAAGGAAAATTATATAATAAGATGTAGCAGTAAAGAGGTTGAAAAGAAAGGGGTGCGGGATGCCAGGGATGCCAGACCCTTGTCCAGCTCTTCCTTACATAGTTCATCCAATCACCTCTCCAGTATCTTCTGTCTGTTCTGAAGGCTTATCAGATGCAGATAACCAAAGCATAGAATGATAAAAATACTTACCATGCTGAATTTGCCTTTTCAGATTTCAGCCCCAGCCGAAAGACTGTATTCTACGTGGATTGGTGGCTCGATCTTGGCCTCACTGGACACGTTCAAGCGCATGTGGGTGAGCAAGCGCGAATATGATGATGATGGGGCTAGGGCAGTTCACAGGAAGACCTTCTAATTCAGAACTAATATTAGAAACAGTAAAATTCAATATATAGGATTAACTGGAGTCAGAGGGAAGGTGATTATTAAGGCTTTTTAAATTTATATAGAGTTGGACAACTACAGAGAAATTGGTTATCTCTTTGTCTAGTTCTGTTTCACTTTGACGTGCCCATGGGTTGACCAAATGCTGTTCATACCCCATTAGAGTTAGACAATTGTAGAGAAATTGGTTATCTCTTTGTTTAGTTGTTTCACTTCGACTTGCCCATGGGTTGACCAAATGCTGTTCATACCCCATTTACTTTTTTTTTTTTTTTTTTTTTTTTTTTTTTTTTTAAAGGGTAAACAGTCTCAGCTTAAAAGATTACTTATATAATTAACCAAACTAGAGTTTGTATATATTGAACAGGGAATTTATGTTGTTTTACCTCCATGTAGTTAAGTTGGGTTATGCAGAGCAGGGTTTACCTTTTATGTTTGTTATTTCAGAATTTAACAGCTTTAATCTGTAACACCATTCTGCCCAATATGGCCTTGATGCATGAAGTTAGAGTGAATGGTAGTTATGGTGAATGTACATTGACAGCACTAGAAAAGGTTTTATGAAAGTGATATATGTTTAGCGTTGTTTATAGTTACTGGGAGAGAACATTTTTATAATTGTTCAATTTACTTGTAAAAAGGCTAAGCTGTGAATTAATGCAGTCATTATTCAAAGATTTTGGTCTTAATTTTTAGAAGGAATGCTGTCTACTTGATGGTTCAGTTTAGACACCATGAAATATATGAAACTGGATAACTTTTGTACTGGTTGTAGATCTATCTCTCACCTCAGCAAGTCTTGATAAATATTAGCCCTTTCTGTTCGATTATGGAAAGTACATTAAACCCTCAATGTATCAAACTACTCAGGAGGAAAGGCAGACAGTATCGACAGTAGTTAACATAACCATTGTTCGATAGGGAGGACTACAACAATCCCAAGTATAGTTTATACTTGACCTTGTTCAATGAATACCTAGCAGAATTATACATTTTCACAATTTTATTATGATTGTGTGTGGGTTAGTACTGTGTGCCTTGGTACTGTATTGATATATATTAATATTTTCAGTCAGAAGTAAAATAGTAGAAAAAACAGCAAGAATCACAGTTGTTTTGTTTACCCTTTTGTTCTGTCTGGTAACTACATCACCTCAGTATATCTGAAGTTTGGAATAACGATGAATAATATAGTGCAAGTGTACTGTATTTTCACTTTATTCTTGCTGATTACCCAGTACAAATTATTTTATTCAGCACTGGAGAGACAGGGAACTGAAGAAGTTGGGTAAAGCCTCCAGTGTCTTTTAGGACAGGATCATTCTCCCAAGCTGAATAAAATCATCTGGTGGTGGCAAGAGCAGAATATTTCATTCATTATCAGAGTCAAGTGGTTAATGTTTGTATGTTGTAGCTTAATGACTGAGGGTGCCAAATCATATATGACACAGTACAGTACTGTACTGAAAAGTTTGCTGTAGCATACACTGTACAGAGCCTTTAGTGGTCAAGAGGTTAGCAGACTTTGTCTGATAGTCATGTGGACCAGAGTTCATTCAGGCAGAGAAGAACATTTAACTGGTTGTTGTTGCGGTTCTTTAACATGTTTTCATGTGGTCACATCGTCAGATACCCATTATGGGGTGTGGATCATCTTACTTGCAAACGATGTCACGCCAACATAACCCGCTTCCTTGTGTACTTATCACTCCACACTTCAAATGTCTCCTATACCTATACCTATACCATGCACACTCATTCATTGTCAGACAGTGGTGTTCTTTGAATCTAAATATTAGTTCCTCTTCATTACAGAGCTTGAATGTGTGTAGTAGAGTTGTCTGCCCATGCTAGAAGCATGCACAAGCCACACACCCTTAATATATGCAAGGCGTGCTTCAGTACATATACCTTTAATATTTGCAGGGTGAGCTTTGATGAATTTGGTGTATGTATCTATTGCCAGTTACATGGTTTATCCAGTTTCATACTACTGTACTTGTATGCTGAGTACAGTCAGGCAGTCTATATGAGTTTGTGCAGCTTGCTTGTTTACATGCAATATTGCACCTAAATCAACCATGTTGGTTTATTTGGCAAATCGACATGTCACCTACGATATATTTATATATATATATAGGAAACACTTGGCTGCTACATATCACTGATGCTTCTCTCCATGACTTTTTAATTTTGTTGTGTGACAGTATATTTAATAAAGTTTATTTATAATAACAGTGGAAAAAATGCTTTGTCATGAATTTATCTAAAATATTCACATGTTTGTACTTAAAAATAAGTTGTGCTGTTCACTTGTAATTGCTTGCATTTTAATGTTGGTAGTGGAATGTAATTACAGGAGGCAGGTTTCCTATATTTAGTATACAGATACTCTTTGTTGTGTAAATTGTTTAGCCATCAAAGATCAAGGTATCGTTAACGTTAGAAGTGTTCCTGCCGATTACACGTCTTAAATAAAAGTAAATTTGGGATCATAGTGTGTATTGTGCTGTAATTTAATGGTACTAATTTGATAAAGAAATTACTCTTAATTGCTTCTGTGCCTTGATATAGAGAGAGAGATCCATTGCTTCTCTGAGACCAAAGTTATTTTACTCTTAGTATGGTTGGACCACTCTCAAGCCACTTCACGGCAAGCGCAACGTTCTATGATAGTCGCACCCTGATTAATTATTACTTTGCTTGTCTCTGCCAGGCACTCCAAGACAACTGAAATTGAAAACTATGACGATGAAATTAGAGGGACTAAGTTTTAAGTCCAATATTTATTAACCACTTCAACTTCGTGTACTTTATGAAAAATAATTTGCGGTATGCTCCTTTTTTTTTTTTTCTGATGTAGCTTTAAGCATTTCTGTAATTTTGTTCTATTTATTATCACTTAATGTTACTCACATTTTCACAGCCCAATAGAAACAGCTATAATGAGTTGTAAATTGGAGTGTTCACTCATGATGAGCAAAGGTTGTTATGGTTATATAGTATATATATTTCAGAAGCACAATGTTGTTTACGTCTTGTCCTGCAGTTTTATTTATGTGCATCTTGACTCTGAACCTTCGGTGAACTGAACATTTCCATTATTTACATTAAGATTATTTTGTATTTAAAATGAAGTAGATGACTGTAACTGTGTTTCAGTGTGTCCTGCTTTTGAAAGCTTGTCATTGGACATGATATATTTCTTATCTAACTCTTCATTTTATTATCTCATATACTGTAATGTGTTGTTAAAATAATGTGTGATGTTCTTGGAGGTGAAAATTATTCTTACAGGGTATTGTATTACTGTATTGGGAGAGTGGATGGAAACCTGGTGATAGGGAGAACTGGAACTCCTGTTTCACCAGCCCTTAGGACTAGTTCCTGACCGTCCCCTTATGCTGACATTTTTCAGTGTTTCAGTAACATGGAGAATAGGCCAGCATGCCCTCCTATATATTTTTCTCTATATACACAAAGATACATGCATATTACCACTCTTCCGATGTAAAAGTTTATCAAATAGGAACCAAACATGTAGCCTTGGAGATGGGGGGAAGGGACATAAATTTCCTCACCATCCACTTCCCTCCCAGTAACAACCAAGCAATATTCATGGAACCATTGTCTACTCTGCCCATCCATTTCTGCACATTTGTGGCCTTTCCTTTCCTCTAATTTCCTCTTCCTAGACTCATCTGTCTGAGGCCCCCCCCTCCCTCCCACTCTGGGCATAGGCTTCACAGCCTGCTCCTGAGACCTAGTAGTCCTCCTACTGTACAGACCATACACCTCTGCATATCACCACTTCTGCGCTAACACCCACTGTCCATATTGAATATACAGTATGCTAGGGCTATCTCATTCATGACTGGTGTATTGGTATTAGTGGGGGTATTTTTATGATATGTCTCTGGGTCTTCTGGTTAATCAGTTAAGTCTGCTTAATTTTTTTTTTCATGAAATTCAAATCCTTAAACTATTCCCTGCCCCAGCCAGTATTTGAACTTGGGTTCATTAGGACTATCAGCCACCTCTCTACTGATTCAGCCACTCTCTGTATCTTACATTCTTTATAATCACTGGAAAGCCAGGGGGGCAGGGCGGCTTAATGGTAGAGCACCTGACTCGAGACTGAAGGGTTGAGAGTTCATGCCCCACCCAGGTAGCTGTCCTGCTAGGAGGGGTAGCACTCTCCAGTCACCTAGTGGGGCTGTATGATCGATCAAGGTCTAGCTCAGGGAATTCATTTCTCTCCTATAAAGCCAAATGTGGTAGGTGTGTATATGTATGCATCACCATGCAGTCACACCTTGGTATGCAATGGGGTTACGTCAAGTGAAAACTGATCATTCATTCATTCATCTTCCAATCTTACATTGTCCCATGAAGAGCGTAGGAGCCTGGGGCAAGGCAAGCTGGTCTTGACATTTAAGATGAGAGTGACCAGCCTCACTCATCCCTGAGTGACATTATGTGAGCAATAAATCCCAACCATTCCTTGGATATAAACCTTCACCAGCTCAATCCGATTGGAGCCCCGTAATTACTAAACCACCAGGCTCCAAAATCTGGTTCTATGGTTACCATCCAGCATAGTAAATGGATTCTTGGTGTACAGGAAACCATTTGGCTTGTCACTCAGTGACACCCACAGGCAGAAGGAAGAGGAGAGAATGAAGGAAAGAAAGACAGGAGAGGGAGTGTAAAGTCACCTGTAGGCAGAAGGATGAGTAAAGAATGAAGGAAAGAAAGACAGAAGAGGATGGAAGGAAAGAAGATATAACAATTTATTGTATACCTGGGACGATATAACTTGAATTCAGTGGGGATACGGAGAGGGGTGAAGAACCACTTCACTTAAAATCTAAAAATAATATATATATATATGCTTTGAGGCTTGCCCTCTGCACTCTTAGTAGCACCAAGCATTCCACTAGGAGTACCACCCATGCCAGACATGATTTCAAAGTCACAAGTTTTAGGACTGTTTTTCACACACACTGTTACTAATCCACTTACTGTCGCACACTGCACAAATTGTTGTGCACTGGCACTTATTTGGTGATACCAATGGTGTTTCAGTGGCCTTACGCGGATGCAACAAATTGAAAGTAAAATGATCACAGTGAATGTAAACATCAGGTAAGCATAATGGCTCAAACATCTGACTGTTGGCTTGTGTGGGAGTCACCATCACTGAGCTCTATACAGCTCAATGGGCACCATATACACACAGGATTGTCATACACGGCCACCTCAGTTATTGTATGGGCGAATTTCAATATCGTTATCATGAAACTGGGTATAATGTTTAGTTCATCATTCTATCGATTTATCACATACCAAACAAACATACAATGAGACCTGACTGTACCTTGCTCTTGTGTTCCTCCCCGTCTCCTTGCTCACTGTTGTCATGGGGGGCTTCGGAGACATCAATTGGGTCTTGACGAGTGGGGGAGCCATGGTGGGGTCTCTACTCTGCCCTTTCCCCTCTCCTTGGGTCCCTGTCGCTGCCTCAACTAATTTTGCGAGGCTCTTTTTCTTATTCTGTTGCTTCTTCCTTCCTGTTCCCCTATCATCACCAGATAGTGGAGGCCTTCTGGTGATGATACTAGTTCGTCCCTTTTGCCATCTTGGGCAAGACTGCTTCCTCCCCACGTTTGCCGTGTGGCGTCCCGCGTATTCTCTACGCCCCTCCATCTGGGAGCTGAGTCCATCATGGGGTAGGGTGAAGTTCCTTGTGGTGGGCAACGTGCTTCTTTGGTAGGGGGGTTGGGGCAAGATGGGTGGTACAGTGTGGCCCCACTGGGCAAATTGGCTGGCCGTGTGTTGACTCAATCAACCCCGGCTAGGGTCAAGCGGGCATTGTTTGGTGGGCGCCGCATTAGTCCTTGGCTGCCACTCCACACCAAACCGTGTCCGCGTATACCTCTTCCACTATCCCCGGGGCTGTTGGGTGAGTTTAACCCAACATCAGCCTCCGCTTGTTGGGCTCCGTGGTGGGTGGGGGGTGGGGTGGTGAAATCTACCATTTTAAATTATATAGATACTGTTAATTCTTCTGGCCCAAGTATGGTGACAACCCAGGACTCCCCTTTAACTGTGGCCTCAACTTCTTCCCCTACTCCTACATGTTCGGTTACATTAAACACCCCATTCTCCTCGACTAGTGTGTCTTCCACTTCTCCAGCTTCTGATCTGTCTACTTCAGTCAGCCCTTCTACTATCGTCACACTTCACCCTTACCTTCCTCCTCCTGTCTCTGTTCCTTCTATGTCCTCTGTCTCTCTCTCCCAACCCCATCCTTCTCCCTATGTACCTGCCCCTTCTCTCACCTCCTCACTAATCGGTTCACAGATATGGTCTAAATTTTCAATGTCCATGATACGACCGACAACCTCTCACTCCACCTCTCTCTACTTCAACAGGTAGGCAGGGATGTCACCTTCTCGGCCCGTCTGAATGGTTCCACCTCCTTGTTGTTCACAGTGCTGCCCAAGCCAAGAAGGTGACATCCCCAGTCAACAATGCAGGACAACCCATCTCCGTGCCCCCAGACATCCAACTTAATTCCGCCACTGGCATCATCCGTTTACCATCTTCAATGTCCTTTGGCCAGAGGGCTTTCACAGAATGCTCTAATAACATTGAGCTAATTCTTTCAGAACAGCATCATCTAATACGCTCAGTGCATTGTTATACAATTCCTCCTCGTGGACACCAACAAGAACCAGTTAATATCGTAATTATAGTCTTTGCCTCTCGCGATCTACCCTCCACAGTCATAACTGGGGGCACTGTTCTCCTCGCCAATGCACATCTTGTTGGCACTTGGCCACCCTGCCAAATACTGCCGATCATCTGCAGTCTGCGCCAACTGTGCACTGGCCAGTCATGCCTCCTCAGACTGCATTTCCACCATCCGGTGCTGCCCTAATTGTCAGGGTAGCCATTCTGTCACCTACCGACAATATCCCGTCTACCTCTTCGAAGCAGAAGTGTCCAGCGTCCGCTGGAAAATTGGCCAGTCCCTTCGTGAGGCTCATTGCGGAGTTCGATGCCTTGGTCACCATCCTAACATTACCTATGCACATGTAGCCCATCCTCCTCCTGTAGTAATTTCTAGTACCAGTACTATTTCTTCTTCCCCTTCTGTATCTGCTGTCCCCCTTTCCTCTCCTCCCACCTCTCGTCTTCCACCTCTCGCTATACCTGTGACTGTTGTCTCTTCTTCCCTTCCTCCCAGCACTATTTCCACCTCTCCCTCCTCTCTACCTAACCCCCCCTATACCTCAGTCCTCTCCTTACAGACTCCTCTTGTTCCTGTCTCTAATTCTTTCTCTGTTTTAGATTCCTCTACCCCTACCTCCTTTCCATCCCTTTCCTTACCTGTTCCCTCTCCTCGTCCTTCCCCCCATTCCCAACCTTGTCCCTCCTCTCACTCCTCCAGTTCTGTTTCTCAAACCCGCCGTTTGGCGCCTCAGGCCCAACACAACATCCGACCCCCGTCCTCCTCTAGCGGTAAGTGCAGTCTGTCCATCGCATTAGACTCTAAGGCCTCTTCTGCCCATCCTCCTACTTCTTCAGCTCGTAAAGTCCATGCGACGAGTACCCACCCCTCTAGACCTATGCACCCTGCGTCATCGAAATCCACATCTGAGCAGTCTCCTCACTCCTGTTTCCAGACTGCTCCACCGCCGGTTTCTTGTGGCACGAAATCCTCCGGCGATGACGACAGTGAAACCATCCTCAAATTATGGATTACATTTTAACTTCCACACAGATTCAGTGACCAATACTGTACCCTCTCCTTCCACCCTCTCTGTTGAAGTTCATCCTGTGCCTCCTGACCTCTCTCCCCCTCCTCTCCCTCCTTCACCTTCTGTTCCTTCTCCTCTTTGCCGCCCTCCTTTCCCACTTCTTCCAGTGCTCCTTCCCTTCTATCTCTCGCTATGCCTCCGGGCTATGGTGACCGTCCCACTCGGTATGCTACTATTGTATATTATATTTTACTTCCAGTGTATTATATTTTACTTCCTGTGTTATATTTTACTTCCTGTGTATTATATTTTACTTCCTATGTATTATATTTTACTCCCTGTGTATTATATTTTTAGTATTAATTTCCTTTTATCTTTACTAGACTCTACTTTTCTGTTGGGTTTTACTTGTATTTGATGTTTTAAGTTTAGTATGCCCATTTTACAAAGGAACATACGAAGTTTTACGGCCCATCGCAATGACCTTTGCTATCTTCTTTCTCTGAGTATCACCGTATTTTTCCTTCAATAAGATCATGTCCTTCCTTACCTCTACTGGTCATCATTCTGACATCTAATTCCGTTCCTTACTTCAGTAGCCCCATCTGTGATATGGCATACTTCTTCCATTGGCCCATTTCTTTCACGACACCGTGTCTGTGCTCCCGGCCCACCCAGCGCTCACAACTTGTAGCCGATGATCCGGCTTTGTGCTGGATTTTGGCACTAGGTTCCTAATGTTCTTCTTCTTAGTCTTGTGTTCCAGGACTTGCACTCTGGCTTAGGCTATCCTTTCATTCTGTAACTAAATGTGCATATGCTGTTTATTGTACGTATCCCCTAATCCTGTCGAGTATCTGTATACAGTACTGTACAGAATTCTTGTACTAGCTTCTAAGATAGAAGACATTCTTTGTAATGCTCCTTTCTCTGAAATCTCCATCTTGGTGGTTTCAGTGTTCACCACCACCTTTGGCTCTCCTCTCCATTTGCTTATCTGCCTGGTGAACAAGTCTACAGACTGAAAGGTACTTTTGTTGAAATGTCACTGCCTTTGATTCAAACCTTCAGAGACAGAATTTCCCTGCACGGTCCGTAACACTGCTCAACGAACTTGGAACTGTAGGAAGTGAGAGAGGGAGAGAGAACTACAGTATTAATGAAAGAAAAGCATTTGGGAGCCGAATGCAAATCGCCCGCCAGAATTTGCTGTTGGCCAAGTCCAAGATTTTGGCCATATCTTGATACCCTGAAGGTTTCATGTTGGTGACTCAAGAGGTGTTCATGAGTTATAATGGTGCTAAAGGCGGACGATAAAAACTAGTTTGTGTGTGTGTGTGTGTGTGTGTGTGTCCGACTCTGAGCAAAGACTTCACAGCCTGTTACCAAGGCCCAGTAATCCTCCTGTATACCATACACCTCCACATGTCACCACTTCGGCGCTAACACCCACCGCCCATATTCAGTACATGCTCGGGCTGTCTCATACAGGACTGGTGTACTGGTATTAGCGGGGGTATTTTTACATGTCGGCGGGTCTTCTGGTAGATCAGTAAAGTCTGCATTTACTAAATTCAAACCCTTAAACTGTTCCCTGCCCCAGCGGGGATTTGAACCTGGGTCCGGCAGGACTGCAGGCCACCTCTCTACCGACTGAGTTACCTACCTTTGGCAGCCATTTTGGTGACCTTGACGTTGACCCCGAGTGCCCATTTTCGAACTCGGCCAAGATTTTGGCCATTTCTTGATACCCTGAAGGTTTCATGTTGATAGCTCAAGCCGTTCATGAGATATAATGGGAACACACACACACACACACGCACACACACACACACACACACACACACACACACACACACACACAAACAGGCAGGCAAAAACATTATCGCTCCGCCTTGTAAGGCGGGCGATAACAAATTCTGTTTCTCATGAACTCATTGCTGTTAATGACCTAGCCAAACTCCCAACCATCCCAACATCATGATAGAGTAATTTTGTTATGCTTACAAGAATGGTAAACAATTGCTTTGTATGGTTCGTTTCTTTGTTATTAATGTTACGACCATAAAATTCTTATGTAAGTAGCAAGACTGTCGGTAAATGAGAGCAAAGTGAACTTATTTTGGTTTTGTTGGAGAAAACTGAAATAAATCCTCACGGCAATCAAACTCTTAATACCCCAACATCCACTGTAACAGGATACAATTTCTTGTCCTAACCCTACCGTCCACCAAATAGTCAGCCCATCCCACGCATCGTGTACTACTTTCGCTCATTCTTTACCACATCTTCTGACGGTTATATTAGACTAGTACAATTCTGGGGAAAAGATGGATATTTAAGCTGAATGAGGCATTTTTGGGGAAAAGCAGGCAACTTACTTTTTTTTTTTTATGGATTTTGAGGTGCTGAATACGACCCAGGGGTGTTGCTAAGCGATATTTTACCATTTAAGGGGTCAAATTAAAGGTTAAATATTTTTTTTTGGTGAATTGCGGGGTTTCCCGTTATATTTGAGATAAGGCATTGCTAAAATTAATATAACTCCATCAATAATGCAGGTAGATAAGTCAGCCAGGTCTCATATTGTAGCTAAGGAAATTCTTTATTAGGTGACATGATCAATTAATAATTTCTCTTCATAGTATGAATACTTGAGGTCAAAAACTTGCGTGAACCCTTGGAACCTTATATTTAGTCTCTATCTTAATTTTGATCTCCACTGACTAAAAACCTAACAGTATAATTGTCCTAGATTTATTTGAAAGACTAATGATGTGGGTAGTTTTTGCACTAAAGGAATCCATGATCTCTCATACAAGGGCTGTGATACAAAGGGTCAACTTCCAAACTCCCGTAAATTAACATACAATTGCTTTTGATAAAGTCTGTATTCCAACTGGTAGCTTACTGTATATTACACATCACTGTGCTGTCTGCAGTGCATCTCGCCCTCACTACATCTGCAAGCAGGTGTGCAAGGAAGGCTTGCCCTTTTGCATAAGCACATGTGAGTACCGCAGCCCTTGGTGCATCCACAAGAAACTATGTCTCTACATGCTTTAGGAATGGGAGATAGTGTAGTCAGGACTGGTCTCAGTTTTCTCCCAGCCACAGGTAGTTTGGCAATGGCAGTGAGGGGGTGGGAACATGTGCTTGTTGCCATATGAAGCGTTGAAGATTGGCCCTTTGTACAGTATATGTAACTTTGCTGCATCACTAGTTGGAGGTAGCAACTCTGCCGATTTCAACTACACACATCCCTTATCACATGTGTCATGTGGGACTTTATAGACTTTGCAGATGAATTGCTCTGCCTTACGAAGCCCTTCATTTGAGATGGTGCCAGTGGTCCCCTGATCCTGCAGCATGTTGTGGTTCTCTAGGAACACAGTCCATGCTGACCTCTTAGAATGACCCATGAAATAAGACACAATGTCACACCCAGTTATTGCGTGGTATGCAAGGAGTTCTTCAAGTGTTTGCTGCTCAAATGCTAGTGCTTTATGAATCTCATGAATGGGGATGTACTTGGTCTTTTTTGATGTTCCAGCCTTCACCATAGAGTTTTGCACTGCATTCCGTGATAATTCACCAAAAGTAGAACAACAATGTCGGTGTCACGCGCAGACACAACGATATGCTTAGTAGGGAAACTGATGCAATGCAAAATCACACGCGTATGTGTCTGCTCGTGGTCAGATATCAAATTAGCTGTATCCATCTGAGGGTCATTTGTTTTCACTAACCCCAATCCACCAACAACAACCATGAGCTTCTCTGGTGGGGCTGATGAAATTAGCTCATCTGACAAAAAGGCATACAGATCCTTCTTGTTGTCGGACAATGCCAGGAAATCAGCCCACTTGGATGGTAATGGGGTGGGAGGGATCCTTCACTGAAAGCCCTCTCACCTCGATCCCACCTTCACCTCAGCACAATGTTGGAAGAAATGACAAGACAGCATAGGAACATTAAAAGAAGACAATGTGAGGACAGAAGTGAAGAGTGGGCAAGAAAACAAAAGAGGAAAAGGAGCAAGAAGAGAAGGAGGTCTTAAGAAGTAATTCAAAACGAAAGACGTCACGAATGTATACAGGCGCGAGTGGGCATGGAGGACCCCGTTGTGGATGCCGACCTTCTACAAAACAAGTGACAAAAACTGTATGGCTGTATCTGCCAGTTGAAGAGAATAATACAGCAAAGGGGTGCCGTTAGAAAGAAGAAACCCCGCATCCACGAACGAACGATGCTGTACAGCGAAAGTGGGGTTCGAGATGTCAACCGGGTGTGGGTGAGGGTGGGGTAAAAGGGGGGAGTTTGGGCAGAGGTCAAGAACCAAATGTAATTTGATAATTTAGCTCCTTACTTGTTTCTTGGACCCAAGAACCATTTGGAAAACCACCTTCTTTGCTGCACTCCCTCCAAGAATGATAACCAGAGGATAACATACAGATAAAAAGAAAAGTGCTGTCATTTTTTTAAAGTATGGAAAACGGTCCAATTATGGCTCTCTGTATCTCTGACCCTATATGAGAAATCATCAATTCCTTTTTTGCAGAAACTACCCAAATAATTAGTTTTTCAAATGAATCTAGGAGAAAGACATTATATTGCCAGTTTTTTTAGTTAGTGGAGATCAAAATAAAATAGGGACTAAATTTAAGTTTCGAGGAGTTGACTCAAGTTTTTACCTAAAGTACCAATATCATGGAGAAAAAAATCATAGAATGATAATGTCATCTAATACAGAATTTCCTTAGCTACAATATGAGACCTAGCTGACTTATCTACCTGCATTATTGATGGAGTTATGTTGATTTTAGCAGTGCCTTATCTCAAATATAACGGGAAACCCCGCAATTGACCAAAAAACCTTTAACCTTTAATTTTGACCCCTTAAATGGCAAAATATAGCTTAGCAACACCCTTGGTTGTATTGAGCACCTCAAAATCCATAAGAAAAAGTAAGTTGCTTGCTTTTCCCCCAAAATACCTCATTCAGCCACAATTTCAAGAAATCGCATTAGACTATATGGCGCGACGCAGGTCAGTCGGTCGACGAAGGCACTTGTTAGTGCGTTGACTGCACTGTATATATTTACTTCTCTAAATACTGTCCTCGAAATATTATGCAGAATAAGAGATAACAACAACTCTTTTAGAATATTTTTTTCCTCTGTGTTTACGTAATGTAAATAACCGTCACTCTGGAGTATACATATAACTCATAATGCTCAAATGCAGCTTTGAGCAACTTTTAATATGTTCAACGGGGAGCACGAAGAAATCATCAGGTGTTTCATGTGTTAGATTTTTTCCATTAAGTTTCCTTTATTGTACTATTTCATCTATTGTACAAAATAAATAAAAACAATAGGCGCACATTTGTCGTCCTAGCAGACTGATCGGATTGGAAGCCGTCCTCGGTGAAACAAGCTGCACTGTTTTCATTGGACAGTTATTCTCACTGCATCTTGATAGCCTCCGGCCGAAGCATTTTTCATTGAAACCGCGCATCTCTACCAAGCGAGTTCGGGAGCAGGCTCGGTGCCGCTGGTTATCGCTTGGAGAGGTTGAAATCGGCCAGCAGGGAGTAGTCAGTGATAAATTCTACTTCTCACTATGTACGTACATAAAATCAGGGTGCGGGAGGCTAAATGTATATAGAGAGTTTTGCACAAACAGAGCCTTGAGCTTTTCGTCAGGTGATCTTTTACGGCGACCCTTCCGTTTACGTTTTGAATGAAGGCTGTAATTTTTTGGTTCTAGGCAGCCACACTGCTTGAGGACAGAAACCAAGCGGCTCTAGACAAATATCAAATCGCGAACTCCAGCTTGGACGACAAAAATGCGCCAAATAGTCCAACTTTCAGCGGACTCTCAACTCTTCCATCGTCCTGAAAGAAAAAAAAAAATGTTCTCTCTCTCTCTCTCTCTCTCTCTCTCTCTCTCTCTCTCTCTCACACATCAAGATAAACATCACACCCTCTCTCGCTTCGCGAACGCTGGTGTGGAGAGGGTCAGTCAGTGCTGCAGAGATGGTCCGCGTGGGTCGAGTGAGCGAGTCAACGGCGCGTAGCAACTTGACAACTGACAAGGCAAGTGAGCCAGTGTGACTGCAGAAGTGGTGGAGGGAGGTTATCATCGCTCCATAGAAGATTGGGTTTGTTGATCCTTTTGGTTTCAGTTCAGCATGTTTCTAGACGAAGTTATATTAGTATGTAAAGTATGTTGCAGCGCCGTTTAATACTTGTCATTCTGTAAGTTTCAAAAAACGGCGTGATTCGCTTAGTTAAGGGAGTGTTTTGAGGATATTCTTTTTATTTTTCAATGCTACTGTATTTGATGTCAGTACAGGTACGTACATTACTATCTCATGGAAACTGTTCACCTCAGATGAGGATTGAAAGTGGTATGGAGATACTAGACAACTGTGTCATCAGTACTGTGCTTCAGACAATTAACTGACTTAAGACAATGGATCAGACAGCTTAAGAAAAAAAAGTATGTGTTCAGTATGTCAGCTTGATAAAACGGCGTGTCCCTCCCCACCCCCCCGTGTGTGTGTGTGTTTGTGTGCGTGTGTGTGTGTGTGAATGCAATGCCAGTGCTTTGTGAAGCCGTACCAGGAACCATCGAGGGCCCTTTTTCGTGAAGACTTTCCTTGCTAGGATGAGAAAAATATACCCATACTGTAGGTGGAGTTGCTTCATCAGTTACATTGTGGGAGCAGCATGTCAAAAACTGCACTCCCTTTTTGCATCTGGCTGTTTTCTTAAGTTTATATACACTTAAGTGCATTCTTAGGCTATTCTTCAGTACGTTGCATACGCGTGCTTCTGTTGCTAAATTTAGTGCTGCTAGAAGTTATGTAAGTTACACAGAACGAATTCGGACACACACACACACAGAGTTTACTCTGCCATTTTAATACAGTACTTCCATGGCGAGAACAGTGAGGGTCAAGCTCATGGTAATTTCCAGTAATGCAAGCATGTGTGTATATGATCATCATCAACCATTACAAGTACATATACTGTATATACGGTATGTATTGTTAAGAAGCGAGATTTGCCAGTTAGGTAGCCGACATTTTTCTCGACGTTTCCCGATATTTACCGTAGGTTCGGGTACGAGTCAGAGTTGCCAGTTTGTCTGCTGTTTGTGAGCGTAGTTATTTCGTAAGTTGTATATTAATTTTTGTGCCCTTTTTCTTTATAATGTTTTATTTGATTTCTTGTTAGATTATGTAAGTTAAGTTTGTATGGGAAATGATTTAGTGTTATGTAATGTAGGACAGCTTTAATTGGCATGTTTTGGTTGTCTCTGAATTGGTAACATTTGCCCGTCGATAGTATACTCGAAGTTTCGCGTATAATGCAAGCTTATATAAAGGTGGGGTAGAGATTATTATAAGTTTAGTCGGGTTTCAGGTCAGTTTGAGTGGTGTTCAGGCGGTTTTGGTTCAGTTTGAGTGTAGTGCAGTGTCAGTGAAGATTGTATATTTTAGGTGCACAGTGGCAAACAGTGACGAGTTATTGAAGTTTGTATATCATTGATACCTACTTGAGAAAACAGTAAAGTGTAATAACTGTGAAGTGTTATTAAGCATTAAGTGTAATAGTAACGTGTGTATAGCTCCAGTGCTTGTGAGAACAGTGAAGTTAAGTTGGAAAGCATTAACTGGAATTATTTGAAAAATAAAGATAGTGAATTTTAAGGAGCCAGTATTTATTTTCGCCTCAGCTGATCTAGTGTACTGTACACGTTAAGGCTGACCATAGGAAGAACAACTCACTGGGCAACGTCCTTCCTGTACTGAACTACTGCTGTTGGAGCCTGTGGCAGTGAGGTAGGGACGTAACAGTATATATAAAATGTGTGTGTGCGTTGCTGAAGGGCGCTACTGAGTAATCAGGACTATGTTTACAAAACCGTGTCACCACATTCCCAAGAAATAATAAGCGGAGTCAATATGTTGCACTGTTTTAAACCTTCTTTCCTTTTGTGCTATATTTTCCGCTGATAAAAAGTAAACGAGATATTGTGGGTTCTCAGAAGTGTGCCTGTGCTGGCGGTTTGTTTCGTTCATGAAATGCGATTCGTTTTTGTTTCAGAGGTGCATTATGGTCATGGGTGGGTGGTATGCTTTTATTTTCGTTGGTGCATTATTGTCTTGATTCAGCCAGTCAGAGGGCTGGAGGTGGGTGTGTCATGTTTTCAAATCTAAGCTCAGATTCAAGATGAACTCCGCCGACGACTAGAAAAAGACTGGAAATTGGTATCGGTTAGGCTTGAATGACGCGGACCTAGGGTTGGTATAAATGGCTTTTGGGTAGGTTAATGCCTAAGAAATTCACCATCTTTATTTTCACCAAAAAAAGAAATAGGTTGGGGTAAATGTTTACAAAACCATAACGCCACATGAAGACGCATCAGCATTCGCTTATTTTTGATTTACTGAGATACCTCACAGAAGAAAGTTAACTTAAAACTGTGCAACGTTATTATTTCGCAGGAATAATAACCTAACATTTTTGCATTTAATTTCCTAGTATTTTGGTTGGGCAATTAAGATTACTTTTAATTCTGAACGGCTGCAGTTTGAATCCTCCACTCATGAGTTTGCATTCTGTGTTTGCTTAGGTTACACTGACTTAAGTTAGCCAGGTTAGATCTCTAATAGGTTAGTTTTTTGTTAGCTGTTTTTCTTCGATTTACACTGAATGTCAGTTCCTACGTTTACGGTAGTGTCATCCCTGCAAACCAGTCTTAACTGCAAACTCGCAGGAAGAAAAAGATTTGATGTATTTTTTCTCCTCATAATTTCGGATTTGTTCGCTTATTTTAGAAGTAAAAGTGAATATTATTCATTGCCGTCATTCAGTACCAACAACAGTGCAGCAAACTAATGTAAATAGTACGGTGTTCAAGTAACTCATCTCATTATAGTAGCCGCAGCGAGAAATGAACGCTGTGGTGGGGCAGCCGGTCATCCGGAGATTCCCCCACTGTAGCCATATCCACATGTCACCGACCATAGAGATAGGATGTCACCGACCATCGGCCACCGCTGCAGCCCCGCTCCATGATCCTAACCCTGTGTCTCTGGCTTTCTCTTTCTCTCTCGGTTTCTATATAAACTGCTGTATTTCCGAAACTAATTATGAAATTATTATGACTTTTGTTCCACACCACCACTGAGGTAAAAATCAAGGAGAGTTTTCTGTATAAAGGTTCCTCCCCCCTTGTCTGAGGGCAGGTCAGTTCTGGCGAGTGTATAATTATAGGTCAGGCGGAGGTATCGGCAAGGCCGCACTCCCCCTCTCATATGCCACATTTAGGAGGGGGGGGAAACCTTTATACATAAAACTCTCCTTGATTTTTACCTCAAAGGTGGTGTGGAACAAAAGTCATAATAATTTCATAATTAGTTTCGGAAATACAGCAGTTTATATAGAAACCGAGAGAGAAAGAGAAAGCCAGAGACACAGGGTAAGGATCATGGAGCGGGGCTGCAGCGGTGGCCGATGGTCGGTGACATGTGGATATGGCTATAGTGGGGGAATCCCAGGTCATCCCGGCTGCCCCACCACAGCGTTAATTTCTCGCTGCGGCTACTATAGTGAAAATTGAATATTACCTTGAAAACTATCAGTATCAATTAGCCGGACTAGTGTTATGTGTTTTGTTGGAGTTTGGCATCGGGACAAGTTTCGGTATGTACGGTGTGGGTCATAGCACTACCTGATGTACACTAGAGACATAGAAAGAGAGACTGGACAGCCAATATTTTCTGCTGCTCGCTGATTGGTTGGATTTCATGGGCGCCATGATGTGTCCAACATCAAGAAGCCTGTCTGCAGATTTGTCATAGAGTATATCTCGCCACCTACTGAGGAATGTGACTAGTTGCCTAACAAGATGTCGTTTTAATTATAAGGTATAGTACTTATTTGAACAAATGAAAATTTATGTTAAATATAAATCTCTACACATCTATTGTATTTGATTGCATCCGTAAAAACCATTGTAAATGACGAATGGTAATGTTGACAAATCAGACTGTTGGTTGGTGCTAATTAAGACGTGATATGCTGTGTTGTTGGTACTTTTTTGCCTGTAAATATGGTTGGTTGTGCTGCATATGGATATACAAACAGAACTGGACCGATTCCCTAGAGATCCGGGAAGAAGGAAAATATGGCAAATAAGATCGGAAGAGCGAACTGGTCTGTCAGCGACAATCGACTTTGGCAGGTAAGGTATATTCATTTTATATGTAGTTTTCCCATTAATAAAAAGATTTGCCCTACTGTAATATACATTGAAGGAGTGTTAAGGAAACTGGATATTTTCATAAAGTGGAAGTTTTTTTTTTTTTTTTTTTGTCTCCGACTCTGGGCATAGGCTTCACAGCCTGCTATCAAGGCCCAGCAGTCCTCCTACATACCATACACCTGTACATGCCACCACTTCGGCGGTAACACCCACCGTCCATATTGAATACATGCTAGGGCTGTCTCATACAGGACTGGTGTATTGGTATTAGCGGGGGTATTTGTACGACATGTCGGCGGGTCACCTGGTATATCAGTAAAGCCTGATTTAATGAAATTAAAATCCTTAAACTGTTCCCTGCCCCAGCGGGAATTTGAATCCGGGCCCGTTAGGACTGCAGGCCACCTTTCTACCGATTGAGCCACTGCCTCCCCCTAACATTAGGTGAGAAGAGAAGTCTAAGTTAAGGATTTTCAACAGTAAGCTATATAGAGTGATTTCTATGGGATTTCCTGCTATCGCTTCAGGGCCAGGTTCTGGAGCACTATTAGTGTTAAGCTGTTAGCTGGGCTGTAATGCTAGGTGTTTTAGCCTCGACTTCTCGTTCCTAGAACACCTAACGTCAAAGCGGGGTCCTCTTTCGAGACCGGGGCTTAGTGCAAGTAAGAGAGGTTGGACACAAAAACTCAGGCAATAATTCTACCCTTGGGGGTAGGGGGGTTTTCAAGAATACTCCCCCAGTATCCCTGCTTGTCGTAAAAGGCGACTAAAAGGGTTGGCGGAGGGTTAGTGCCCCTCCCCGGAAAACAACTAACTAAAAAAAAACAAATAAGAAGCCTCGCACAAGGACTGACCAAACGATGACGACCCAGGACCGGACAAAGGACTTGGTAATGAGTACATGGAATGTAAGAGGAGCGAATGATGAGGTGAAAGAGAGAGAGATTGTCCAGGTGCTTGAGGGTGCGAAAGTGGATGTATGTGGAATAACTGAAACAAAATGGGGAGGAGAAAGTGTGAGAGAATGGGAGTATGGATGGAGTATATGTGCAGGACTAGGTGAGAATGAGAGGGCAAAGGAAGGAGTATGTATAGTTGTGAGTAAAAGATGGAAGAGGAGCATAAGACAGTATGGATCAGTTGGGTCAAGGATTGTGTGGGTAAAGTTGAAAGTTAGAATACAAATGTGGGCGATTGTGTGTGTATGCGCCAATGCAAGATCGTGCTAGAAGAGTGAGAGAAGAGTTCTGGACAAATGTGGAAGTGTGCATGGAAAAGTTTGGAAGGAATGAGAGAGTGTTTTTGATTGGTGATATGAATAGTAAAGTTGGGAATGTGAAGGTGGATGGAATAGTTGGTGAGTGGGGTGTGCCTCCTGAGATAGATGAGAATGGGAGTGCGTTAGTGGACATTTGTGCTGGGAGGGGGTTGGTGATAGCCAATACCCTCTTCAGGCATAAAATGATCCACAGGCATACATGGCGAGTGATGAGAAGGGTGGGTGGTGAACTGAATGAATGGAAGGCAATGATTGATGATGTGTGTGTGGATGAAAGGATGCGAAGATGTGTAATGGATGCAAGAGTGTATAGAGGTTGGGGGAGTGGACTTTCTGACCACTACTTGGTGGTGGCCAGAATTAGAATGCAAGTAAGATGGAGGAAGAGAAGAAGGGAAAGACGAGAGGAAGGAGTAGTTGCAAGGAGAGTGGAAAGGTTACAAGAGGATGAGAAAAAGGCAGAGTATAAGAGAGAAGTGGAGGAACGATTGGGCAAATATGAATTGGAGCAGATGGGAGACGTGGAAGGTGTGTGTAAGATATTTACAGAAGAAATATGTGCAGCATGTGATGTGGTGTGTGGAAGGAAGAGAAGACGGAGGGGGGTGCAAGGAACAGTGTGGTGGACTGAAGAGGTGAAACAGGCTGTGGCACAAAACAAGAAAGCATACAATGAATGGATGAGAAATAGGGGCGTGGAAGAAGTTGAGAGATGGAAGAGGGAGTTATTAGTAAGAGTGAGTAAGAAGAGAGTGGATGAGGAATTTGGAAGGAATTTGAGTGTAAAGTGGAGGGACTGTAAGAAAATGTTCTGGAGAGAAGTGAAAAGAGTAAGACAGGGTGGAGATGAAGTTAGCAGGGGAGTGAAAGATAAAAATGGTAGATTACTAGTGGAGAAGGGAGAAAAAGTGAGCAGATGGAGAGAACACTTTAAGGAACTGTTGAACGTAGAGGATGGAAGTAATGCGAGTATAAGTGGCTGGGGAATGGCTGGGAGAAGGAGGGAGGTGAGAAGACAGGAAGAAATCAGGAGGATAGAAGTTGTGGAAGCAATGAAGAAAGTTAAATCGGGGAAAGTCCCAGGAATTGATGGAGTGTGTGGTGAAATGCTGAAGCATGGGGGAGAGATAGTAGTAGAATGGATGTGGAAGATGTGCAGATTGGCCTGGGAGGAAGGTAGAGTCCCGGAGGATTGGAAGTCAGGTATAATTATTCCCTTGTACAAAGGAAAAGGGGAAAAAGAAGTGTGTGGTAGTCATAGGGGCATTTCTCTTCTTAGTATAATAGGAAAAGTGTATGGTAGGATACTTATAGACAGAGTTAGAGAAAGAACAGAGAAATTAGTTGGAGAAGAACAGGGAGGCTTTAGGAAGGGAAGAGGTTGTGTAGATCAGATATTCATTCTTAGATCTTTAGTGGAAAAGTGTCTAGAGAAGGGAAAGAAGTTGTATGCGGCTATCATGGATTTGGAGAAAGCATATGACAGGGTGGATAGACAAGGATTGTGGAAAGTGTTAAGAATATATGGAGTAGATGGGAAGTTGTTGAATGCCGTGAAGAGTATGTACGATGGTGCGAAGGCTGCAGTGCATGTGGATGGTGAACTAAGTGAATTTTTCTCTTTGAAAGTTGGTTTGAAACAGAGATGTGTCATGTCTCCATGGTTGTTCAATCTGTACATGGATGGGGTAATAAAAGAGGTACAAGGTAGGGTAGTGGATGTTGGAGTGGCCTTGGTGAGAGAGGATAGTGTTTGGAAACTCCCTGTACTGTTGTTTGCAGATGATACTGTGTTGTTGAGTGAAGACGAAGGGGAGCTGCAAGGCTTGGTGGATGAGTTTGAGAGAGTGTGTAAGAAACGGAATCTAAAGGTGAATGTAGGGAAGAGTAAAGTGATGGTCTTTGAGAGAGGTGAAGTTAGTGAATGTACAGCGAGGTTGGATGGTGAGGAATTGGAAAATGTGAGTACGTTTAAGTACTTGGATAGTGTGATGAGTAAGGATGGAGGTTTGGAGGGTGAAGTGCTTGAAAGGGTACAGCAGGGAAGAAAGGTTGCTGGTTCTTTGAAAGCAGTGATAAGAAACAGGGAAGTGAGCATGGAGGTGAAAAAGTTACTACATGACAGTATTGTGATACCAACTCTAATGTACGGAAGTGAAGCTTGGACATTGTTGGAAGGACACAAGTCAAGAGTGAGAGCAGTGGAAATGAGTTATTTAAGAAGAGCCTGTGGAGTCACGTGGAGAGACAGGCTGACGAATGAGGATATAAAGGAGCGTTGTGGTGTGGATGTGGATGTGATAGGAAGTGTTATGAGGAACACACTGAGGTGGCTTGGCCATGTGGAGAGGATGGAGGGTGAGAGACTGACGAAGAGAGTGTATGTGAGTGAGGTGGAGGGGGGAAGAGGGAGGGGGAGGCCGAAGATGAGATGGAGGGATGAGGTGGAGAGGTATATGAGAGAGGGGGGTGTGAGTTGGGAGCAGGGCAGTGAAATGGCAGGGGACAGGGCGACTTGGAGGCGATTTGTTTGTGGCCACCCCAAACGGGATTGAGGCGTCTGGCAATAGATAGATAGATAGATAGTGTATTCAGTAGTCAGACATCAGACGGACAGTAGATGATACAACAACCATTTGGGAAATCACAGTCCTTAACTAGACAAATGTACCTCGCAGGGTACTGGCACAACAGAGATCAAAGGATAATATTCACGATGTAGTGAACAATATTACTCTGAACACAGGCTGGCAGTGTACACGGGAAGCGGGGGTGGAGCTCGCCGAAGGGGAGGGAGGGGGGGGGAGAGAGAGAGCGGGAGTGATGGGCTGTGGGGTTGGTAACACTTTATGGTAATATCGAGAGGGAATAGATGTTATAGGGTTGGCACTGTTATCCTCGGGTAGCAAAGAGGTTTTGGTAATTTACTGCAAGGGGGTTTTTGGGATTCCTGTGCGTGGGGAAATCGAGAGGAGAGTTATCAAGGGAGGCCATACAGCACTGGGAGTCTCTAAATTATAGCAGTACAAAGGGGAAAGATATTAACAACACTTTTGCTATATGATTTTCTGTGGCCGAGGGAACTTATATACTTCACTGATGTAGGTCTCTCGTCTCTGGGATTCTACCGGCACATTACAAGAGCATCACGATATGAGTTTCATTTCCCCACTTGTTCCCTTTTCAACTTCCTTGAACACTTTGCCTGCTGTTCAGGCACACTATGTCACTTTGGCTATGTTGCACTACATAGGACAGATCACACTATACGGAGGGGGGGGGGCTGGGGAACACGCCGGCGACTATTCCGCCAGGGGAGGGCATGCCGAGAGGGCACGCAACGACTCTCAGGGGCGTCTTCTCTCGTCCAGGGCTGCAGGTGGCTGGGAGGCCTGTGTCTTCCGGGCTGGGTACTGGGGTGTGGCCCTCAGGACTGGGGCCAAACAGGTCCAGGAATCTCTGGCTCGTCTCTGCCAGAGGTGGAGGTCTTCTGCCGTCGGAGCTTAGGGAGGTCCTACCCGGGTGTCCTGGGGAGGGCCTGGAGTACCTGAGGACTGCAGTCCCTGGAGCCAAGTGGCGCCGTCAGGGAGGGGCTGCGGCACCGACCCGAGTCAGGGTCCGTCAGGTGGGTTTTCTCCAGGGCCAGGCGTAGGGAGCAAAGGCCAGGGGAGGCATCAGGGCTTGGCTGGAACTCCGGCGTCCTCTACGTTGGGGGTCAGGATCCTGGTCTCATGCCGTGGCGGCAGGACTGCTCTCCCTCGTCTCCGGCGTTGGGGCCCTGCTACCGGCTGTGGCTCTCTGAGGGTGCTACAGGGAGGCGCCGAGGCCCGGCTACTGGCCGTGGCTGGAGAGGGGGAATCAGCGTGCCTCAGGACACCTTCGGAGCTGCTTTTGGCCATCTTACGAAGGTGGGAGCGGCTCCAGGCCATCTCCTGCAGGAGGGGTGGGGAGCGGCTACAGGCCGACTCAAGGGCAGCACCTTCGGAGCGGCTACCGGCCGTCTGACAAAGGCGGGAGTGACTACAGGCCGTCTCCTTCTGCCAGAGGGAGGAGCGGCTACAGGCCGACTCAGGGGCAACACCTTCGGAGCAGCTACCGGCCGTCTGACGAAGGCGGGAGTGACTACAGGCCATCTCCTTCTGCTGGAGGGAGGAGTGGCTACAGGCCGACTCAGGGGCAGCACCTTCGGAGCGGCTACCGGCCATCTGACAAAGGCGGGAGCAACTACAGGCCATCTCCTTCTGCCGGAGGGAGGAGCGGCTACAGGCCAACTCAGGGGCAGCACCTTCGGAGTGGCTACCAGGCGTCTGATGAAGGGGGGATCGGCTACAGGCCGACTCCTGGAGGAGGGGGTGTAGGGCGACTTCAGGCTGACCCCGGAAGAATACCTTCCGACGAAGGCAGGAGCGGCTTCTGGCTGTCTCCTGATTACCCTCAGGTCGGTATGAGACTGATTTCCTTAAGAGGGGCGAGCGGGTTCTGGCCGTCTCAAGGAGGAAGACACCTTTGGAGAAGCTTCTGGCACACTCCTGTAGAAGGCGGGAGCGGCTACCGGTCGTCTCCTGAGAGGGCGCTGTGTGGAACCGGACGGACAGTTCCACCCCCACTTGATCCAATGGTTTCTCTTCCCGAAGGTAGTGTTGAATTCCTGCTATGGCAATGGTGAGGCGGCTGCATGTCATAGGGACGCGAGGCCCGGTCAGATTTATGCCATTGTCGCGCGGGGTTGGCTGGTTCAGCTGCGGCTCCTCCGTGGGGTCCTGGTGGGGGTGTCGTAGAGTTCCTGGGGGCACTGTACTGCAGCTGTGTCGTGGCGTTCTCAGGGGCACTACGTTGTAACTCATGCATTTTATGGGCAAAATATGTAAACACTCGGTATTCATATATCTAACGTCGTCTGCAAACTCACTCACTCATCTTTATATGCTTGGATATAATCCTACTTAATGTGTAGAGGAATAAATCATATAGCTGCATCCTTATATATATTAAAAAGACAACACCTGGTGCAAACATAGAATTAAAAATTTTTAAAAAATCGTCAGTAATACGTCAACAATAGTTAACTGACTGGTGGTATCTAGCAACGCGCCACTGGTCTCTATGTGAACGCGAGAGAGCGACCCAGTCGTATACATGTTGACACATAATGGCTGCTGTCCAGTCTCTCTTTCATTAGGGTCTATAATGTACACAAGATAGTAGTCTGTCAGGTAAATATAGTGTTAGAATATTTAAGTTCGTTGAGCTAAAACGTTTTGCACACGCATTGGCATTAAGCAAAATTGCAGTTTCGTACAACCATAGAATCTTGAAATTTACTTTTGACCGTCTACACATCTCACCTCCTACTGGCGTTTTTATTAAATACTTAGTTGTCGCAAATGCACTTATTAGTAGGCCCACTAGTAGATAAGGAGTGGTAGTTGTTCAGCTTGTAGCTCCGTTTGTTATCGAATCTACACCCACACTAGATTGAATTAGGGTAGGTTAGGTTAATCGAGATTCAGTCAGATAAGGTTAAGTTAGATGCAATGGAAGATGAAGATAGGAGCTGGAATAAACCGTTTCAGCCGTGCTTCCTCCACCCAACCTCTACTCCCACTTAGTACAGAAAAGTGCATTTGCGACAATTAGATATTTAGTAAAAACGGCAGTAGAAGATGAGGTGTGAATACTGTCAAAATGAATTTTCAAGATTCCTTGGTTGTACGAAACAGCAAATTGACCAAATATGCGTACGAAGGCGCTAAGAGAGAGAGAGAGAGAGAGAGAGAGAGAGAGAGCGTAAAGTAGATGAGAGACGTGTGGATAAAGTTAAGTGGGAACTGGTTTGTTGATGAATATATATTGGAAAGGAACTGAAGTTATGAATGTATTAACTCGAGATGCATGTACTGTATGTCATGTTTATGTTCAGATTCGTGGAAATGGTTCGGATTATTACAGATGCACCGTAATGTCACAGATTTGAGATAAGGGTAGGTTTTGTAATCCTGTGGGTAGTGACATACAAACACATGCCAAGGCTTTGTACTGTACGGTATTGTTTGGTGGATAGATTATCTTAACAGGGTCACTGAGATGGGGTATTTATTTTTATTCTTGCTACCACCAAACCTGTTTATTCGTCCTAGGGGGAACGTTTGGTTTTGAAAGAAGTGAAAACTATTACACCTGACCCGTTTGTTATGAAATGCCTACCCTTTGGCGACGCATATCGTACTGTATGATGGTAACATGAATATAAGGCAGAGGTTCTTAACCTGGGGAGCGCATCCCCCTAGGGGGGCCTGAGTAAATTCTAGGGGGGGGGGTGCGAGCTGGGGAAAAAAATAAGAATTTCTCTAATTATATTTGTAATTCTCATAACAAGAGCGTGGCTAATATCGAGATGATTATGAAGGAAGCACAAAACCTGCATGGACCGCTTTATGAACTACGAGAAGTAGCAATATTTATAGATTCACAGCAGAAGACATATCTCCATGACAAATTCCAGTCTGAAGGCTTTCTGCTTACCTGGTGGACATCTTCGAAACGCTGAATGCAATCAACCTTAAACTACAAGGGGAAAACATCACCATCATCATGCGCCACGACACCATTCGAGCCATCATGGCCAAACTCGACCTACGGAAATGTCGAATTCTAGATGGAAATACAGCCAGTTTTTGTAACTTGGAGTCTGTCCTCATTCACAGTTACCTTGATTCTGAGAAAAAAAAAAAACTGACTGACTTGAAAGCAGAATTCATCAGCTACTTCCCCAGATATAGATGAGATGCGTGAAGCCTGGGAATTCATCAGGAACCCATTTCAATGTGAAGTAGCTGATGTTTCGGATGAAGTGCAAGAGGAGTTTCTTGAGTTAAAGTTCAACTCCTCAGCTAAGGAAGACTTCAAAGAACTGGATCTTGAGACGTTCTGGGTCAAGTACCTTCTTGTTTACCGTGTGATCTCACATCAAGCTCTTCGGATTCTGACAATGTATGAATCAACGTATGCATTTTCCATGCTCGTTGCTGTCAAGATCAAGTACAAAAACAAGCTGAACGCTGAAGGGGACTTATATAAGGCCGTTTCACACCGGCTGCGATGCTACACGAGCCACGTTATGCTGGCGATACCGAGCCACGTGGCTTTCAATTGCTTGCGTTGTTTTAAATGAGGCAGTTCACACTGGATGCGAAGCTACGCGAGCGATGCCTGCGACACCGCTCGCATAGCTTTCCCGATTGCCGGACCGGCGATTTTTCCCGGCATAGCTTTGCCCACGCATGCACACTTGGTCACTTTGGGACTCGTGCCAGAGAGAAGAGGGAAGAGAGGAGAGTAAAAGTGAGAGGGAAGAGGTGGGAAAGTGAGAGGGTGAAGAGAGGAGGGAAAGTGAAGGGGAAGAGAGGAGGAAAAAAGCGAGAGGGAAGAGAGGAGGAAAAGAGCAAGAGGGAGGAGAGGAGGGGGAAAAAGTGAGAGGGGAGAGAAAGAGTGGGTTGGTAGAGAGGAGGAAAAAAGAGAGAAGACAGGAGATAAAAAGTGAGAGAAAAGAGAGGAGAGAAAGAGTGAGAGGGAAGAGAAGAGGGAAAGAGTGAGAGGGAAGAGATACGGGAGAGGGTGAGGGGGAAGAGTACGAGAAAGGGATGGAGGGAGGGGGGGGGGAAGGAAGAGAGAGAAGATGAAAGGGAGTAAAAGGAAACAATGGAGGGTATGAGGAGAATGTGAAGAAAGAGAATGGAAGGGGGAAAGATGCTGAAACGGGTAGGGGGAAGCGAAGGAAGTAGCGTGAGGGGGAATATGATAGCAAAGTAACATATTCACCATGAGCATCACATTTAGGTTATACTCCTGCTGGAACCACGCAGTTTTATCAACACTCTCAGGCCTTTATGACTCACTCTGAGCTGAACATAGTCGTCTGGCGTCAATTGGAGAGTTGTCCCGGCCATGAAAGAGTATGTGGTGACAATAATGACATTCACACGCTCTTTTGACGTGCTCAGGTGAATTTAATCGTCTGGGTTAGCTGGAACAGAATGCTTGAGTAGTCCCGACCATGAGAGGGTTAAACATGACGGAAACTTGTAAAGGGGTTAACCACTTCTGGCTGAAGACATGAAGACAGTTTTTGTAGTTGGTGTCCTGCTTCTTGATGTCTTGTTCTATGAGTGAGAGAGCTTCAGTGAACTGAGCGGGAGACAGTCTGAAATATTGTCTAAATTTCTCTTCATCCATTTCCAGCTCTTGAACAAGATGACATTCACCACATTCTAGTCTTTTCATATTTGTTTCATGTACCCACTTCTTTTTTCTCGTATTGCTCATGGCTACAGTTAACATTAATAACTCCTCCTTCTCCTCCTCCTCCTCCTCCTCCTCCGGGGACCACAGAGTATCTCCCATCGCTGCAGCCAAGAAACTGTGTGTGTGTTAGCAGACATAGCTTCTGGTGTGAACACTCGCATAGCAAACATCGCGAGCGTGCGTCCGCAGCATTGCGTGGCTCGCGTAGCATCGCAGCCGGTGTGAAACGGCCTATATACGTTGTGCACCCTTTGGCATTCATACACGCATTCAAGATCTGGTAGCTAAGAAACACTGTCAAGTATCTCTTTAAATCGGTAAGAAACTAACCTCATTAAATATGCTGGGTATATTGTTTGCACAAAGTTCATGCTCAATAAAAGGAGTAAAAACACCAATTTTTTTCAGTTTTTCCTTAAAATCTAGCAGGGAATTTTATCAGTTTAGTTGAAGATGCGAGGGGGGCGTGGAGGGAAGGACCAACTACTAGAGGGGGGCGTGGTAGCAGAAAGGTTAAGAACCACTGATATAGGGTAACTGAAAATACATTACCGTAGTGAACGAATTACAAGACAAGCAGTAGTCTGCCTCAGAAGGTCTATTGACTCATATCGATTGTTACCCTATCACATGAATGATGTGACAAGTGTTGGTACAGATCTTGAGTGATGTACTGGGTTGTTATGATGTGCTATGGGAAAAGCTAGTGGACGTCGACTGAAGGGTATTGTTGTTGTTGTTATTATTATTATTATTATTATTATTATTATTATGATTATGATTATGATTATGATTACTTACCACACCAGTGGTGAGTTATATTGTTCTTGTCAATATTATTAGTATTAGTATTCACCACACCAGTGGTGGGTTATATTGTTCTTGTCATTATTATTATTATTATTATTATTACGAAGAAGTAAATTGCGTGTATTTGCATAGTTTCAGAGCTACAACCATCATACTTGGCCATTTGAGTTCCCCAGCTGGCGGCTTCATATGACCCAATACCATCCAGTTCCCAGTACTGGTTTTCCACTTACGTCCAGAAACCTATGAAAATACCGGTAGTCTATTCGCGGATTCTCAGGAACCGCTAAAGGTACAGACTTGACATTTTTGTGGGATTTGACCAAGATCGAGGAGCAGATCTGAAATGACTATGGGCCCATTTGGGCCATTAGTTTCTGAGATCGCACAGGGGTCAATGGAAAGTAGTATGGGGTTATTGAGTGCACAATTTGAAAAACCAAGAGAGAATCGAGCTAGGTATAATCACCAAAATTGGTACATTTATAGAACTTGATGTGCCATGCATGGTTACCGTACCAAGTATGAATGACCCTGACCCAAAACTTAAGGTCACAGCCAAGGTCAGAGTTCAAAAATTGCATATTTTTATGTACTGAGGCCACATAGCCTACACGAGACGGATGACTGTCATGTGGTGAGTTACTGAAACTGCAAATGGCAATTTCTGTTTTCTGTTTTCTAATTATTATTATTACAGTGTCAGCCCCTATTGGATCTCGGATATTTTAGTGTGTGCTAGCTCTTAAATGTCAGGACCAACCTGCCTAGCCCCGGGCTTCTACGTTCCTCACGGGGTAACACAGGATTAGATGATGGATAGTTGAATGCATGGATGGCCATCGCTTCCTCTCGTTGTTGGTCTTTTTTTGTTACTAGCTCTACAGATGGATGTGGTTTGGATAGGTTAGATTCGTTGTTAGTTTAGATTATGCTTGGAATGAAACCAGGGTTATTCCTATTATTTTTTTTTTAGTGAAATTCAAATTTGACACCTATTTCTTTTGCAGATCACCTATTTTTGCACCCCCCATCCCCACCAGAAATTCTAGGAATTCTCTGTTGTACTTAGAGATAAGGGAGGGGGGGGGGTTATCACAGTAGTCAGATTCGAATGAATCGCACGCTTAAAAATAAATTAATTTGTACATAAATACCATATATAAGTAATATAAAAACTGGACAGTCTAGTAATAAATTTGCCGACTTCAAAGGACATGTCATGAAAGTAAGTTGTGCATAAGTGGCCAGATTTGTATTTGAGCAAGCGAACAGTGAGAACACTAGGCCTGTATTTCAGCATAAATTTGGTGTGTAAAAACCTTGTCCCATATCCCTGCTTGAGGAGCACCAAAACATTTTCTTCTCAGCTGTTGAACCAGTCGTGGCTTGCCATACTACTTTGAAAATACAGTATCATGAAAATTACCTCCCGTTAGTAGCTACCAGACTTTATCCCAAGAAAATTAAATATACCCGAAAAACGCAACCAAAATAATTTTTCCTTTGCTGTTAGACCAGTCGTGGTATGTATCTCTTTAAAACTTACTGAAACTTGCCATTCAGTGGTACCAGTCATTGTAAAGAAATGAAAAGCCCCCTCCCCAACCAAAAATATGACCTTGCTCGCTCGTACACCTTCTAGCCAACACCAGTGGTATGGACTCCCAGTTCGCATTTTAAATCTGATAGTCTACGGAGATTGAAATGAAGTTAAATATTAAGTTTCTTTTCCCACCCATACTTGTGAGTAATTTTTTCCCCTTGTACCCGTTAGATAGGGCTAAAGCTGATTAACACCGTCACTCCGATAACGTATTTCATATTTTGTTACTTCAGATTTTATTTAGTTAAAAATATTTTTGTGGGGATTAGATATAACCTCAATTAACTCTAACAACATGAGAACCCATTTAAGCAAATGAAATCGTCTCGAGACAGCAATGTCAAAGTTTTCTCATGTCACCAGATTCAAGGGATTAAAGATTGGAACGAAGTAGTATCTAGTTACCGTTCATATTGAGAGACACTGGCGGATTTATGGGGGCCATTGAGGCCATCCCCCCCCCCCCAGGAGGTATGTTGGCGTCTCTCTGTAATTCCTTCCAGTTGTTTGCTGCGCCTCTTGTTCCTTTCAGCTCCTAGGGCCATAGGCAAGAAGAGGCGTCGGGCACCTCACCCTCACCTAGACATGTAGATGCCGCACACAGAAAGTACCTTTTATATAATACATGTGTTTGTGTGTGTGTGGAAATGGAACGTTTTCCTGTAGAAAACGTTCACTGTATGTCTAACCTAACTTTCCAAAAGTTACTTATAAGACTTAGATATATACGTAATAAGTAGTGAAAATTTAAATAAGCTGGCTACTAGTGGGCACCCCTTTCTTGCATGGCCCTCCCCCCCCCCCAAAGAATAGCCATCTGTGGCGCCCCTATCTTGCTTGGCCCCCCCAGAATGGCCGTCTAGATCCTCTTATGTTGAGAGAAGGTGGCACATCGTGGTGTTTATGAATAAAAAAATAAATAAACCTAGGAAGTACAGAAAACTGGAGGCCAGTGGGTTTATGATGGAGTTGTCTGCTAGAGCACAGCTAATTGTACTAAATTTTTAACCAAGTGAGTGAGGGACGGTAAGGATTGCTAAGAAGAAAACGAGAGTCTCACCTGCTCATCACTCCCTTCGGCATAATAGTCAGTTATTAAAGGTAGTGTTAGAAGCACTGAGTGTTACGGTGTCCGAAGGGCAAATATTTATGAAAGTTTCTGTAGTGTATAAGTTGCTCAAGTTGACCTGCAATGGCGTATTACCTGAGATGGGGTTACCTGGCGTATTACCTGAAAGGAGCAATGCTTTCCCCAAAGGGCGGGATTACATTGGTTATCATGAGAGATCAACATATATAGATAAAGATTTCGTTCGAGAGATCCTTAGTCTAGCGGAAGAATAACTTCGTTAGCCTGTCTTAAAGTACCCGAGTCTGTATATCTCTCCTGGTCGTAGATCCCATTTTTGAATCAGTTTAGAGGAGATGGAGCTGGCTGTTGATTTAACTCGTACAACAATATTATGTATACTGATTTAAAATTCACAACAGCTCTGGAAAAAAAGAAAAATCTTTGCAGATACGATTTCAGAATGGGCATCGCTATTGGAACCACGGTAACGTTTTTGCAAGGTTTGAAGAATTTATTTTCTAGAATATGTTTACTCTCAGCTGAAGGGTATCATGCAGCACAAAGCATTCTAATATTACCACATAGTCCCTTTTTTTTTTTTTTTTTTTTTTTTTTTTTTTTTTAAATACTCGATGATGAAAGGCTATAGCCGCACCCACCTGACCCCTAAAATGCTCATGCACCTAAAACTTGTCTTTGAAACTACTTAGATTTTAAACTCGGTTTTCTTCAGCCATGACCGAGCGTACGCGGTGTAAAGCGAACTATAAACGTTGAAGGGAGGTTTGGGGGCCGAAGCCCTCCTTTAGGTTTCCGTGCTTCCGATTTATATTTCCATGCTTGGGTAGTGTCCTGACCACCAGCTGCGGCAGTGGTCTGCCTTCGATGATACTAAACTATCTGTCTATTGCCAGGCGCCGTAATCCCATAAGGGGTGGCCACAAACAAATCGCCATGTTGCCCTGTCCCCCGCCATTTCACTGCCCTCCCCCCAGCTCACACACCCCTCTCTCATATACCTCTCCACTCCATCTCTCCATCTCATCCTTGGCTTCCCCCTCCCTCCTTCTCACTCACATACACTCTAACCGTTAGTCTCTCGTTCTAGTTCCACTCCACATGGCCAAACCACCTCAGTGTATTTCTCCAGTTGCTTTCTATCACATCCTAATCAACACGACAACGATCTTTCACTTCCTCATTTGTCAATGTCACTCCATGTAACTCCACATGCTCCTTTAAAATCACTCATTTCCACTGCTCTCACTGTTGACTTGTCCATCCAACAAGGTCCAAACCTCACTTCCATACATTAGAGTTGGTATCGTAATTCTGTCATGCAACGACTTTCTTTACTTCCGTGCTCACTTCGGTACTTCTTATCACTGCCTTTAAAGAGCCAGCAACTTTCTTCCTTGTTATACCCTTTCAAGCACTTCATCCTCCAGACTTCCATCCTTACATATCATACCACCCACGTGCGTAAATGCACTCACATTTTCCATTTCCTCATCATCCAGCCTCAGTGTACATTGTTACTTCATTTCTCTCGAAGACCATAACTTTACTCTTCCCCACATTTACCTTTAGATTCTGTTTCTTACACACTCACCCAAACAGAATCACCAAGCCATACAGTTCCCCTTTGTCATCACTTAACCATACAGTATCATCCGCAAACAACAATACAAGAAGTTTCCAAATGCTGCCCTCTCTCTTTAGGGCCGCTACAGCATCCACTTCTCTACCTTGTATTTCTTTTATAACCCCATCCATATACAGGTTGAACAACCATGGAGACATGACACATCCTTGTTTCAGTCCAACATTCAGATAGAAAAATTGACCCAGTTCACTTTCCACATGCACTGCAGCCATAGCACCCTCATACATACTCTTTATGGCATTCAACAACTTCCCATTTACTCCATAATTATGTTCCTAATATTTTCCACATTCCTTGTCTATCCACTCTGTCCTATGCTGTCTTCAAATACATGAAGGCCACATAGGCCTAGGTAACAACTTCGTTCCCTTCTCTAGAAACTTTTCCACTGAACACCTAAGAATGAATATCTGATATACACAACCTTTTCCCTTCCTGAAACCTCCCTGTTCTTCTCCAACTAATTCATTTGTTATTTCCATAACTCTGTCGATAAGTACGGTATCCTACCAAATACTTTTCCTGTTACATAAAGAAGACAGTTGCCCCTATGATTACCACACACATCTTTTCCCCCTTTTCTTTTCTACAGGGGAATAATTATACCTGACTTCCAATGCTCTGGGACTCTGCCTTCCTCCCAGGCCAATCTGCATATCTTCCATATCCATTTTACTACTCTCTCTCCCCCAGGCTTCAGCATTTCACCACACACCATTTTGACTTTCTTCATTTTTTCCACTTCTTCCATTCTACTGATCTCGTCCTCCCTTCTCACCATCCTCCTTCTCCCAGCCATTCCCCAGCCACTTATACTCACATTACTTTTATTTCAGTGTTTAACAGTTTCTTAAAGTGCTCCCTCCATCTGTTCACTTTTCCTTTCATTTCCACACTCAATCTACCATTTTTATCTTTTGCTCCCCTACTAACTTCTTTATCATCCTGTCTAACTGTCTTTACCTCTTTCCAGACATTTCCTTACATTCCCTTCAATTTACACTCAAATTCTTCATCTGCTGTCTTCTTACTGTCTCTTACTAATCCTGTCATTTCTCTCTTCTGTCTCTCAACTTCCCCCGTGCCTCTGCTTCCCATCCGCTGACTATATGCTTTCTTCTTTTGTGCCACAGCTTGCCCTCTATGCTTTCTTTTGTGTCACAGCTTACCCTCACCTCTTCATTCCACCATGCATTTCCTTGCATCCCCTTTCGTCTTCTCTGCGCCCCACACACCACCTGATATGCTGCACAGATTTCTTCCTTGAATGTCTTGCACACACCTTCCACGACCCCCATCTGCTCCAATTCATAATTACCCAGTCGCTTCTTCACTTTTCTCTTATATTCTACCTTTTTTCTATAATCTTGCAAGCTTTCTACCCTCCTTGTATGGACTACTTCTTCCTGTCCTTCCCTCCTTCTATACTTCCACTGCACTTGAACCTTTAGTTTCACCACCACCAAGTGGTTGTCAGAAAGTCCACTCCCCCAACCTCTATATGCTCTTGCATCTATTCCATATCTTCTCATAGGCATCCACACACACATACTCGATCATTGCCTTCCGTTCATTCAGTTCATCATCAACCACTCATATCACCTGCCACACATACTTGTGAAAAATTCTGTGTCTAAAATGAGTATTGGGTATCACCAACCCCCTCCCCACACAAATGTCCATTAGAGCACTGCCATTCTCATTCGCTTCTGCAAGCACACTCCACTCACCAACTACTCCATCCACCTTCGCATTCTCTACTTTCCCATTTATATATCCAATCAAAAACTCTCAGTCATTCCTCTCCAACTTTTCCACCCATGCATCCACACTTGCCCAGAACTCTTCTTTCACCTTTCTTGCATGATCTTGTGTCGGCGCACACACACAATCACCCACGTTTGTATTCCCACTTTCTATCTTGCCAACACAATCTCTAAGCCAGCAGATCCATACTTTTTTATATTCTCCTTCCATCTCTTGCACACAACAATACATACATCTTCTTTTGCCCCCTCATTCTCATCTACTTCCTTGCATATACCGGTACCCCATCATACTCCAACTTTCACACTTTCATGTCTTCATTTAGTCCCAGTTAATTCACGTATGTTCACTTTTGCGACCTCAAGCACCAGGACAATCTCTCTTTCACCTCATCTCTCGCACCCCGTACATTCCATGTTGCAATCTGTTCCATGTCCTTTGTCCTGATCCGGACCTTGGTCGTCACCTGTTGGTCTGTCCTGATCCGAGATTTCCTGTAGCTATGTGTTTTTAATTAGTTGTTTTCCGGGGAGGGCATTAACCCTCCGCAAACCCACTTGCAGACACATGGGGAATACGTGTTGGTTAGTTATAAGGCTAACACCCAGCGTATTAAATTATGTCCTGGTTGACAGGAAATCATTTGGCTTGTCACTGAGTTACCTTGAACGAGAGTAGGCTACCCCTGCACTGAGTGAGTGGATGATCGGCGCCCCTGCCGACCCCATGTAATACTATACGTGTTCTTTTAGCCCACCTCATATAATGGTATTTTACATGTATACATATATATTACATGTACAACGACGCTACATGTAATGTTCACTTGTGAGCCATAGGTGCTGCGCACCCTCTCTTTTTAGCCCAGGCCGGAGGCAAGTTGCAAGCAGGGTACACCGTAGGAGACCAGTTGTTTATTGTGAGGGTGGTAGTTCGAAGCTTTGCTAAATTCCAAACAGTTCGCGTTGACACAATTTTATCTCGTGCAATCAAGGAAAAAAAAGAATTAGCAACAGTTAGTCTTTTTTCGGTGTGAAGACCTGGCTAACGACCTACTTTCAGCTAGGCAGAGATAGAGAATTAGCACAAACAATCGCTCATGACTGATCATAATTGTAATAAATCCCCAGGTCTGTGTTGGTCGCAGTGGTATTGTTACAGTTCAGCGATGTACGAGTATGTGGGACTCGGACTACTTACGTTTACGTATATATAGGCTTGTAAAATGCACCGGTTATACTGATTTTCAGCACATTGTTATGTTCAGTAATATCGTATTCCACAACATTTCGCGGTATACGGTAACCTGTAATAGCCAGTATGCAGTATATCATGGGGACATATTCCGTACTTATTGTATTATAGACATTTACATAACTAATCAGTTCTGCTGTATAGATTCTTTTCAACAAGCTGTACTAATGATTATTCCATGAAGATGGAAAACTGCCTGGCAGACACAGCTGCTGTAACAGTGACAGGGTGTGAAAGGAAACAAGATATATAAGTTAATGAAACAGTAGAATTTAGAAATATGTTAGTCAGGGTTGGCATGATTTAAATCAGCAATTTTTGACAATTTTCGTGTCATACATGTCATTAATGTCATAAATATAAAAAATATTTCATGCATAATTTCACAAAGTTTTATTTACTAATTTTCTCCCAAAATAAATGCATTGCTAGCATATGTTTATTTCTTATTTATTAATATATTTTATATTTTTTACTTATAAAATGGCCTAATAGGATGAACATGAAAAGTTATCAGTTGTATAATCCAGCTAAAACTATGTATATTTACTAAAAACCATTCAGTGTACAGTACATAATATATTAACGTAACAAACCAGTTACAGTTGATCATTGTAGTTATTAAAAGGAAAAATATTCTTTAATAAAAAATAAGAAATATGTTATAGTACAGTACCGTAAATCTAAGCGTTTATTCTTTTTACTTAAAATCTTCAGAAATAATAAAATTTTAATTTCACAAAGAATAGAGAATTATGAAATTTATAATTTATTAAGAGAGTACAAAAAATACATAATTTTTTACCACTGTTCCATCAGATCAGAAATATTTATTTAATTTTATCTTTTAAGGAGCAGCCATTATAATTTATGCATGTATGATTGTATGGTTTTGTTTCATTTATGTTTGTCACAGTGTATTGAATTCTTGGCCAAGTAAAATCAAGCTAAAATACATGACATGTTACTTTATTTGTCCTTATCTGACATTTTGAATTTAACTATGGTATTGTGGGACAGCATGAATAGAGCTTCATATACTGGTAAATTTTAATAGTTCTTCAAATGTACACAATTTGATACATATTTTTGGAAATCTGGGACGTTATAAATTTATGACATTTATGACTGATTTAAATCACTGTCTTGTCATAAATCATTTATGACGCTTTTTTCCTACCCTGATGTTAGTGAACCCCAAACGACAACAAGTTACCTGTATATTATACACCCGCTAACGCCAAAAATTTCGATTTCCACAGTGAACCCTCCTTCGTCCAGGGATTGACAAAACAGTAAATTAAATTTGTTATTGCCAATAGGTCTGCAATACAGTATGTATGACGGTACTGCGCATTCCATGTTAACCCTCTCTGGCTTGGACGACACTAGTATTCTGTTTAGCTTTAGCCTGACGAGTTTATTGAGCTGAGAGTGAGTCACAAAAGCCTCAATGTGTTGACAGCCATTTTCTTTCCCACATATGCTTATGAAGGGAATTTCTGTCATAGAATGGTTTACCTTATATATATATATATATATATATATATATATATATATATATATATATATATATATATATATATATATATATATATATATATATATATATATATATATATATATATATATATATATATATATATATATGGAGCTTCTGTGGTACAGTGGTAGAGTGTGCGTTTCACACGCCGGTGAGCGCGGGTTCGCCTCCTGCCAGAGTTGTAAAAACTTTGGGAAGTGTTCACCAAGCCACTTGCTACTTTGGCAGACACAAGGTATGCTGTGGTTGAACCAGTGTCATATACTAGTATGCTTGCACCCAGTCGGCTTAAGGCGGGCCGATTACACTTGGTTCAGAGACTACACACACATCCAAAGCCACTACAATCACACTCACAAGCACTTCTCACCCTACATACAGTCTTTGTCAGACAGCCTAAGCCACTGGGTAGAGATACATTGGCTGTATCGTCCCTGCTTCGGTGGGGATAGGCCGGTCCTGCAGTGGACCTCAACGGCTGCTGCTGCTGCTGATGATGATATATATATATATATATATATACAGTATATATATATATATCTATATATATATATATATATATTTCGAAGTGGACCTCAATGGCTGATGATGATAATGATAATATATATATATATATATATATATATATATATATATATATATACAGTATATATATTTCGCGGCCTTTCCTCTAACTTTCGCTCTATTGAGCACCACCTCTCCTCCACTAAACCTCACCTTCTTTTTCTAACTGAAACTCAGCTGTCTGAGGAAACTGACAGTAAACCCTTTTCTGTATCCTCCTACTTTCTCTATACTCAATTCAAAGCCAAAGGTGGCTGTTGTGTATATATACGCAATGACTTATCTTGCTCTCGTGTTCCTGAACTCGATTCTTCTGAATTCTCTACACTCTGGCTTCGACTTTCCTGTCATTCTCTGACTAAAAATATCTGTGCTGTTTACTTATCCCCTAATTCTACTGACTATCAAAAATTCTTCTTCTGTCTTACTTCTACGTTGGAACACATTCTGTCCATTACTCCTTTCTCTGAAATCTCCAATCTAGGAGATTTCAGTGTTCACCACCACCTTTGGCTCTCCTCTCCTTTCACTGATCCACCTGGTGAACAAGCCTACATCTTTTCTACCCTTAATGACCTAGAGCAGCTTGTACAGCACCCTACCTGTATCCCAGACCGCCATGGAGAGAGCTCCAACATACTTGACCTCTTCCTTACAACTAATCCTTCTGCTTACACTGTTAATCTTTCCTCTCCTTTGGGCTCCTCCGATCACAACCTTATCACCTTAACCTGTCCTATCACTCCGGTACGGCCTGTGGACCCTCCAGGGAAACGTCTTCTGTGGCATTTTGGAGCTGCAGATTAGGAGGCCCTCAAGCAGTACTTCTTTGATTTTCCCTGGAATGATTATTGCTTCCATGGCCAGGAGCCATCTGAGTGTGCCTTGCGCATTACGGAGGTTATTCTCTCAGGCATGGAAGCATACATTCCTTTCTCATATCCTTTGACTAATGCAAGAAAGCCTTGGTTTAATCACGCTTGTTCTAATGTTGTCCGCAACAAGGAGAGGGCCTACAAAAGGTACCGGAGCCAACCCACCCCTGAATCACATCACCTTTACATTTCTGCCCGGAATCGTGCTAAGTCTGTTCTTCGTTCTGCTAAAAATAATTTCATCCATACTAAACGCTCTCAACTCTCCAGCACGAATTCTTCCTGCTCCTTCTGGCACCGTGCCCAAAACCTTTCTAACAACTTTACCTCATCATCCTTCCCTCCTCTTTTCTACTCTGATGGTCCTGTAGCTATTTCTCCTACTGATAAAGCAGATCTCTTTGCACAGACTTTCTCCTCCAATTCCACCTTAGACGATTCCAGTGCTGTTCCTCCATCACTTCCCCCCTCTAACTTCCTCATGGCTGACATTAAAATTTCTTCAGCTGATGTATTTTCTGCTATCACTGGCCTCAGTACTAAGAGGGCATATGGGCCTGATGGAGTCCCTCCTGTTGTTCTCAAGAACTGTGGTTCTGTGCTTACACCCAGCCTAGGCAAACTCTTTCGCCTTTGTCTGTCAACTTGTACCTTTCCTTCTTGCTGGAAGTTTGCTCTCATTCAGCCAGTCCCAAAGAAGGGTGACCACTCCCAACCCTACAACTATCATCCAATTGCTTTAACGTCCTGTATTTCAAAAGTTTTCGAGTCAATTCTTAATAGAAAAATTTTAAGGCATCTTTCCTATCACAACCTTCTTTCTGATCGTCAGTACGGGTTCCGTCAGGGACGCTCCACTGGCGATCTTCTCACCTACCTTTCAGACTCCTGGTCATCCTCCTTTCGGGACTTTGGCGAAAGCTTTGCCATTGCACTTGACATCTCAAAGGCTTTCGATCGAGTCTGGCATAAATCTTTAATTTCCAAACTGCCCTCTTATGGTTTCTATCCTTCTATCTGTGCCATCTTCGCTAGCTTCCTTTCTGGTCGTTCTATAGCCGCTGTTGTAGACGGCCATCGTTCTTCTCCTAGATCTATCAACAGTGGCGTTCCTCAGGGCTCTGTCTTATCACCAACTCTCTTCTTTTTATTCATCAATGACCTTCTAAGCTGTACATCTAACCCTATCCACTCATACGCTGATGACTCCACCCTTCACCTTTCCATTCGGTTCCTGCAACACCCATCTCAGTAGTTACTTCAACAAACAAGGGATGAGGCTATGGCACACCTAATGTCTGACTTGGCTCGTATCTCTGACTGGGGTAAAAATAATCTGGTTGTTTTTAATGCATCTAAGACTCATTTCTTACACTTATCAACCGGACAAAATCTTCCACAGGTATACCCACTAATGTTTAATAATATTCAGCTTAATCCTGCATCATCCTTGAACATGCTTGGGGTTTCATTTGCTCGGGACTTATCTCAGAAAGATCACATTACATCTCGTAAAATCTGCTTCCAAGAGATTAGGTGTGCTAAGCCGACTCCGTTCTTTCTTTACCCCTGCACAATTATTGACTCTGTACAGGGGTCTTATCTGCCCCTGTGTGGAGTACAACTCTCATGTGTGGGGAGGCTCCCCACATACAGCTCTTCTCAATAGGGTGGAGTCAAAGGCTTTTTGTCTCATTAACTCTTCTCCTCTTACTGACTCCCTTCAACCTCTGTCTCTTCGCCGCACTGTTGCATCTTTATCTCTTTTCTGTCGCTGCTTCAATAGTCACTGCTCCTCTGAACTGTCTGCATGCATTCCTCCACCTCTATGACGGGCGCGTAGCACCTGTCTAGCAGCAAACTCTCATTCCTTTTCTGTCCAACTCTCTAATGCAAGAGTTAACCATTACTCCCAGTCCTTCATATATGCATCAGGTCAACTCTGGAACTGTCTCCCTCTGTCTGTATTTCCTGCTTGCTATGATCTCCAGTCTTTCAGACGCAGTGTGTCCAGGCATCTCGAAATGATGTGATCTTGAATTTGGCTCTCTATTGTATTTTGTTTTTCTCTTGGAAGGAACTGTTATTGCGGGCTCGTGGCCTTTGGTTCCTTCTTCCTCGCATAAAATATATATATATATATATATATATATATATATATATATATATATATATATATATATATATATATATATATGTATATATATATATATATATATATATATATATATATATATATATATATATATATATATATATCCATCATCCAATCCTACATTGCCCCATGAGGAGCGTAGGAGCCCGGGGCTAGGCAGTTGGTCTCGACATTTATGATGAGAGTGACCAGCCTCACTCATCCGTGAGTGGCATTACATGAGCAGTCAACCCCAACCACCCCTTGGATATAAACCTTCACCGGCTCAATCCGACTGGAGTGCATAAATACCCACTAAACCACCAGGTGCCAAAATTTGGCTATATGGTTACCACCCAGCGTAGTAAATGGTTTCTTGGTGTACAGGAAACCATTTGGCTTGTCACTCAGTGTAGAGTCACCCACAGGCAGAAGGAAAAGGAAAGAATGAAGGAAATAAAGACAGAATAGGGAGTGTAAAGCACCCGTAGGCAGAGGGACAAGGAAAGACTGAAGGAAAGAAAGACGGAAGAGGATGGAAGGAAAGAAGGATGGAAAAGAGGAAAGGGAAGACACCCGAGAGCAGCACTACATCGAGTCATGAAGAATTTGCCACTTTGTGTCTAAGAGGTGCCAATTTTCTTCAGGGGAACAAGGAGGTCATTTTGAAAATTTGATTTAACTTGATTTTTAATTTACCTGATGTACACCTTATTTAGTTAACATATAATTGGTGTACACTTTATTTAGCTGGAATATGTGTTAATAAAATAATATTATGGTTAAGTAACTTTTGCCCCACCCTGTATCTATCTATCTATCTATATATATATATATATATATATATATATATATATATATATATATATATATATATATATATATATATATATATATATATATATATATATATATATATATATATATATATATATATATATATATATATATATATATCATCATCATCATCATCATCATCATCATCATCATCATCCGGACCTCCTTTCCCACCCAAGGGCAGGCTGGGCCTTGATAGCAGGCTGTGAAGCCTATGCCCAGAGTCGAACACATAAAAAAAAAAAAAAATGTCCAGACAGCCCAAAATTGCCCAGTCCAATGGGCCACGCTTCTATTCACTCATCATTCAAACCCCCGGAATCCTGGCTCTATCGGATACGCCAAAAAGATTCACCACATTCTGTAGCTTCACATAATCGTATCCGACAGAGTCAGTCCAGACGCTGCCACGTTAAAAAGGGGTGCCAAAATCCCTGATCATGCACTTCTCACAAAATTCATCCAGCCAGCTCGATCTCCTGTCAGTTCCCTAGCCTCACCGACTTCCAAACCTCTCTTCCTCACACATTCATCCACCATATCTCTTCACCTTCTCCTTGGCCTACCTCGCCTCCTCCCTCCTTCGAATTCGCTCAGATATACCTTCTTCACCACTATTGTTATCCATTTTCTCCACATGACCATACCATCTTAGTATCTCTTCAATTCTGGTGTCCACCAAGTTCCTCACTCCGCGTCTTTCACGAATCACATTATTTCGTATCCTATCCACCCTCTGTACTCAACATACATTCCTCAGCAGTCGCATCTCCACTGCTCTTACTCTTGACTTTTCATTTTCATGCCACACCATAGTCTCACATCCATATGTTGGCACTAAGACTACTTCATGTAAGCCTCGTGCAGCTGCAACACTCAAGCCTCTGTTTCTTATCAAGACCTTCATTGCACCAGCTACTTTTCTTCCTTGTGTCACTCTACTTTCAACTTCTTTTGCACATTTTCCTCTCTTTTCTATCACTGTACCCAGGTATTTGAACTCTCTCACCAATTCCAGTCTCTCTCCATTCACTGTTACAGTGCACTGGGAGTCACCTTCTCTTTCAGTAACCATCACTTTACTCTTTTCTACATTTACTCTCAAGGAACGACGCTTACAGACATCAGTAAAACTCTGCACTAGCCAACCAAGTTCTTGTCCGGTACTTGCAAGCAGTACGGTACTGCATTATCAGCATACAACAAATTTGAGATATTCCATCCATCACCATTCATTACCAATGCCATCCCTCTCTCCATTACTCGTGTTTTTACTTCTCTCATCACCCCATCCATATATACATTGAACAACCATGGGGACATCACACAACCTTGTCGCACGCTCACACTGATCGTGAACCATTCACTTAGATGCCCATTAACCCTGACACATGCTTCACTACCATATATATATATATATATATATATATATATATATATATATATATATATATATATATATATATATATATATATATACATACAGTATAATAAGCGCTATAACAGTGTCCTTCAACGGCGCACGAGGAGAACTATTTCTCGGATATTCTGTTAATCATGGTAGACACTCATGCGGTGGACTTAGGTCTGAATAGGAAATTCGTGGTTATTAGCATCTAAGTGTCACGAAGCAGGCCTGTCAACCCAAAGACAATGGCTTTGGGCAGAATCAGGATGGAAGAAAACAAGTGTGGAGGATTGGCGACTTGAGGCCACTAATCAGTTTTCCAAGGAGAAACTAAGCAACATTATCATATACCATGCATCTTGCAGCGCAGGTAAAGAAGAAATGTATTTAATATCTCATCTCCAAGTATTTTCATGGAGAGCTGAGCACTCATTGGAGAAAACAAACCTGCGGTAGGGTCTACTTGATAAAAGTAATTTGATCTTCAACAATGTAGCCTATATATATATATATATATATATATATATATATATATATATATATATATATATATATATATATATATAATATAGTGCCATCGCCCAATGCACAGCATATGGTAGCAACAGCGAAACAGCAAGCTAAGAACAGCATTACCATGGTGGAGGTGACGAGTGCGGTGTTTCAACATGACAGCCAAAGTCACACGCTCGCTGCGGAGATTGCCCCTCCATATTATAGAGCTCAATGCTGGGCCAGATGCGCAGTCGTCCTCCTCTTTGGATCTTGGCAAATAAGAAGTGGTCACCTTAGGTGGCATTAGCTGAAACAAATGTCAAAAGAAACGCATATTTCTTCAGAGTGATGGATGTGTCAGCCACACCTGAGAAAGAGTAGATGTATCGCATTAAGATATCATTCTCTGGTAAATATGTCATTCTTTGGTGAGTATGTTTTAGCTTTCATTTCTGGCATTCTGTGGTGAATATATATCATTCTGTGGTGAGAACATAAATTTTAGTTCTCATTTCTGGCATTCTGTGATGAGTGTATACCATGTCATTCAGTTGTGAGAATATACGTTTGAGCTTTCATTTCTGAAATACTGGGTAAAAACGAACATCCTTGATACTGTGAACTATAATCACTTGCTACGAGAGTACCGGTATAGAGAATGAGGTAGTCGGGAGGAGGAGAGGAAGACAATCTAGATGAAGAGGGAAACGAGCGAGGACGTACAGTATGTGTGGATGATGGTATGCCGCGGGAATAGGGGTCGTTACTAAGTAGGGATAGACAAACCAGGAGGCCCTTTCGTCAAGGCCAGTCTTCACAGGATGCGGCGTCCGGCAAAAACTTATATTTTTGGCCATGGCTTATATATTGGGTACAGTGAATCGTTGCCATGCAGTGTCCTTTTTGAAGTTATGGAAGTGGTCTCTCTCTCTCTCTCTCTCTCTCTCTCTCTCTCTCTCTCTCTCTCTCTCTCTCTCTTATACTGTATATATTTTCCAATTATTATTTGAACTATAATATATATAGCTCTCTCTCTCTCTCTCTCTCTCTCTACAATATATATATATATATATATATCTATATATATATATATATATATATATATATATATATATATATATATATATATACACGAGCACTGATATCCACAAGGATATCAACATATCTATGGATCGAGCGTAACCATGCGATTTATTTGGACACACACACACACACACACACACACACACACACACACACACACACACACACACACACACACACACACACACACACACACACACACACACACACACACACACACACACACACACACATATATATAGATATATATATATATATATATATATATATATATATATATATATATATATATATAAACCCTGTCAGTTCAAGGAAATAGTTTCTACTATTCATTTCAGAGATGTTTGTTTAATAAGTTGATTGTATTCTTCTGTTATTAAGAATAAGATATAAAACGTCATGCTAGTAAGCTGTTAACCCATATACAGAGCTATCCTGCACGTGCACCATCCTCACTGGCAAGGCTGCACCGGTGTAGGGACAATAGAGTCAGTCAGCTGAGCTTGAATAATGATAGCCCCTTGTTTATACGTGACTGTTCCCCTCTCACCAGGTCATGTGGGTTGCCCGTGTGACCGCTCCTGTATGTTGTACCTTGTTTATCTGAATAACAGAAACGTGTATCTAAATAATGTATTATGGGTAAATTTATAAGGTTGTGAAACATCTCTGACACATCGACTCCACTGATATTCTCATTTGGGAAAACATGCCTCACAAATGAAATGTGAACTCCGTCTTAGGCAACTAGTGTGTGATCAATACTTGATCGAAATATGACTTTCACGCCCTAGGCTGACCTTGATTTCATTTGGTATATCATTATTATCTCATACCGTACGTTATTTATTACACTTAGCAGAATATAGTATGTAGACCTATCCAGACACCTGGGTACGATGGATTTCATAATGACCTCTGTGGTTTTTCCCATCTCCGCATGTAATATCTGACTGCGCAGTGCTTCTCTAAAAACCGTAGCATAATTCCGTAATAGTGTTCTTAAAAACCGTAGCTAAATTCCATAACAGTGTAGGGAATGATGCTGACAGCTTGGAACACCATAATTTTTAATATTCAGAGATTTAGTTGGCAGTTTCCACGTGTCTCAGTTCTATCGTATTGTACGACGTTCAAGTGTTCGGATAGCTTTATAAAGGGATGTATGGTCATAGTCGTAAGTTCGCTTACTATACTGTTCCATTGCGTTTAGGCCTTCTACAGACAGTGGGCATGTCTGTTGCTTTCGTCGCGAAGTTTCACATGAAAGAGAATACCTCTGCGTTGAGAAACTGCGTACCAAGTCTCTTTCAGTTTATGAATATTAGCCAGCAAAGGAAAGCGAGTAAATGATGTGATGCATCAGACGACCCCCCCACCCCGCCCCCTGTCAGTTTTGGAACGTTTATTGAATAAAAATTCATGCAAATGCTGATGCAAAGTGGTATATCATAAGGGGTCATTAAATATTACGTATCGCAGAGAGGGGTGGGTCGTGTTAGACCAGGTGATACGGTGTGTTACCGAGGGTGATGTCGGAAGTGGTATGTAAAAGTAAAATTTTATATGAAACGTATGTAATACAGCTGTAATCTTTGTAGCTACTTAGTGTGAAATACATTCGTTTACTAGTGGTCACAGAGCAAAACTTTGTAAGATCATTACACATGATATGTTCAGCATCATGGATATAATGGTTATGATAGTATCCCCTCGCACAAAACGAGCCTGTTATTAACGGCACCCTCATCGAGCACAACGGACATGACTACCACGTTCATTTTTGTAATAATTGCACATGGAAACACACACACACACACACACACACACACACACACACACACACAGTCGAACTTTGGTGGGAATTACTGTGTCTTGCCCACCTCTGCATATTAGTCAATCGTTGGTGAGAGTCCGGAAGGGGGCGGGGGAAGGGTTCAGAATTGTGTCACGTAATAGTGAAGGGATTGAGGACTGGCTTGATGGCTGAGTGTCTGCATGGAGGTGGGGGTATACATTATGGTGAGTTAAATAGTGTTACGAAATATCTGAGTTTCCCCTAATTATGGTACTGTACAAATATTATTAGCTTGTGTTTAAAGGCGCATGAACGTAATCAAAATATTTATCTCGATTGTTCGGCATGGGTGTTGATGATAAGGTGATCATAATACAGTAAATTCTTGGTAGAGTAGTCACAGTCCCACGAGTGCTGCGTAACATGGGCCAACCAGTCTGCTGCATCTGGTTTCTTGTGTTTGGGGAGACAATAGCGGGGTAAAGTTTTAATAATATCACGTCGTCAGCCTTTCGTCATCACATCTCAGCTCCCTACGTCATACACGAGTTGGGGATCAGAGGTGACTTAGTACTTTTTTATCTACAGGTATTTACTTTCATTTTGCGAGTTTTTAACGTTTAGCCACAAGAAATCTAGTCGTATCATAAAGGGTTTTACACAGTTAACGATGTTTTAGAGATTTTTAACACGTTTTATGGCGGTTTTACTGCGCGCGCGTTCCGGCGCGCGCGCGCGCGCACACACACACACACACACACACACACACACACACACACACACACACACACACTCTCTCTCTCTCTCTCTCTCTCTCTCTCTCTCTGAATATATACACACACACACACACACACACTCTCTCTCTCTCTCTCTCTCTCTCTCTCTCTCTGAATATATATATATATATATATATATATATATATATATATATATATATATATATATTATATATTATATATATATATATACACTATATGTATATGTACTGTATATATATATATATATATATATATATACTGTATGGTAGGATACTTATTGACAGAGTTAGGGAAATAACAGAGGAATTAGTTGGAAAAGAACAGGGAGGCTTTAGGAAGGGAAGAGGTTGTGTAGATCAGATATTCATTCCTAGATCTTTAGTGGAAAAGTTTCTAAAGAAGGGAAAGAAGTTGTATGCGGCCTTCATGGATTTGGAGAAAGCATGACAGGGTGGATAGACAAGGATTGTGGAAAGTATTAAGTATATATGGAGTAGATGAGAAGTTGTTGAATACTGTGAAGAGTATGTATGATGGTGCTAAGGCTGCAGTGCGTGTGGATGGTGAACTGAGTGAATTTTTCTCTTCGAAGGTTGGGTTGAAACAGGGATGTGACATGTCTCCATGGTTGTTCAATCTGTACATGGATGGGGTAATAAAAGAGATACAAGGTAGGGCAATGGATGTTGGAGTAGCTCTAGTGAGAGAGGGTAGTGTTTGGAAACTTCCTGTACTGTTGTTTGCAGATGATACTGTGTTGTTAAGTGAAGACGAAGGGGAGCTGCAAGGCTTGGTGGATGAGTTTGGGAGAGTGTGTAAGAAACGGAATCTAAAGGTGAATGTAGGGAAGAGTAAAGTGATGGTCTTTGAGAGAAGTGAAGTCAGTGAATGTACAGTGAGGTTGGATGGTGAGGAAATGGAAAATGTGAGTACGTTTAAGTACTTGGGGAATGTGATGGGGGGTGAAGTGCTTGAAAGGGTACAACAAGGAAGAAAGGTTGCTGGTTCCTTGAAAGCAGTGATAAGGAACAGGGAAGTGAGCATGGAAGTGAAAAAGTTAATACATGACAGTATTGTGATACCAACTCTAACTTACGGAAGTGAAGCTTGGACGTTGTTGGAAGGACAGAAGTCAAGAGTGAGAGCAGTGGAAATGAGTTACTTGAGCATGTGAAGTCACATGGAGAGACAGGCCGACAAATGAGGATATAAAGAAGCGTTGTGGTGTGGATGTGGATGTGATAGGATGCGTTAGGAGGAACACACTGAGGTGGTTTGTTCATGTGGAGGGGATGGAGGGTGAGAGACTGACGAGGAGAGTATGTGAGTGAGGTGGAGGAGGGGAGAGGAAGGGAGAGGCCGATGATGAGGTGGAGAATGGAGTGGAGAGGTTTATGAGAGAGGGGGGTGTGAGTTGGGAGCCGGGCAGTGAAATGGCGGGGGACAGGGCGACGTGGAGGCGATTTGTTTGTGGCCACCCCGTAAGGGATTAAGGCGTCTGGCATTAGATAGATAGGCACTTTCTAGTGATTTTTTGGATTTATGATATTGGTATTGCATTTAGCGATATACTGAGAATTTTTTTATATCAAGTGTTAGCGATATTTTAGAGATAATGCTTTCTTTAGCGATTTTGTGAGTTGTATTTTATATTTAGCGACATCAGACCGTGCAAGTAGAGCGAAAGAAGAGTTCTGGGCAGTTGTGGAAACGTCCAAGGAAAACTTTGAAAGGAATGAAAGTGTTTTTGATGGAGATATGAATGGAAAAGTACGGAATATGAGAGTGGATGAGTAGTTGGTGAGCTGGGTGTGCCTGCAGAAGTGGATGATATTGGCAGTACTCTAGTGTACATTTGTGCAGGGAAGGGGTTAGTGATAGCCAGTACCCTATTTAGACACAGAATGATCCACAGGTATACATGGCGAGTGATGAGAAGGGTAGTGGTGAACTGAATGAACGGAAGGCAATGACTGATTAGGCTGTGTGTGGATGACAGAATGAGGAAGTTTGTAATGGATGCAAGAGCATACAGAGGTTGGGATAGTGGAATTCTGATCACCATGTGGTGATGGCGAAGTCAAGGTTCAAATGCAATGGAGGAATAGGAGGGAAGGACAGGAAGTAGTAGTCCATACAAGGAGGATAGAAAGGTTGCAAGAGAATGGAAAAAAGGCAGAATAAAAGTGACGTGGAGGAGCGACTGGGTAAATACGATTTGGAGCAGATGGGGAGGTGTGTGTGTGCAAGATATTCACATAAGAAATCTGTGTAGCATGTAAGGTGATGTGTAGGATGAAGAGAAGACGAAAGGGGATGCAAGGATCATCATGGTGGAATGAAGAGGTGAGATAAGCTTTAGTGCAAAAGAAGAAAACATACAGTGAGTGGATGGGAAGCAGGGGCGTGGAGGAAGTTGAGAGACAGAAGAGAGAGGCATATGTAGAGAGGAAGAGATGTGAAAAGATTAGTAAGAGAAAGAAGAGAGTGGGTGAAGAATTTGAATGTAAAGTGGAGGGAATGTAAGAAAATGTTCTGGAAAGAGGTAGAGTAACATAGGGTGAAAAAGAAGTTAGTTTGGGAGTGTAGGATAAAAATGGTAGATTGCTAGTGGAGAAGGAAGAAAAGTGAGCAGTTGGAGAGAACACTTTCAGGACCTATTAAACATGCAGAATGAAAACGATGTGAGGATAAGTGGCTGTGGAATGGCTGGGAGAAGGAGAGAGGTGAAAAGAGAGGAAGAAATCAGTAGGATGGAAGTAGCGGAAGTGTTATGCTGGTACTAATTGGGTTCATCTGGGTTCATCTAAACAGGAAGGAATACACAATTTACATTTATGATACACTGTGGTAGTACAAGACGGGGACACAAACTCCGAGTGGCAGGACTACAGGTTTAGTACGAATCTTTCACTCTGACTACAGCATTATTACAATAAGGTCTGGGACATAAAGAGATATACAGATAAGGTAAATGGAATGGTCATTCGGGAATATGCGTCTTATTAGGGGGACCTGAAGGGACCTTAATTCCAAGTGTCTACGGATTGCCACCAAGTCTGTACACTGGAATAAAGGGGGAGACCCAGGAGGTGAGTTTACGTCTGTGTAATCGGGTGTTGTTCACTGCATATATAAAACAAAAAGCCAAAAGGGAGACAATGACTCTAGTTCTGATGGTGGAGAACGGGATATCTGGTTCTTCCTAAAGACCTGAATGGGACAGACGTTAGTGTGTGTTGTTCCAAAGTGGGCTATCAGGGAGGTTAAAAGGGACCCAAGAAAATCGGGACAGCAAGGTGGTCTGTTGTTGTCTAGGGGATCTCGTTTCCAGGTGTAGGGGAAGGGGACTGGAGGGGGGTGTAAGAGGGAACACAAGGGGTGGGATTGCTCCAGGGGTCGTTGTGACTTGCAGCGGTCGGTCTACATCAGGAATACGTTGTGGCTTCTCTGATGTTGAACTGCATCAAGCCAGTTCAGTACTGGAGGAAGGACGTCGTGGGTGCTCTGGAGCTGAACTGCATCAAGCTAGTTCAGTAAGTAAGGATTGACGTCATGACCTCTCCTGAGCTGAATTGCTGAGCCAGTTCAGTAGGTGAGGGGGAACGTCGTAGCCACTCCGGAGCTGAACCGCGTCAAGCCAGTTCAGTAGGCTGGGAGGGACGTCGTGGCCACTCTGGAATAGAATTGTGTCAAGCCAGTTCAGTAGGGATGTCACATAGGTCTCGGCTTAGAATACGTTGTAGCCATTCAGGAGCAGAACTACATCGAGCCAGTTCTGGTGAGACGTCTCTCCTGAGACGTCTGGTCAAAGAAGCATCGAGCTAACGTCTGGTCAAAGAAGCATCGAGCCTTCCCTGGAGTACTGCCTCGAGCCAGTACTCAACTGACGAGTGCTGACCATTTGCAGTACTGATTGCGATGGGGGTGGGTTGTGGCCCGGGTCGATAGAGGTGCCCAGTGACAGCATGAGCGTGGTCTCTACGCCCTTCTTGCTGTGATGCTCGTATGGTACCGGTAGCAATCCTGGTGGTGGAGCAGAGCTGCCCCCCATCCCTGACACAGTTTTCTGCAGTGGTAGCTGGAGTGGGGACTGCGGTAGGTAACCTCATCCCAGTCATTTCAGGAAGCAATGAAGAAAGAGTGGGGAAAGCTTCATGAATTGGAATGTGTGGTGAAATGCTGAAGCATGGGGGAGAGACAGTAGTAGAGTGGATATGGAAGATGTGCAGATTGGCCTGGGAGGAAGGTAGAGTTCTGGAGGATTGGAAGTCGATTATAATTATTCCCCTGTACAAAGGAAAAGGGGAAAAAGAAGTGTGGTAATCATAGGGGCATTTGTCGTCTTAATGTAATGGGAAAAGTGTATGGTAGGATACTCATCGACAGTGTTAGGGAAATAACAGAGGAATTAGTTGGCGAAGAACAGGGAGGTTTTAGGAAGGGAATCGGTTGCATAAATCAGATATTCATTCTTAGGTCTTCATTAGAAAAGTTTCTAGAGAAGGGAAAGAAGTTGTATGGATTTGGAGCAAGTAATGACAGGGTGGATAAACAAAAAATGCGGATAATATTAAGAATTTATGGAGTAAATGGGAAGTTGCTGAATGCCGTGAAGGGTATGTGAGGGGGCTAAGGCTGCATTGCGTGTGAATAGCGAATTGAGTGAATTTTTTCTGTTTGAATGTTGGATTGAAACAGGGATGTGTTATGTCTCCATGGTTGTTCAGTATTTTTGTGGATGGGGTTATAAAAGAGGTACATGTTAGGGCAGTGGATGTTGGAGTGGCTTTAATTAGAGAGGACAGCGTTTGGAAACTCCCTGTACTGTTGTTTGCTGATGATCTTTATTGTTAAGTGAAGGCGAAGGGGAACCGCAAGGCCTGGTGAATGAATTTGGAAGAGTGTTAGAAACGGAATCTAAGGTGAATGTAGGGAAGAGTAAAGTTATGGTCTTCGAGAGAAATGAAGTCACTGGATGTAGAGTGAGGTTGGATGATGAGGAAATGGAAAATGTAAGTGCATTTAAGTACTTGGGGAGTGTGATGAGTGAGGATGGAAGTTTGGAGGGTGAAGTGCTTGAAAGGGTACAACAAGGAAGAAAGGTTGCTGGTTCTTTGAAAGCAGCGATAAGAAGCAGGGAAGTGACCATGGAAGTAAAAAAGTCGCTGCATGACAGTATTGTGATACCAACTCTGACGAGTGAAAGTGAAGCTTGGACCCTGTTGGAAGGACAATAGTCAAGAGTGAGAACAGTGGGAATGAGTTATTTGATAGGAGCATTTGGAGTTACATGGAGAGACAGACTGACAAATAAGGAAGTGAAGGAGCGTTGTGGTGTGAATGTAGATGTGATAGAAAGCGTCAAGAGAAATACACTGAGGTGGTTTGCCCATGTGGAGAGGATGGAGAGCGAGAGACTAACGAGGAGAGTGTATGTGAGTTAGGTGGAGGGGGGGGGAGAGGGAGGGGAAGGCCAAAGTTGAGACGGAGGGATGAAGTGGAGAGGTATACGAGAGAGCGGTGTGTGAGCTGGGAGCAGGGCAGTGAAATGGCGAGGTACCGGGCGATATGGAGGCGATTTGTTTGTGGCCACCCCTTGCGGGATTAGGGCGTCTAGCAATAGATAGATAGATAGATAGGCATTCTAACGCAGCGGTGCAAGTATTGTAGTGTGGCTCAGGATATGCTGGCTCTTGGATCCACCACCTTTTTGCACATGATGCTCATCCTGCTCTTTCACCCTGAGAGAGAGAGAGAGAGAGAGAGAGAGGTGTGTGTGTGTGTGTGTGTGTGTGTGTGTGTGTGTGTGTGTGTGTGTGTGTGACCACGTGAGGTGCCCGGCCTAGCATGAAGAGTGTCATAAAAGTTTCGAATGGTATATATGTACAATAGGTATTGTACTCATATAGCGTTTGTATATGAAGCAAGTTATTGTATCTTATGTCATCATTATATTCATCGTGAACTTTGAATAAATGACAGCCCATGAACGGTTCTTAAGTATGGCATTCTGTTGTCTTGTTGTTTTTCTTGGAGTTAATAATCTATCGGGCTTCTCGCCTGTGTCTCTTTCTTTCTTGCATAAGAAGAATTACATTAATGTTATCCCCCATTTAACACTCAGGGTCCCATGCCTATCAGCTGAATAAAATCGTATGGTGTTAACTGGATCAAGTAATATATAGATGTCCACACCATGAAAGGGTTAATGGTGCCAGTAATAGCACTCAGACCTCTCTGGCCTCTCTGCTTATTAAAGTCGTTTGGCGTTAACTGGAACTCAGTATGATACTAGAGTTGTCCCGACCATGACAGTTGGGAATGTGATTGTTTCAGTGTATATAACATCTAATTTGTATGGTATCTTTTCTTTTGAGTGCCTTGGCAGTCGTAGAGCTGTAGTTTGAGTGTTTTTTTGTAAATATGTGTGATTTGGTGCCAGTTTGCTGTGAAGTAACTCAAATGTCTGAGAAGAGGAAGTCTGAATCCTGTACTGAGTACACACTACATAATAATCTGTATTTATAAGAGGCTACAAATGCATTGGTAGGTGGCCTATCGTGTTTTGCAGGAGCGGTCTTGTGCTGCATTTCCAGTCGGATCTGTTAATGCGTGGGTGAAAATCGCACCCAGAATGGAGTTTGTGTTCAGTATGAATTATGTTAACAGAAAAAAGTTTGGTTTGTACACAACCAACCATGCTGTTAACAGATTTTTTTTTTTTTCTAAATTTTGTGCAGTAGCTTTACCTTGCTACATTAGCTAGCTATATTGGTTAATGCACAAAGATTTTCAGGTAAGGGAGCATCTCACACCCTAAGGCAATCACACCCTAAATGTTTTCACATACAACTTCCCTCACTCTAGTGAAACCCCATTTAGCGAATCATCTTAGCTCCCAAAGGATTTTCACACGAAAAGTGCTTCACTCTAGCGAAGCCCCATATGTTCGATGTCTGTCTGGTCCTTCTGAACTATTTTTTTTTTTCCGGCATAGCTAATGCTGTTTTAACTTTTTACTTTATTTACTTGCAGAGAGAGAGAGAGAGAGTCTGATCAGAGTGACAGCGAGGTGAGCCTGTGATTTTGCCACACCTCCCATTCCTCACTCACTCCCCCTCCCCACACACACGCGCACACAAACACATTGGATGAACCATTCAACCCACACCCTCGTCAGCCGCAGCAGCCTCTCCATCAACACTACGGTATACTTCAAAAGTTGGTTAAAGACACCCTTAAATACATAACCAAGAAGGAAAGAGAAGAACCATATTACAGCCTTTAAATGGAAAGTTGCGAGAACTGTTTTAAATGAAGCTGAGAATCTAGTCGCACGAGTCACCTCAACAGTATCGTGAAGAGTGAAAGTGAGAAGACCTTGAGTGAGATCCTGCAGTCCCCACAGCAACGTTCAGTCATGCCGCGCCAGCTCCAGTAGTCACACGGAGAGTATTGTATGCTGTCCAGGATTGTGCAGGAGTGTTCGTAGTAACTAAATTGATTAGAAAATGTTCAACTGACAGTGTTATTAGGAACCAGGTAGTAGAAATTGGATACCGGTACTTTTAATCCCAGAAAAGTGTTTTGTTTCATGATGATGGCTAACGTTTTGAGGACATAATAAGATCAAAAGTGTGGTTTTTAAATCAAATTGCATTTATAAACTTTGCGAGAGAAGCAGTTGAAATATCTTCGTCTGTGATGTATGTTATGGTGTTACCTATATCTAGTTGCAGAGTCTAATCGCCAGAAAACATTGCAGAGCACTCTTCATCTGAGCTATTGTGAGTTTAAGCTGTCTTCAGAGTGACATAAGATAAACGACCTTCCAACGCTCAGGCGAGTTAAACACTGGGTAACAGAGATACTTGTGGAAAAGAAGCCCAGAATTTAAAAAAAAAAAAAAGAAAGAAAGAAAAAAAAGACGAATTACAGCCTTACAACTGATATAAAACGGACGTCGGTATTTTTAGTTATTATATAAAACTTGTAGTGAGAATACTGAACATATATATACTAGTTCCAGTGGTGGTGTATGTGTGTGTGGGTGAGAACTACTTCAAGTCCATTGTGGTGCATTTCCTCCCTCTGCCATGGCGGTCTGTTAACTGCCATTAGTCGTTGAGTGACGGGCCTTTCTCCATTGTCCCTTTGATATATCGTACTCAGCTTTTGTGGTGGACAGTGCCGCTGCCATGTTGTCCAATGGGTATACTCCAGTAGCACAGGATGATGGCGATTTTTACAGCTTCAGCCGCAAGGTATGTACAGTATAGTCACTTAGTCAACACGAACTTTGCATTCAGTTAAATCAGAATAGCCTATGTTAGTTATGGTTTTATATATATATATATATATATATATATATATATATATATATATATATATATATATATATATATATATATATATGTGTGTGTGTGTGTGTTCCTAGCTTTAGATTACTGAAACTCATGTTCTAGTGCTGTATCGGTAGCATAATCTGTGTGCGTAATCTATTGACGTATTGGTTTGAATGTTTCTAGCGTTGTAGGTTACGTCTACTTTAATTCACTCCCCCGCGATATTTAGAGTATTGGTGTTAATATTTATTGCTTGTTAGATTCCTGTCACTCATGTTCCCATGATGACAGCTCACGAAGGGTACCGTACCAGACACACGTGACTTGTCATGTGAAGAGTAGTGGCTATGATAGTGACAGGAATGTGAGCTTGTTTTATTGTTAGCTTTTTTCCCTAGAATCCCTCATCCCATCTCCTCCCCCACTCGCAAGTGAACTCCATTTTGAGCCTTCCCCTCCCCCCTCCTGATACCCCAGAACCCCGGCACTTTGGCGGGGGTTGTAGGAATGGCCAGTTTTGCGGAAATTCTGGATTCAACTGTTTTTATAATTTCTTTAGATTTTTTTTTACTGCCACAATGACTTTTTTTTATTTTTGCTAGCGATGCAGTTTCATTTTGCTCAAGAGAGACCTCGGGCTGGTGAAAATAGATGTATTTATTTTTTTAATTATTATTTTTTTAACCATTTCGAGGCTGGATCATCAAGGCTGAATGAAATATCCTAACTGGAACATAATGAACTGGCCAAAAGGGTTGAAATAGCCAAGACAGCAGGACTACAGTAGCTGATGTATGTCGTTGCTAGTTCGACTTTAGTGTAGGAAGATTAATTAAGGATCTTGAACAGTTTTAACGGTAATTAAGTCTCCATATCAGTGAATGGAAATTAGAGTTCGATCGTATGTCTACACTGACTTACACAGTATCATAAATATCATTCTGGTTTATTTGTGAAGTGTTTAACATCTGTTTGGGTGACGATAAGGGTAAGAGTAGATAATCAGATGCATAACTGTTTATAGGAAAGGGTGAATAGAAGTATAATCAAACGCGGATGCCTTTGGCTCAAGAAAGTATGTGAATATAGTAGTCAAGGACAAACGTTGTTCACACCTAAAGCATGTCCGTTACTTTTCTCCCCGACGGACCATATCACCATAGGATGAAAAACATACTAATCATCATTCAGGTTAGGAATATTGGCCAGCAGAGGAAACTGAGAGGTAGAAACGGTAAAATATTGTTGAATTTTTGTTCCTGACTGTATCCAATAGTCTGGCCTGGTAGGGTAATGTGACGGGCAGGATGTGGACCTTTGATAAGAAGTTATGAACACTGTTTTATTTTGTTACTGCTGTATATTCTCATCGTACCTGTATTCTTCATAGCCTAACAGGGTTAATATTATATGGAATCGATATTAGCTACATCTACGTAACACTCAGGCTCATATGACTCACTCAGCCGAATATAATCGCCAAGCGTTAGTTGGAACAGAATACCATAGTTATCCAGTACTAATATCCTGAGGTTCCTTTGACTTACTCAGATGAGTAAAATCGCCAGGGAGCTGGAATGAAAAACAAGGGGACGCGACCTTGAAAGGGTTAATACCAATAAACCATGGCAAAGTAATTGAAACTGCACCAAAATTTAGGTACGATGTGTCTAATGAAGAGTTAATAATATTGTTTTGTATGCTGTAGTTTCCAGTGCATAGATATCACGTTCGCAGTTTAGCCCCTTCACTGCCAGGACGTCTTTTTGTAGCTTAGGCTATTCTTGCTGTTGCCAGACGATTTATATTCTGCATAAGAGAACAAGCTGTTACTGAAGGGACTGATTAAGACTCCATTAAATATCCCCAGTTCGAAAATTCTGACTTTAGCTTCACCCCTTCATTCCGGTAACTAATTTTTATTCTATTCTTGTTAGTAACTGATGCTGTGATGCGGCTGAGAAGAGATTTTTTTTTCGAGAAGGGGAGGTTATATTCATGAAATTACCCATCACCTCTGAATATCCTGCTGGAAAAATCGTCAAGGAATAACAAGAATAAAGTACATTCTCGGATCAGAGGGTTTAATTTAGAGCTAATCGTTCCAAACAGCAAGAATAAAAGAGAATTTTGTCCAGAGGTTGTTAGTATCCAGTGTTGCATATAGGGACGTAAGTTGCGTTTTACTGCATATAGGAATTGTATGCTTCATTTAATCCGTCTAGTTCAAAACGTCTGATCGTAGTCTTACCCTTACCCATTCAATCCGGTGTCGTAGTTTGCATTTTAATCGAACAGCCACCACGCGACTGTAGTTAGCTTCAGGAGGGATCTCTGCTTGTGAAGTGTACAATGAAGACAGTATTGTATCTAACCCTTGTCGTTGGTAAAGTATATCCTAAATCTAAAATCATCTAGAGATAACACAAATAAACAACAAACTACGCTACAGGACATCGGAGATAGCAATGATAAAATATAAATTGTGTCCTCGGGCTGAAGGAGTTGTGTCACGTAAGCTTAAGGGGGAAAAAAAAAATGTTGGGTACCGGAACCTGGTATTTGCTATCTGGTAATAAAAAGTTTCATGCAGGTTCACCAGGATATATATATATAAATATAACACACACACACACACACACACACACACACACACACACACACACACACACACACACACACACACACACACACACACACACACACACACACACACACACACACACACACACACAGACCGGTTCTTGAAAGAAAAAAATCGCCGATACCGTACAGGTAGGAACTTCTAACACCGGTAATTACTTGGAAGCCCCCCCTCCCCCAAAAAATAAAGTAAATAAGTAAAGGAGTATTTTCTTTAGGAAAATGCATTAACTCATTCACTCTGATGACTCACAATTTAATTTTATAGTTCACGCGATTTCCGAACTTATTCATCGTGAAGGAGGCTCAGGTAGATGTAATAATATCACGGAGACAAAGCAGATATTGACTGGCCATCGTGAATGACGCTTGGAAGACTGTATCAGACTAGCTTTTATATTCTTGCTGCCGCCAGACTGTGATTCAGTTTAATGTAGGCCTCTGGTTGTCAGTGGGTTAAGTATGTTCAGAAAGGAGAATACATATATCACAGACTGGGGCGGATACTGACTGGAAGTAGGAAAACTGTTCATGTTTTGTATTCTTACAAACACCAGACGATTCTCATCAGCTTTAGGGATGCCTCTCATGGCGAAGGATTTACATCTTTGCAACGCTGATTTCTTTCTTGTTATATTCTTGCTTCTTTCAAGCAATTTTACTTGCATAGGAGAGACTTTTCGACAGGAAGAGGTTAGGTAAGTTTTCAGTAACCGCTTCAGTAGGAAAGACTTGTCCTAAAAGCACCTAACGATCAGTATTATTGATTAGTGTTTGATATTGATAATAATATTGATCATGTATGGCATTTATCGGTGTTCTATTCAGTATATTGGTAATACCCAGATATATCTGATATTTATTGACGTGACTTTGACATTGCCTGGTTTTTGGTAACGTCAGTATACTGTACTGATCAGCATTTCCTGAGTTTGAGTTGAGAAATCATCCGAGTAAGATGTAGGGTTCCACTGAAAAAGAAGACAGACGATTCATCCTGGAATTTACACACGTAACCTCCCAGCACTTTGGAAGGTCAGAAGAGTACAGTTATAGAAAAAAGATGGAATAGTAATATATATATATATATATATATATATATATATATATATATATAATGTATATACTCGTAGTTAACTAAAGCAATCAGCTGAGATGAGAAATAAAAGTAATTCACTGTGAGGCTGAAAAAATGAAATAAAAAAAAACAGGTAATTCACTGTGAACAGGCTCAAAAAATGAAATAAAAAAACAGGTAATTCACTGTGAACAGGCTCAAAAAATGAAATAAAAAAAACAGGTAATTCACTGTGAACAGGCTCAAAAAATGAAATAAAAAAAACAGGTAATTCACTGTGAACAGGCTCAAAAAATGAAATAAAAAAACAGGTAATTCACTGTGAACAGGCTCAAAAAATGAATTAAAAAAAAAATGTCTATCTATCTACCTATTGCCAGACGCCTCAATCCCGTACGGGGTGGCCACAAACAAATCGCCTTCACGTCGCCCTGTCCCCCGCCATTTCACTGCCCTGCTCCCAACTCACACCCCCCTCCCTCATATACCTCTCCACTCCATCCCTCCATCTCATCCTCGGCCTCGCCTTGCCTCTCCCCCCTTCCACCTCACTCACATACACTCTCCTCGTCAGTCTTTCACCCTCCATCCTCTCCACATGGCCAAACCACCACAGTGTGTTCCTCCTAACGCTTCCTATCACATCCACATCCACACCACACGCTCCATTATATCCTCATTTGTCAGCCTGTCTCTCCTTGTGACTCCACAGGCTTCTCTTAAATAACTCATTTCCACTGCTCTCACTCTTGACTTGTGTCCTTCCAACTATGTCCAAGCTTCACTTCCATACGTTAGAGTTGGTATCACAATACTGTCATGTAGTAACTTTTTCACTTCCATGCTCACTTCCCTGTTTCTTATCACTGCTTTCAAGGAACCAGCAACCTTTCTTCCTTGTTGTACCCTTTCAAGCACTTCACCCTCCAAACTTCCATCCTTACTCATCACACTACCCAATTACTTAAACGTACTCACATTTTCCATTTCCTCACCATCCAACCTCACTGTACATTCACTGACTTCACCTCTCTCAAAGACCATCACTTTACTCTTCCCTACATTCACCTTTAGATTCCGTTTCTTACACTCCCAAACTCATCCACCAAGCCTTGCAGCTCCCCCTCGTCTTCACTCAACAATACCGTATCATTTGCAAACAACAGCACAGGGAGATTCTAAACACTACCCTCTCTCGCCAGGGCCACTCCAACATCCACTGCCCTACCTTGTACCTCTTTTATTACCCCATCCATGTACAGATTGAACAACCATGGAGACATGACACATCCCTGTTTCAACCCAACCTTCAAAGAGAAAAATTCACTCATCCACACGCACTGCAGCCTTAGCACCATCATACAGTACATAACTCTTCACAGCATTCAACAACTTTCCATCTACTCCATATATTCAGAATACTTTCCACAATCCTTGTCTATCCACCCTGCCATATGGTTTCTCCAAATCCATGAAAGCCGCATACAACTTCTTTCCCTTCTCTAGAAACTTTTCCACTAAAGAACTAAGAATGAATATCTGATCTACACAACCTCTTCCCTTCTTAAAGCCACCTGTTCTTTTCCAACCAATTCCTCTGTTCTTTCCCTAACTCTGTCAATAAGGTTCCTCCCATACACTTTTCCTATTACACTAAGAAGACAAATGCCCCTATGATTACCACACACTTCTTTTTCCCCTTTTCGTTTGTACAAGGGAAGTGACTTCCAATCCTCCGGGACTCTACCTTCCTCCTAGGCCAATCTGCACATCTTCCACATCCATTCTACTACTATCTCTCCCCCATGCTTCAGCATTTCGCCACACACTTCATCAATTGCTGGGGCTTTCCCCAATTTGACTTTCTTCATTGCTTCCACAACTTCTATCCTACTGATTTCTTCCTGTCTTAGCACCTCCCTCCTTCTCCCAGCCATTCCCCAACCACTTATACTCGCATTACTTCCATTCTCTATGTTCAACAATTCCTTAAAGTGATCTCTCCATCTGCTCACTTTTTCTCCCTTCTCCACTAGTAATCTACCGTTTTTATCTTTCACTCCCCTCCTAACTTCACTGCCACCCTGTCTTACTCTCTTCACCTCCTTCCAGAACATTTTCCAACAGTCCCTCCACTTTACACTGAAATTCCTTCCAAATTCCTCATCCACTCCCTTCTTACTCTCTCTTACTAATCTTTTCACCTCTCTCTTCCTTTCTACATATAACTCTCTCTTCCGCCTCTCAACTTCTTCCACGCCCCTATTTCTCAACCATTCATTGTATGCTTTCTTCTTTTGTGCCACAGCCTGTCTCACCTCTTCATTCCACCACGCTGTTCCTTGCACCCCCCTCCGTCTTCTCTTCACCCCACACACCACATCACATGCTTCACATATTTCTTCTGTGAATATCCTGCACACACCTTCCACATCCCCCATCTGCTCCAATTCATATTTACCCAGTCGTTCCTCTTATATTCTGCCATTTTCTCATTCTCTTGTAATCTTTCCACTCTCCTTGCAACTACTCCTTCCTCCTGTCCTTCTCTTCTTCTATTTCTCCATCGTACTTGCATCTTGATTCTAGCCACCACCAAGTAGTGGTCAGAAAGTCCACTCCCGCAGCCTCTATAAGCTCTTGCATCCATTACACATCTTCGCATCCTTTCATCCACACACACATACTCAATCATTGCCTTCCTTTCATTCAGTTCACAACTTCACTACCCACCCTTCTCATCACTTGTCATGCATACCTGTGGATCATTTTGTGCCTGAAAAGGGTATTGGCTATCACCAAGCCTCTCCCGGCATAAATGTCCACTAATGCACTGCCATTCTCATCTGTCTCAGCAGGCACACCCCACTCACCAACTATTCCATCCACCTTCGCATTCCCTACTTTACCATTCATGTCACCAATCAAAATCACTCTCTCATTCTTTCCAAACTTTTCCATGCACACTTCCACATTTGTCCAGAGCTCTTCACTCACTCTGCTTGCACGATCTTGTGTTGGCGCATACACGCACACAATCGCCCACATTTGTATTCCAACTTTCAGTCTTACCCACACAATCCTTGACCCAACTGATCCATACTGTCTTGTGATGTTCTTCCATCTTTTACTCACAGCAATACACACTCCTTCTTTTGACCTCTGATTCTCACCTACTCCTGCACATATACCCCATCCATACTCCCATTCTCTCACATTCTCTCTTCATTTAGTTTGTTACTCCACATACATCCACTTTCGCACCCTCAAGCACCTGGACAATCTCTCTCTCTTTCACCTCATCATTCGCACCCCTTACATTCCATGTTGCGATCCGTACCATGTCCTTTGTCCGGTCTTTGGTCGTCATCTTTTGGTAAGTCCTTGTCGGAGGCTTCTTGTTCGTCTTTTTAGTTAGCTGTTTTCCGGGGAGGGGCACTAACCCTCCGCCAACCGTTTTAGTCGCCTCGTACGACAAGCAGGGATACTGGGGGAGTATTCTTGAAAACCCCCCCAACTCCCTGAAGTCGGGTCTGGCAATTGACGAAGTTTACTTACCGAACCTATGGTACCGTACTACAATGATGTGGTTTTTCTTATAAATCACGAAATACCTTCCGTGACAAGAAACCCCGCTGACAATGTTGTGGATAAAGGAAAAGGTATTGATACATATGGATGTGGCTGCTTTATTTTGTACTTAACTAGTGCAATGCTATAAATAGTCGCTAGAAGCCAATACAGTTCATATTTTGGCTCATGTGTTAACTAGATGTGCTACATTTTACTAGTATGGGCAACTTTGTGTTTGTGTTGATCGTTACAGCATGATGCCAATGGTACAACCGAATAGTGAGCAATATTATTGAATCGTTGATGATTGCGGTGATTTTGTCAGGTATTGATGTCGGTACAGGTATATTGTCAATACTGATCAGTGAGGGGGCGCCTTTTACTGGGAAAAAAAAAAAAATCGTGGATGTAGCAAGAATTAGCTGATGAAATACACTATCACATCGAATAAGTTAAACAAGACTGAGAGGATTGCAGACTTCTCACACATTGGATGGCCAAAGGATGAAACTAGGAAAACATTGCGTAGTATCCCGGGAAATACATCCCTTACGTATAACACCATACTGGGAACTTCCCCGCCACCCAGCGTCACACTTCCCCACCCCTCCAGGACCTTTCTTCCTTTACCCTTCCTTACAGTACCGTACCGTTTTTTTTTATCCAGTTCTCAGAAGTCCCCTTAGTTTACTCAGTTACTAGTTCCCCAGTTCACCTACACTGTTTACACTGTAACTTTGCCTAAACTTGCCAGCCTTCCATTTGTAATGCTGAGCAGTAACAAGAGAGTAACACTAGATTATGGTGGCAGTCTAGTCACGAAAGTAAGTGATGGAGAGGAATTAGAGTAATACTGTCTTAGTCTGTCTCTGAGCTACGGGGAGTGCGCTGCAAAATGACGAAAATCTTCTAAGTTGGTGGACGATCTGCATTACATTACGAGTACACCACTGTCCCCACTTCACCCAATATCCCATGGTATACATGAGTCTCCACAGTCCCCATGAGTGATGTGAAGATGTACAGGTGTAAATTTCGCTCTTGTTATGGTGGTGGTAGTGATGATATTGGTTAGAGCGAGGGTGGTGGTGGGTGTGATTCTGGTGTAGCAACCCGTAGTTTGGAGCGAGGGTGTATAGGATTGACGCTGGTGTAATTGATGCTGTGGCGGTGGTGCTGGTGGTGGTGGGTGGTTGGCGTGACCTTGTTTGTGTTGTGGTTGTGGCAGTGGTGGTGGTGGTAGTGGTGGTGGTTGGAGGGGACGAGGGTGTTATATTTATTGATGTACCATAGTTCTTGTTGGTGGTGGTAATGCTGGTGGTGGTGATGATAGTGGTAGTGGTAGTTTGTTGATGTAGTTGTTGATGGTGGTAGTGGTAGTTTGTTGTTGTTGTTGTAGTTTGTTGTTGTTGTTGTAGTTGTAGTTGTTGTTGGTGGTGGTAGTGTTGATGGTGGGGGTCGTAATGGTAGTGTTGTTGTAGTGATAGTGTTGTTGATGGTGATGTTGATGTTATTTGTGTTGGTTGGAGAGAGCATGGCAACGTTAACTGTGTCCGGAAGCACCTCAGCAGCCTACCATTGTCATAACTAGTCAGAGGGGAATACCACCAAATTATCCTTATTACTAAGCTATTACCTCCGCCAACGAAGTTGGAGAAGGCTATGCATTCACCTATGTTTGTCCGTGTGTTTGTCCACAAGATATATCCAAAAGTTCTCATTTAATTTTAATGACATTTGTGGAAGGGTGGGCCATGGGCCAAGAAACAGCTGATAAATTTTGGGGCGGATCTGAATCTGGATTCGAATCCTATGTATCCCGCATAATAGAAGTTCTCAGTGAATTTCAGTGAAATTATGTGCAAGGGTGAGCCATGGGCCAAGAAAGAATTGATTAAATTGATTCGGATCCTGCATTGGCGGAGGTATGCACTCTTTGAGTGTTTTCTGGTTATCATTATCATTATCACCATTTTCTTTATCACAGTATTAATATTATTATTGTTGTCGTGAATTTTATTATTGTTATTATAATTAGCAGCAGCAGTAGTAGTAGTAGTAGTAGTAATAGCTGTAATAATAGTAGCAGTAGTAGTAGTAGCAGTGGTAGTAATAGTAATAGTAGTAGTAGTAGTAATAATAGTAGTTGTGTTATCATCGTGAAAATTCTATTATTATTATCATCATTGCTTGTCATCATCATCATCATCATCATCATCATCATCATCAGCATAACACTGTTTCCCGGTAATGTATGAGTTTGCTAGCACTGTGATAGGCTAGCAAGAAGAATGAATCACGAAGGAAGAGAACCGCTCACAGCCCAGTTTTTAGCTTAATTCATCAATCAATCAGTCACTCAATCATAATTCATGACGTCCTTTTTTCTTATTCTAGACGATTTTATTCAGCTTTGGACACCCCTCCGATGTATGAGTTCTTCTCCAATGTGAATAGAATCGTCTGCAGGTAGCTACCACGAATAAACTACTGTAATAAAATGCGATTCGGTGACACATTTTGTATTCTGTTTTGCAGATGTTTTATTTAGCTTGGAGAGACTTACTGAATCATAGGGATTAAATATAGGCTTCACTGGCCCCTTCGTTGCGTGACGCCTTCTCTGAGTAAAGTAAAATTAACTGTTGGTGGCTTGATGAAAGTGAAAATACGTCATGGATTGAGAGGAAAAGGATGAAAGGCTAAACATCATTTCACACATCATTTCACTCAGTATTCATGTTCTAGGAAATTATCAGCGTCCATCAATTCACACCGAGATGAAAAATCGACGTGACACTGAAGCTGCTGTGGCTCACTCACTGCTGGTCTACATAAAATCGCCATTCGTAATCTGAAACAGAAATCTATAGGGTTGTTCCGGCCATGAGTGTTAGAATGTAGGTTCATTTTTAACCACCTTACCCTGAAGCCTTACTTTACACCGGTAGTTTAGGTTTGCTGCTTCCAAACGATTTTATTCGGCTAAGGCAAGGCATATCATTTAATGGGTAAATTAGAACCTAGTCAGTTTGTCATGTGTGTAATACTGTAAGCTGAACAGAATTGCCAGGTGGTAAACAGGAAAAAATGTAAAGTACATTATCAAGTTCAAGGGGTTAACGGAATGAGTACTCTATTATAATTAATTTATTACGAGCGAGGGCGAAGCCCTCGCGAATTTCTCCTTAAGTAGTCGCATTTTCTCACATATGAGCGGCCCGAGTACGCTCGGCCCAACTCTGCCTGGCCCGGCCCGACCGTAACGTTTTTGAGAAGCTTATATCTCAGCAGCCACAGGACCAATCACTGCGTGGGTCGCACCATATAATAGCCCAATTCTTTAAGATTTGTTTTTGACAGGTTTCATCACGCCCTTGAGGTTCACGTGGCACCTGACACGCGCCAAGTGCAGCATGTAAATCTTCAGAAGAGGGCCACAGGCCAGACAGTTTGTCGTAAAGGCATGAAACTTGATAGGTAGATAGCCATCAGTATACTCTAGGCATCCTCGGGGTGTAAGGCGACATTTCAGTGTTTGCGGACTTAAATGGCTTCGCTCGTACCTCGCCAGCAAACGCATTCTACTGGTATATATTGTACGGTATGTATCTTTGTGTGTGCTGACTGCAGTGCCTAAGTGCTTTGTGTCACTGCTTGATGTGGCTACTTATACCCGTAAAAGACCATTTGAACCTTAGAAAAAAGGAACCAGTTTAGTTTATTACTAGGCTTTTTACCGCATTCATAATCACCATAGAGGAGAATGCAGGTGTCTTAGTTTAAATTAAGTTCGATTTGGTTAGCTAGTTACCCAGTAATTTTGCTCGACTTTCAACCCATCATCCCTTCCGGCGTCGGCCTCAACTCCAACTCTGAAGTTTAGCACGTTGGAGAGTGCAGGATGCGGTAAAAGTCCTGCCAGTGCACTTGATCGTGAACCACTTAAGGCAGGCATAAAAACGAGTAAGATTCTCTCTCTCTCTCTCTCTCTCACTCACACACACACACACACACACACACACAGTTACAAGTCGTGTCATTTTTTTTTTTTTTTTTTTTTTATGCGAGGAAGAAGGAATCAAAGGCCATGAGCCCGCAGTAACAGTTCCCTCCAAGAGAAAAACAAAATACAATAGAGAGCCAAATTCAAGATCCGATCATTTTGAGATGCCTGGACACACTGCGTTTGAAAGACTGGAGATCATAGGCAGCAGGAAATACAGATAGAGGGAGACAGTTCCAGAGCTGACCTGTTGCATAAATGAAAGACTGGGAGTAACGGTTAACTCTTGCATTAGAGAGTTGGACAGAAAAGGGATGAGAGTTTGCTGCCAGACGGGTGCTACGCGCACGTCGTAGAGGTGGAGGAATGCAAGCAGACAGTTCAGAGGAGCAGTGACCATTAAAGTAGCGATAGAAAAGAGATAAAGATGCAACAGTGCGGCGAAGAGACAGAGGTTGAAGGGAGTCAGTAAGAGGAGGAGAGTTAATGAGACGAAAAGCCTTTGACTCCACCCTATTGAGAAGAGCTGTGTGTGGGGAGCCTCCCCACACATGAGAGTTGTACTCCACACAGGGGCGGATAAAACCCTTGTATAGAGACAACAATTGTGCAGGGGTAAAGAAAGAGCGGAGTCGGCTTAGCACACCCAATCTTTTGGAAGCAGATTTTACAAGAGATGTAATATGATCTTTCCAAGATAAGTCCCGAGTAAATGAAACCCCAAGCATGTTCAAGGATGACGCAGGATTAAGCTGAGTATTATTAAACATTAATGGGTATACCTGTGGAAGATTTTGTCGGGTTGATAGGTGTAAGAACTGAGTCTTAGATGCATTAAAGACAACCATATTATTTTTACCCCAGTCAGAGATACGAGCCAAGTCAGACATTAGGTGTACCATAGCCTCATCCCTTGTTTCTTGAAGTAACTGTTGAGATGGGCGTTGCGGGAACCGAATGGAAAGGTGAAGGGTGGAGTCATCAGCGTATGAGTGGATAGGGTTAGATGTACAGCTTAGAAGATCATTGATGAATAAAAGGAAGAGAGTTGGTGACAGGACAGAGCCCTGAGGAACACCACTGTTGATAGATCTAGGAGAAGAACGATGGCCGTCTACAACAGTGGCTATAGAACGACCAGAAAGGAAGCTAGCGATGAAGGCACAGATAGAAGGATAGAAACCGTAGGAGGGCAGTTTGGAAATTAAAGATTTATGCCAGACTCGATCGAAAGCCTTTGAGATGTCAAGTGCAATGGCAAAGCTTTCGCCGAAGTCCCGAAAGGAGGATGACCAGGAGTCTGAAAGGTAGGTGAGAAGATCGCCAGTGGAGCGTCCCTGACGGAACCCATACTGACGATCGGAAAGAAGGTTGTGATAGGAAAGCTGCCTTAAAAGTTTTCTATTAAGAATTGACTCGAAAACTTTTGAAATACAGGACGTTAAAGCAATTGGACGATAGTTGGAGGGTTGGGAGTGGTCACCCTTCTTTGGGACTGGCTGAATGAGAGCAAACTTCCAGCAAGAAGGAAAGGTACAAGTTGACAGACAAAGGCGAAAGAGTTTGCCTTGGCAGGGTGTAAGCACAGAAGCACAGTTCTTGAGAACAACAGGAGGGACCCCATCAGGCCCATATGCCTTGTTAGTACTGAGGCCAGTGATGGCAGAAAATACATCAACTGAAGAAATTTTAATGTCAGCCATGAGGAAGTCAGAGGGGAGAAGTGATGGAGGAACAGCACCGGGATCGTCTAAGGTGGAATTGGAGGAGAAAGTCTGTGCGAAGAGATCTGCTTTATCAGTAGAAGAAATAGCTACAGAACCATCAGAGTAGAAAAGAGGAGGGAAGGATGATGAGGTAAAGTTGTTAGAAAGATTTTTGGCAAGGTGCCAGAAGGAGCGGGAAGAATTCGAGTTGGAGAGTTGAGAGCATTTAGCATGGATGAAATTATTTTTAGTAGAGCGAAGAACAGACTTAGCACGATTCCGGGCAGAAACGTAAAGATGATGTGATTCAGGGGTGGGTTGGCTCCGGTACCTTTTGTAGGCCCTCTCCTTGTTGCGGACAGCATTAGAACAAGCGTGATTAAACCAAGGCTTTCTTGCGTTAGTCAAAGGATATGAGAAAGGAATGTATGCTTCCATGCCCGAGAGAATAACCTCCGTAATGCGCAAGGCACACTCAGATGGCTCACGGCCATGGAAGCAATAATCATTCCAGGGAAAATCAAAGAAGTACTGCCTGAGGGCCTCCCAGTTCGCGGCTCCAAAATGCCACAGACGACGTTTCTCTGGAGGGTCCACAGGCCGTACCGGAGTGATAGGACAGGTTAAGGTAATAAGGTTGTGATCGGAGGAGCCCAACGGAGAGAAAAGATTAACAGAGTAAGCAGAAGGATTAGTTGTGAGGAAGAGGTCAAGTATGTTGGAGCTCTCTCCAAGGCGGTCAGGGATACGGGTAGGGTGCTGTACAAGCTGCTCTAGGTCATTAAGGATAGAAAAGATGTAGGCTTGTTCACCAGGTGGATCCGTGAAAGGAGAGGAGAGCCAAAGGTGGTGGTGAACATTGAAATCTCCAAGAATGGAGATTTCAGAGAAAGGAGAAATGGACAGAATGTGTTCCATCGTAGAAGTAAGATAGTCGAAGAATTTTTGATAGTCATTAGAATTAGGGGATAAGTAAACAGCACAGATATATTTAGTCAGAGAATGACAGGAAAGCCGAAGCCAGAGTGTGGAGAATTCAGAAGAATCAAGTTCAGGAACACGAGAGCAAGATAAGTCGTTGCGTATGTATACACAACAGCCACCTTTGGCTTTGAAATGAGTATAGAGAAAGTAGGAGGATACAGAAAAGGGTTTGCTGTCGGTTGCCTCAGACAGCTGAGTCTCCGTCAGAAAAAGAAGGTGAGGTTTAGAGGAGGAGAGGTGGTGCTCAACAGAGCGAAAGTTAGATGAAAGGCCGCGAATGTTGCAGAAATGAAGAAGAAGAGAGTCAGACAGTGGTTCCAGGCACCTCGAGTCGTCACCGGGAGAGGGGCAGATGGTGGGGGCATTTATGGTCCCCCCCCTTGGGGACTCCGAGGCTTGATTAATCGACGCCATTTTTGTGAATTTTGAATAGCAAGTGTAGTGTGTACTGTGCATGTAGTTTGGTGAAGATAGTTAGAGAAATTTGTACTGGAGAGCATGCTGGCCTACTCTCTGTGTAACTGAGACACTGAAAAAGTTCAGCAAAGGGGGATGGTCAGGAACTAGTCCTGAGGGCTGATGAAACGGGAGCTCCAGCACTCCCTGTCATCAGCTTTCCATCCACCTCGGGAGTACTGCCCTGCTCGACTGGTGCTACAGTCTACTGAGGCCGTACGGTGCAACATTGCCTCTCAGACGAATACTATAGACTCAGTTCTTGAAGTTCTCAGTCGGATGACATCAATATTTTTGTTTCTGTCTCAGTAATTTATTCTGCTGCGGATGAACATCGTACGAAAGGGATAAGAAAAATATTTGTTGATATTGTTCATAAGACCTTGCATCCGCGATTGACCATTTTATAGTGTGATGGTGTTCTTAATCTGTTTACTCACATCTTTTTATATATCAACCCTCTCGCGGTTTTCATACACGTTTGACGAGTATGACCTACTTACCTCCCTCACGGTTTTCATGCTCATGTAGACGCGTATGAACCTCTGGATGAAAAAAAACTATCTATCTGTCTATATACCTAGGCTGCTTCCCCCAGGGAAAGGGAGGTAGCCAAGGCAGGACGACACACTTCAGATTTACTCATCCACTCAAACACATTCATTCCATCTAAGCCCCAAAGGGAAGGGACAGATCCTCACCGCACCACACCGCACGAGGGTCAACTGCGCAGTGCAATCATTGACATCCGCAGCAGGGCCCGACAGCAGAGCTGGTTTACCCCTGCCACATCATAATGGACCCATCCCCTTACCCGCACCAGACCTGATCAGCTGATCACACCAAATGCGGGAGAATATCCCCTCAGGACTGCGTCATCATTTATTTATTCACAGTTTCTCTTCATTCATTTCTGTCACGCACAGCCACTCTTCCTTGTTCAACAGACATTCCTTTTGCATCCAACGCTCTCTTCACACTGTCCACCCATCCTATTCGTGGTCTTCCTCACGGCCTTACACCTGTCACGTCAGATCTATTTATCTTTTTCACCAATCGCTCATTATCCATTCTCTCCATATGCCCAGACCATCGCAACACCCTCTGCTCAGCTCGATCAGCCATCTCCCGAACAACGCCAGTTCTTCGCACTTCATCATTTCTCACTCGATCCATACGCATCACTCGACACATACTCCTCAGACACCTCATCTCCATTACATTCAAACTCATCCTCTCTGCTACACCCATATTTCATGTTTCAGCCCCATATAACGCAGTCGGTACCACAACACCCTCATACAGCCTTCTCTTTTCATCCTTTCTAAGCGAATGACATCTAAACACTTTTTTCATTCCTCCCAGCACCTTTCCTACTTCATTCATTCTAAACTTCACTTCTGCATTTATTCTTCCATCCACAACAACATGTGACCCTAAAAAAAAGGCGTATGATCTGCTTGCATACGCGTTATAGGCTTGTATGTCTGGCAGTGGCGTGCCGAACTGTAAACGTGTGCCTCGGTGGTCCAGGTTGCAAGTGAAAGTCTTTTACTTTTTGTGGCTGATATTTTACAATAAATTTCGCTTAGATTGGGACCAGAAAGTAGTATTATAGCAAATTTTCGTGTGCTCCATTAACTTAATTACTGAAAGACCGGATAATATATGTTTATATTACTTTGGTGTAAAACGGAAGAGGGATTGTATTTAATATACAGTATATAATGATATTTTACTTCCTCAAAAGTTCCAATTTCTTCGTGGATGAACGCAGTTTAGTATTCACACGTTCATATCTACATAAATTAATAAGTTGACAAATTTACAGCTTGACAACAAAAGAAAACTACTCCTCTTGGCTTTCGAACGCAATGAAAGAATAATTAGTGTCTGTATTATGGCCCGTTCTTTAACGAAAAGTAGCGGTATAAACCGTACTTTCAGCGCGGAGGAAATGTATATCTGGCTGGGCCGAAACCGAGAGGGGGTGTAGGGGTGCGCTGGCCAGTTTCTCTATATTTATTCATTTATTTATGTATATATTTTGCGCTCAGACGATTTTAATGAGAATGTAAGAACGCCTAAGAGCAAGGAATTAATGCTGGCTTTATCTAATCCATATAGTTCAATAAGTTTCCCCTAGACTGAATAAAATAATGTGACATTCTATCTATCTACAGTACAGTATATAGCTTCCTGTCTGTATATCAGTCTATCTGTCTCACTGTCTGTCTGTCAGTCTTTGTGTCTGTCTGTATATCTGTCTATCCATCTATCTATATATTATACTGTGTGTGTGTGTGTGTGTGTGTGTGTGTGTGTGTACGGTATATAATGATGGTGCGGTTGTGGGTTTCCTTGAGGTTGGAGAGGGTGAGAGGGCGTGGCTGAATCGAGGTGTGGCTGGTAGCTGTGGTGGCTTACAAACACCTTTTGATAGGTTACAAGCAGTACTGCTCAAAACAGCAACGTTGTTAGTGTACTGTAGTTGCTCGTCAGTCACGGGCGGCGCTTCGAGTGACAACAGTCACTCCCTGTTGAGCCTTAAGAAAGCCAAAACCGCACCACCATTACACCACAACACCCTTGATACTTATGTGGTTTGGCGTTCTTTTGTCTTTTATTACGTAACCTTCGGTGGCGTGGTTCCTGGTCTCCCCCTCCTTCCCCATTCCCGCTACTTGTGGGTGCAAGGACTAGCATCACGACTCCTCTTAACTTCCTTCCTTCCCACACATCCTGCTCCGCCGCCTGGAGGCTGGGGGTGGCAGGGTGAATGCGTGAGAATGACTGTACGGTAGAACTGCTAACGCATTTGATTACCAACCAAGGGTACTGGAATTATAGCTTCGGAATTGGCCGGGTGTACTGTGTAAATTTGATACTAAGATGAGCATTGTATTTTGGGGATAACTGGTAATAACATATAATGAAACTGCAACCATGTAGCTACAATGAGGTACAAATGTTTACTTAATGTTTCCCCTGTAAGCTAATATTCCTAAGATAATAGAGGTTTTGTGTGTGTGTGTGTGTGTGTGTGTGTTTCTGTTTCAGTTTCCTACACGTAAATGTTTCTTTCTGATATAGTCTAATGGGTCTAGAGGGAGTGTGATTGTCATACGGTACCCAAGTGTGATGTAGACGCATTCGAATAGTAGACGGACTTTTATCCTTGAGTGTACCGTACAGATGTGTGAAGAACAGAGCACAAGGAATGTGTGTGATGTAGGAAGAGTTTTATTTATATATTTATTGCCTAGCGTCATTGGAGATCAGCAATATCTTGAGCACCAGTGAGCATGACGAAAGGTCTGGTTTCGTATTTACAAACTTTCCTGAGCCAAAATTTTGTATATAATTGCTTATTTAACCTACAGGTATACTTTCTTCATTCGTACAGCTACCATACGCTTCAGTCAAACTAAAGTGAATATTAAAGTGAAAACAAACGCTCATAGGTATTTACAATAATTGTAAATACTGTTTGTCCTGAAATTGGTTAAGATCCTTGATAAATACAAGGCTTGAGTGATAATCAGTGTGGTGGTGGGGTTAGGGGGACGAAGGTGGGGGGGAACTCAAGGGTAGGGGTGATGTGTTAGGAGGGGAGGGGGACGGGAGAGAACGGGGAAAGGGGCGTGGGCGAGGCCATTAACGGGGAGGGGAGGGGAAGGGAGGGAGGGGGAGGGGAGGCAAGAAGAGGCGAGGAATAAGGTGGTGGAAGAGTGGTGGAGGGAACAAGCTGGTGAAGGGGAGGGGAAAAGGGTGGTGAAGTGGAGGTGAGGGGAAGAGGGTGGTGGAAGGGTGGAGGAAAGAAGAGGCTGGTGATGGGAAGGGAGAGTGATGAAGGGGAGTGGGAGAGTGGAGGGAAGGGGAATCGAGTGCACGAAAGATGAGAGGAAATGAGATGAGATAGTGGGAGAAGAGAGGGTGGTGGAGGGGAGGGGAATGGAACTCAGAGAGAGAGAGAGAGAGAGAAAAGAAGGAAAATGTGCATGAGAAGGGGAAAGAGTAGGAAAGAGGTGGGATGCAGGGATATGAGAGGATGGGGTAGAATGAAATGGAGGAGGAGTGGGGTGGGGATCAAAAGTGGAAGGAAGAAGAGAGGAGAACAAAAGTGGAATGGAGACTAGAGAATGAGAATTGTGACGGCCACAGAAACAAGGTGACCTAGGCACTGTTCTTTTGTTTTTTTCTTGCAACATGTGGATGGATTTATTTTGCTTCCATTGTTAATAATATTGTCTGTTGGTAGCAAGAATTACGTCCTCAGGCTGAAGGGGCCAACAGGAGGCATCTTTCCTATGCTGAATAAATTGCTTAGACGTGTACCCCTGGGAATAAAAAAAAAAAAAAAGTCATCATATTCACAAGGTTAAAAAAAAAAAAATGGGGAAAGCTGAACTGGGGAAATAGGCCACCATTCACAAACCAGGCAAGAGAAAGCGTGTGGGCATTGTTTGGAGGAGTGGAAAGCAGGTGGCGGGGAAGGTGGGTGGAGAGAGCAGGGGTGGTGGCCGAGATGCTGGATGGAAGTTGATGGGGACGTGTGTGTGTGTGTGTGTGTGTGTGTGTGTGTGTGTGTGTTTGTGTGTGTGTGAGAGAGAGAGAGAGAGAGAGAGAGATTAGGTGGGAGAGAGTGAAAAGTTTATAAAGAGGTTGAGGGAAGCTGGAAGTTGGAGATGAAGGGATGAGAAATGGAATGGAATTGGAAATGAAGAATGGGGAGAGTGAGGGAAGGAGATAAAAAGAACTGCAAAGGCGTTAGTAAGAAAGAATGGAAAAGGTGAATGGAGAAGAGAGAGAAGCTGTAGGGAAGGGGACTAGGGGAAAGGGAGAGAAAGGATCTGTAAAAGTCGTGAAGAGTGTGAAAGGCAAGGAGTGCGTTGCAGCAGTGGAAGGTGGAAGGGCGAAAGTGGATAACGGGAGGCAGCAGCTTTCTCCTTCACTTTCACTTTCACTGAGCTGTAGCATGGCCTGTACAGGTTCATGGACGGCCTGGTCGATGTGGCCATGTATTTGTAATGAATCCTAACCAGTTTTTCGATGAACAAGTCTCCATACCAGTGACTTACAATCATACATCATGTTTGTTCGTTTTTTTTTTTTTTTTTTTTTTTTTCCCACATTAACGTCCGTTCCAGTTTGGCTGTGATGTGGTTGACAGCCGAATGAGTGACGGGAATAGTATGGGTCACACAAACCTTCTTATACACACTTGAAGCTCAGGAAACATTATAAATATGTAGGAGATACGGTTGTTGTGTAACGCAGTAGGGGGATGGTGGTATGGGTGTGACCTTGGGAAATCTGCGGTGGTTTGGTAGGGTTGGGAGGATGTGTTGTGGGAATATTTTGTCGCCCTTGAGGCACAGGTCCTCCTCTCTCCATCTTGACCATGTTCCACCATTGCTTACCGTGTTTCATTTGTGTACATTCTCTCTCTCTCTCTCTCTCTCTCTCTCTCTGTTTTCTATGTAATATATATATAATATGTATATATAATATATACGGTATATGTGGTATATATACGGTATATGTATGTATATGATATATGTATATATATAGCATATATATATATATATATATATATATATATATATATATATATATATATATATATATATATATATATATATATATATATATATATATATATATATATATATATATATATATATATATATATATATATATATATATATATATATATATATATATATATATATATATACCGGCCTGTATTCAAGGTGATCGAGAACTCTTCCGACAGATTTTCAGGATATCTTCAACAGTACTAGTGAAGCTTAAACTTCTCAGTAAACAGTCATACGGTGCAGTGTTAATGGGATAGGTGGCCATTAATGCTGCTGGTAAGCTTAGTCCTAACCAGAGATAAAAATGATGGTCAGGTGTCCGAACACGGGCCGTTTCCCCTTCCCTCCCTCTGTCGACCGTATGGTGAAAGGTGTGGGGTACTAACACGGGCCATGAAGTGGCTCAGATTCCCTATTAACTAATGAAGCGGATACTGATTGGTAATATGAAGCATCATGAAGAGGAACCGGTCTCAGTATTCTGCATTCATTACAGCACAGATTACCAACAGTCATTACATGTGGAACTCTAATTATATAGGTTAATGCAACAATACCTGATTGCTGTGTACAGTACGATTTTCATATTTGGGTCTCACCTTATCGGTAACAAGAACAGGGTAAGTGGAACCAATGTGCGGACAGAGCACAGACTTTGGCTTCCCTGCTCACCCCGACGAGTTTTGCGATCAGCGTAGCCAACATTATCTTAGTCTCACGCCTTTGAATATAAAGAATATGGAGCTAGTAAGGCAGTGGTGGAGACAGCGTTACGTTATTGGAGAAGATAGACTATTTTTCCTATATCGTGGTGCCGTGTATACAACCCTTCTACTGCTACACTAATATTAAAGGTTTTTATCTCTTTAATACAGCGATTAACGACACCGTCTGGTAAGGCTTTTAGGCTATGCTTCATTAGTCCTTTTTTTTTTTTTTTTTTTTAAGCGAGGAAGAAGGAACCAAAGGCCATCAGCCCGCAGTAACAGTTCCCTCCAAGAGAAAAACAAAATACAATAGAGAGCCAAATTCAAGATCACATCATTTTGAGATGCCTGGACATACTGCGTTTGAAAGACAGGAGATCATAGGCAGTAGGAAATACAGACAGAGGGAGACAGTTCCAGAGCTGACCTGTTGCATAAATGAAAGACTGGGAGTAACGGTTAACTCTTGCATTAGAGAGTTGGACAGAAAAGGGATGAGAGTTTGCTGCCAGACGGGTGCTACGCGCCCGTCATAGAGGTGGAGGAATGCATGCAGACAGTTCAGAGGAGCAGTGACCATTAAAGTAGCGATAGAAAAGAGATAAAGATGCAACAGTGCGGCGAAGAGACAGAGGTTGAAGGGAGTCAGTAAGAGGAGGAGAGTTAATGAGACGAAAAGCCTTTGACTCCACCCTATTGAGAAGAGCTGTATGTGGGGAGCCTCCCCACACATGAGAGTTGCACTCCACACAGGGGCGGATAAAACCCCTGTATAGAGTCAACATTTGTGCAGGGGTAAAGAAAGAGCGGAGTCGGCTTAGCACACCCAATCTTTTGGAAGCAGATTTTACAAGAGATGTAATATGATCTTTCCAAGATAAGTCCCGAGTAAATGAAACCCCAAGCATGTTCAAGGATGATGCAGGATTAAGCTGAATATTATTAAACATTAGTGGGTATACCTGTGGAAGATTTTGTCGGGTTGATAGGTGTAAGAACTGAGTCTTAGATGCATTAAAGACAACCATATTATTTTTACCCCAGTCAGAGATACGAGCCAAGTCAGACATTAGGTGTGCCATAGCCTCATCCCTTGTTTGTTGAAGTAACTGTTGAGATGGGCGTTGCGGGAACCGAATGGAAAGGTGAAGGGTGGAGTCATCAGCGTATGAGTGGATAGGGTTAGATGTACAGCTTAAAAGGTCATTGATGAATAAAAGGAAGAGAGTTGGTGATAGGACAGAGCCCTGAAGAACACCACTGTTGATAGATCTAGGAGAAGAACGATGGCCGTCTACAACAGCGGCTATAGAACGACCAGAAAGGAAGCTAGCGATGAAGGCACAGATAGAAGGATAGAAACCGTAGGAGGGCAGTTTGGAAATTAAAGATTTATGCCAGACTCAATCGAAAGCCTTTGAGATGTCAAGTGCAATGGCAAAGCTTTCGCCAAAGTCCCGAAAGGAGGATGACCAGGAGTCTGAAAGGTAGGTGAGAAGATCGCCAGTGGAGCGTCCCTGACGGAACCCATACTGACGATCGGAAAGAAGGTTGTGATAGGAAAGCTGCCTTAAAAGTTTTCTATTAAGAATTGACTCGAAAACTTTTGAAATACAGGACTTTTGAAATACAGGTCGATAGTTGGAGGGTTGGAAGTGGTCACCCTTCTTTGGGACTGGCTGAATGAGAGCAAACTTCCAGCAAGAAGGAAAGGTTCAAGTTGACAGACAAAGGCGAAAGAGTTTGCCTAGGCAGGGTGTAAGCACAGAAGCACAGTTCTTGAGAACAACAGGAGGGACCCCATCAGGCCCATATGCCTTGTTAGTACTGAGGCCAGTGATGGCAGAAAATACATCAGCTGAAGAAATTTTAATGTCAGCCATGAGGAAGTCAGAGGGGGGAAGTGATGGAGGAACAGCACCGGAATCGTCTAAGGTGGAATTGGAGGAGGAAGTCTGTGCGAAGAGATCTGCTTTATCAGTAGAAGAAATAGCTACAGAACCATCAGAGTAGAAAAGAGGAGGGAAGGATGATGAGGTAAAGTTGTTAGAAAGATTTTTGGCAAGGTGCCAGAAGGAGCGGGAAGAATTCGAGTTGGAGGATATCCTGAAAATTTTCGGACGAGTTTCCCGAACACCCTATATTTATACTTTCGTTTATATTTTTACACACACACACACACACACACACACACACACACACACACACACACACACACACACACACACACACACACACACACACACACACACACACACACACACACCGCTCGCTGGCTCAGTGGTAACGTTCTCGCTTGCCATCTGGTAGACGGGAGTTCGCGCCTCGCTCAGGATGCGAAAAGTTTCACTGACGAAGTGGGTGGTTACTGTCCCCCTTGAGCAAGGGGATGAGTGTGTGCGTGTGTGAAGGTCACAGCCTTGCCCTTAGATCGGACTATATGGGCTGTCAGCTCCTTTCCGGGACAGTAAAAGCTGACGATCACGACCATCAGGTGATCCTCACCGACCCGGTGAATTACACGAAAACACACACACATACACACACACACACACACACACACACACACACACACACACACACACACACACACACACACACACACACACACACACAGATTTATGAGATGTATGTTGATATATGTATAGATAGATAGATAGATTTGTATACGGTATGATACATTGTTATATTTTCTCATGTCACTGCTTTCAACATTGTAGCATAATGACATCTTAATAATTTTATATGTAATTATTGTTGTCCTCGTCATTGATCGGTTTAGTTGAACAAAGATAACAGCAGTGACGTCTTGTGATTGCATCAGTATATCAGCAGGACATCATGAGGAAAAACCCTCTAAGGGTAAATGTAGCCGTAGTTACAGCCCACTCACGTAGCATAGGCAACCCGATACCAAACAACAGTATGTCAGTTGATATTGTTAATTTTCATTAATTTCCCTGAGGGTCTGCAAATATAGTGACCATCATCATTAATTTTGTCATGTGAGGCAGCAGTCAATGGGAGTGGGACGAGCCCGTTGCTAACACACATTTGAGTCTTATTCATAAATGGCTTAACTAGTTTCTCAGATAAATGAGTCTCAAAAATTAATTATCAGGTCTCATATTGTGTTCTCGCATTTTCAAGTTATTATTAATGCAAGCTTCGTTGAAAAGTGTTTGGTAGCGGTGGTTGATACGTACTTGTGTACATCTAGATAGATAATTTACCTTTACAGGCAGTTTATAGTACCATGTAGATATGAACAATTATAATTATCAGAGTTGCGCTCTCTCTCTCTCTCTCACTCTCTCTCTCTCCCTCTCTCTCTCTCTCTCTCCCTCTCTCTCTCTCTCTCTCATTAAACTGGCTAACCGGTGCTATTTAACTTACAAGATGAATTTTATGAATGTAAAGTTGAAGAGCCAAAGATATAAAGTAGCCTTTATGATAGAGGAGGGTGAAGGGATATGAGGAAGGTAGAACCGGAGGAAAGTGAAAATGTGTGTGCTAAAAGGTCGCTAGATGGGAGTAGTTGTTATGGGGGTCAGGGCGAGGTGAAGGTATAGTCGTACCCGTGCCAGTAGCCGTAGTCGTACTCCTATCCGTAGCCGTATCTGTAGCCATAGTTGGTGTTGTATCTGTAGTAGCCGCAGTTGTAGCTGTAGCCGTAGTATTAGCCGTACCTGTACCCATAGCAGTAGTTATAGTCATAGCCATAACTAACCGCAGTTCTCTCCGACAAGGAGAGTATGTTTTCAACCCGGTTTGTTTGTTTGTTAGCTGGTTTGTGTGTTAGCAGGATTACTCAAAAACTAAAAGAGAGATTTGGACCAAATTTGGTGGGTAGATAGCCCATGTCCCAGGGAACAATCGATTAACTTTTGGAACCGATCCAGATGAAGAAGAATTTGATGGGGTGTGGAGGGGGACCGTGAGAATATAACCTGTGAATATGAGTATTGTAGTACAATGTTTTGAGTACAGTGAAAGCTAAATTCAACATTTTCTCCGGGAACAACAAGGTGGGTTCGCGTTGTTTTCATTTGTCTGACGTCGTGCGACCGAGGCAAAAGTAAAACTGCGGTGATATATAGAGTGAAAGAGACTGCAGACACCAGTGGAACATGACAGAACTGTACAACACCGGACACTTGCGGCTGATAGATAACTGGTGACAGGGATAGCGGGGTAGAGAGGGAAGGAGTGGTTGCAGAGAGATTGGGTGAAACTGGAATTTGAAAACGAAAAGATGGAAGAGCGAAATGTAGGAGGAGGAGGAGGGAGAGAGAAATGAAGAAAGACTGGAAAATTAGAGTGAGGGAAAGAGAGGTTAAGAATGGGAGGGAATAGCCAAAGGAAGAACAGGAAACAGAATGGAAGAAGGAAGACAAAAATAGCGGGGATTTCACTGTCAAACAGGTCTCCTTCTCCTGACAATCCTTCTTTACTGACCATTTTCTCTTTCACCGATACTGAGTCAAATTCACTATGCTGTCCAGAATCTATCCACCAGGTATGTCTTTCCACTATATCTACACGCACTTTGAACGAAACTCGATCTTCCTAATAATATCTATACCTCATGAGTTCCTAGCAGAAGTATCGAGATTTATATCCTTAATCCTTTTATTGTTACTTATTCCAAATGATTTTAATCAAATTTGGAAAGGCCTTTCTTACTGAATGGGTTAATGAAGGCTACACGGGTACACTTCCTTCTCTACTTTGATTTGTCTCCGAAACTAGATAAAATCTGTTGGTGGTAGCAAGAATGAGCTTAGTACCGTGTCTCCATGTCTGGTGCCTCCATTTCTAGTGACAGTCATTCGAGATTTCTTGGAACCTCGTCAGGCTCACCTTCTGTCATAGTTGCATTATTCATGGTCTTTCAGCTAGACGAATTTCCATTCTTTGCAGTAATGCCTCTCCTCTGAACCTCATCTGCTTTATTTATTTACTTGTATGTGTGTATCTATTTATTCGTATTTCAACTGAAACCCACATGTTTGCAACAATTAACGTATATCATTTTTTTTATATCCAACGTCTCTGCATGGTTCTTTGTTTCAAGACCGAAATGGCTCGTGCACAACAACTGTCTTCATTCCGTTTCTTTGATCGCTACTCGAGCTGAAAATACTTTGGGTGTGCTGTTTGCCTTTCTCTTATTCCCACCATCTAGGCATCCAGAAGTCCTTGACGTTCACATTTTATGTGGAAAAGTGCTGCATATTTTCCTATTTTCCTTTCCTGAAAAGTTCCTATTTCAGTACATGCATAACAGTGCTCAACATTACCTCTGACTGGCTTCTTCATTTTCTTGCTAATACATCTGCTGAACGAGGTTACGCCCTGCAGTTATTCAGGACCCTGATCGTACCCAAAGACCGACTTGGAGAGATCAGACATACTTGACTTCTTTTTCTGCATGTTACTTTGTACTTTTTTTTTTTTTTAGCTGCTTCAGCCAAAATCTTATATCAGTACCCTCTGCTATGACTCCAGTAAGGTCTGTGAATCTTTCCAGGGACTTAGCCACGCCTGGCACTACAACACTGTTCATTAGGAGAACCTCAGTTGTCGGTAATATTTCTTTGATTGCCATGGAATTACTGTTGCTTTGTGGCTTACAGTTCTCTTGAGTGTGCGGAACGTGTTACCGGTACGGAGATTATACTCTCGGTAACACTCTTACACTCCTTATATCTAATTCCAGAAATGCCATGTTGTGAGTAGGTTTACATGTAGCCCCTCACTCCGATGACATTTTCATTTTTATCTAGGCACCATCAAATTATTTCATTCAACTCGAGGGAGATGCGTGTGGCGAAGGGGTTAATGGAGGCTCTTTAGTCTCTGTAGTTCGAGAAAATCGGAAGTTGGGTTGATTAATGCAGGAAAAAAAAAAATAGTCTTCTGATTTAAGGAATTATTGTTGCCCAGAATAGAAATGTCTTTCAAAAGGCTTCGTCGTCAACTCACCCCTGAATCCCATGCTACTTACACCTCGGCCTGGAATCATGCTAACTTCTCTCTGTAGCTTACCAGAGATAACCAAGTCCACTTTCAGTGAAGTAATCTTTCCATCTCCTACTTCTTTCCGATGCCGGGTCGCCTACTTCTGGCATTCACAGCAGACGAGCTGAAAACGTCCCCACCATTTTTTCCGCTTTACACCTGGTTGACTCTTTTTTGTTCTCTTGCTCCGACAGAAGTGAGCACTGTGCCCACACCTACCCTCCAGCTCTACCATGGATTACCCGGCGATGTCTTCCATTTCATACCCCGGCTGAAATTTTCCTGCCTCATTGCCTATTAGTGTTTCTATCGAGATGTACCGTACACTGTGCTGTCATTGACCTCAGTAGTAAAAAGGGGTAGGCGTAGGCATGTAGTCTTGACGGGAATCATCCTGTAGTTATTAGCACTAATTGGGCAGACCTTATAATCGTCGTCAAAGTTTGCCTGCATTCATCGTACCTGGAATAGGATAACCATCTCAAGCCGTCGTAAACCATTAACTTGACAGGGCACAGGTGACAAATTGCATGTGAATTCATAACTTTGATGTGAACCACAGTAATTTGAGCTGCATAGATCCGTGGTGTCCCCAAAGTGGCCTGAAGGATCTGAAGTGAATTGAATGCAACAGTTTCAGCCTAGTTTTTGCTGAATATCATAAAGATGACTTAACGGGTCATCACTTGCCCTGATCTAATACCATACTTCATGAAGGAATTGATCTCAGTGGAAATACGTTGTCCTGACTGGACTAGGAATGACTGAAATGCCTGAAATTCTCAGACTGGGATTGAATATGCGTAAAATAACCTAAATATACATTGACTTACGCTGACCTACTGTAAATGGATGTGAACGCAACTAAGTGGCCTGAATGAACCTTATTTGACCTACTGTAATTTTACCTGGCAGTGTTAGACCGACTGCAGTCGTTTTTCATCCTTCTCGGTGGCTGATTATATTGGGACCGTATTTCACTTTTTTGTGGAGTCGAAGTCTAGAACTAATGATACCATGTGCTGGGATGGTCACCACAAAGGTTACAGTTCTTCGAAAGCTTTTCATTTTCTCACCCTCACCCTGTTGCTCACTTCCTTCAGTCTTCTCTTTTCGCTGCAGTGTTGTATCACTAATGCTGTTACACTGATACTGTCCGTCTTGAGTCTTCACGTTTTACTCTGCTGTGATGGCAGTACAGAACCCGTATATTTCCCTCTTCTCGTATATTTTTTACTATAATGCAAGAAGTAGCCTAATGGGTGCTGTCTTTCACACTGCCTGATACAGTACGCAACTAGGCAACCCTGGAACATTTTTCTGCATTTTTTTTTTTTTTTTTTTACCGTTTTAACACATTGCCTCAAGGCATTTTGAATCGAATGATCTTACTTTCTTTTCCTTTAGGCTGTATGGGAGAGACAGGCTTGCTGACCATTGCCCAAAACTTTTGTTTCTTTGTTCCTAAAGAAAAAAAAAAAGATCTTCAACTTCTTACCGTTGTTGCGGAGTCATAACTGGCAGAACAACATTATAAATGGCTCATTCTTTTCCTACCCGGCGTAATTGTCATCCCATTAAGTTTGCAAATGGCCTTTTGTAGAAGACTGACCTAACTTGCCTACCGAAACAAACTTAACTTTAAAATATTCCTAAAATGGCTTAACAACCTATTTTACTTAATTGCTGGGTAAGCTGCTAAACTAATCCTCTCCAATATTACCTTTCTAACGTGCCCATCCCTAGCACCTTCCTATACCTACCTCCATCATAACCCTACGCTGTTCCGAATCTAACCAGGCCACCTTCCTAACCTGCCAACTTTAATGATCTGTTCATTGCGAGTCGCAGAGCATATCTGAGTTGTGGCGGTAGCAGGAGCGAAGTCAAAGAAATCGTAATACAGCAACCTTCCTAACCACATTCTTCTAACCATAATAATATCTTCCCAACGTAGATAACTTTCCTAACCGTGGAGAGAGAGCTTGTGGCATATGTAACTAAACAACTACAACCGTCTTAACCATACCTTCTTCCAAACCGTACAATCTTCACAATCTCACAACCTTCATAACCTTACCTCTTTCCTATTCTTACATCCTTCATTACCTTACAATCTTAATAACCTTACAAACTTCATAATCTTACAACTTCCATAACTTACAACCTTCATAACGGTCTGTTTATTTGTGTTTATCTTTATGCTTAAAATATGAATCACCAATGCATGATTTCCTTTCCTGACACATGCCCTTCAAACGCCTTCCAATGTCGCTGTCTCCTGGTACTCCATAACGACCAAGTACATCATTCACAGGGCCAGCCTAAACTTTTCCATTCATATCACCATGACAGACACAGTAACTGCCGGGTATTTATCCTATTATTTTATCCAGTTGATCCCAGAACCTATCCTTTTCAGCCTCACTCCTATCGTCACAAGACCTTCGTAAAAAAAAAAAAAAAAAGTGGTATTACGTGAGACAGGACAGTGGTGGGTTGGTAGGAGGACTGGTAGCATATTAATCTGAAGGTTCAGCTACGTGCATTTTCTGAGCCGTGATGTACATTTAAAGTTAGCCTGGCAGTATGTTTCATATGCATGTACTGTATATATCAGCATCCTGTCGATCCTTTGCTGTTGATATACAAAGACACTGACACAATCCTAGTCGTTACAACACTTAGATCCTCACATGCATCACTCTTACTACAGCCACCTCAACGCATCCTCCCTGTTTGTTGTTATGGGCAAGATATAATTCTGGTTACCATTCTTCCGACGAGGAGAAGATTCTACAGTAAATCTCGCACGGAGCGTTAAAGTCAGCTGGTGTAGTACTTTTAGATTGTTTGTAGACTGAAACTGACTTTTGGTGGCTTTTTTTTTTTTTTATCTGGCAGTACGGGAGATTATTAACGAAGAAACAGGCCAAAAGTTATGTGGGTTTGTTATTAAGGAAAACAAGAAAATCAAAAGTGTGAGAGAGTGGATCTGTTTGTAAGAACCTCGGAAATGAGTAAGCTGTTGAAATCATAGTATTTATGATGCAAATTGTTAGTCACCACCTGATTCTAGATAGACGGTTTTGGGGAGACGGATCTTAAGGACTTAATGACGAGGGAGATAACCCCATCTAGTTTTAAAGGTGTTGCTCCTCTGTACAGGACTTATAAGTAGATAATCATCTTCTGTCCTTGTGCCCACTCATCCATCCATCCATCAGTCTGTCTGTTTGAAGTTGTCTGCTTATGTATCTGTTAGTCTGCCTGCCTGTCTGCTTGTCTGTCTGTCTGCCTGTCTGTCTGTCTATACAGTGAAGAAACCCAGTCCCACAGACCTAGCTAAGATTATAATAATGATAGTGATACTAATGATGCATGCAGTTCGGGTAAGTTGATCGTGCAGTAATAAGCACGGAAACAGAGAGAGAGAGAGAGAGAGAGAGAGAGGGTGCTCATATTGATGTAACGTGACACCACTGGCCCTGCTGTGAGAGACAGACAGATAGACAGACAGACAAAGTGAGAGGGAGAGAGAGAGAGAGGCGCTCATATGATGTAACGTGGCACTCCTTCCGGCCCTGCAGAGAGAGAGAGAGAGAGACAGAGACAGAGAGAGAGGAGAGGTGCTTATATGATGTGGCATACCTTACGGCCCTGCAGAGAGAGAGAGAGGTGCTCATATGATGTAACGTGGCACTCCTTCCGGCCCTGCAGAGAGAGAGAGAGAGAGAGGAAGGGGGAGGGGATTCTGTTCACTGAACGAAGAAAGAAGAGGCTATCATCAACAAAATCAGTAGCGTAATATTAATTCATACCGTAAATAAGTAATGAAAATATTTGTAGGCCTACTGAACCATTAAACGTTCTTTGCAGTCAGCAGTGACCTATGTCCTTTTCCTCTCACTTCCCTGCATATATAAGGAATTACGAGGCAGAATATATACGGTACGGCAAGACAGGTCACGTATTTTAGTTGCGACCTTGACAAGCATTTAGGTTCATTATCGTTTGTTGTGTCAGTTGAGGAGAATGACGCAGGAAGCGAGACTTGGGTCCTGTATTTATAAACTCCCCTTCAGTCCCTTGACCCTTTTTTTTTTATTATTATTATTATTTGATCCTTGCTATTTGTAGACGATATAATTTAGATTAGGTAAGGCATGTGATTTGACGAGGTTAATTAAGGTTCGTTCGAAAAGACATTCCTAATCAGAGTACGGTAGTTTTGAAGTAACAAGTATAAACATGGAAAAGACTTCATTGTAACGAAGGGAATAAGTGTTGTAAAAGACTGCTTACTTGTACTTTAATCTTCACGCACAAATTTCACAGCCGAACTAGCGTGAATATTAGAATGAAAAATGCAAAGAGCAAAACGGCCTGTATTAATACTTAAACCGTAAAGGAGACGTCTTTATCCTGTGATTAAGTAAGATCCATTATAAATACAATCCTTGGACACGTACTGTCGTCGGGTTAAGCAGGCTGCCTAGCGTCTCTACCTTACCAGTTTATTTCCACATGCAGCACGTCAGTAGTGGCATCAGTGTTATGTATGCAGTCTGTCTGTAATGAGGACGTGAATAACAAACAAGAAAGCATATACAGGGAATGTGCAAAGTTACTGAATAAAGGAAAGATGCCAGAAAATCTCCCAGACACACAAAAGTACCGGTACTGGCCGAGAGGAATATGGAACCCATCACTCCTTGATAGTGAGAAGTGTGACGAACTAGTACAAAACCGAAACCTTTATAATTCCTTGATGGGCAGTTATTATTATTAGTGTTGGTATTAGTATTTTTATTTGTGCATTTCATTTATTGATTTTTCAGTGTGTCCGACTTTTATATATGAGGATTATTTTTCTTCACCCGTTGCTCATAAGTTGCGTCCATAACGAAGTCTGGCAAGATCCACCCTGTCTGACCTTTCATGTTGTTTCCGAGTCGTCTGCGAGAGTTTTTCTTTGGGGTAATTAAGGCCAAGGGTGTTAATCATGTGGCTGGTGATATAACTGTGTGTCTTTTGCGCGCACACACACACACACACACACACACACACACACACACACACACACACACACACACACACACACACACACACACACACACACAGTATATATTTCCATGGTCTTGCTGTTTTCTAAGAATTGTTTGTTACCTGAGTTATGTAGGCAGCAGTTCTTTGAAAGCTTAAAAGAATCACTGCAGCAACCGGAAAGTACAGTACTGTACACACTATCCAAAAGTATATGTACCGGTACTCAGGTGATCGATGGTTTCACAATAAACGTTGCTGCTGTTAGCGTTTCCTTCACAGACCAAATAGTTCTGAATGGCAGCTTTTAACACCTTTTGAATAAATGTCATACTTTGTGCAATGTTAATAATAATAACAAGCACACATATAAATGAACAGTGACTGAAGAACATTCTCAAGTGGCTTGTCCACGGATTCAGAACGTAAAAACAGGGAAGTGTAAAGATACTTTTTTGACTGTACACATTTTACCCGGTTTCAGTTATTCCCCCATGGTCAGGACAGTTCTAATATTACTAAGTGCTACTGAGACGATTTTATTTAGCTGAGTGAATATAGTTGCCTGGTGCCATTAAACCTCTCATGATCGGGACAGCTCTAGTTTTCTCCTCTCATTAGCACCGGACGGTTTTATTCGGCTGAGAATGGGTCATGGGAGATTGAGGCCCGTATTCTCGTCGGGTAAGGAGGCTTCTTAGCACCTCTTCCTTGGCGACTTAGTTTTGGATATGGCTGGTAAATATCCTTCGGTACGTTATTCATGCAGAGTATGGCGATACTGGAAGGATTTTTGTAACACAGAATAGGGCAGAAAGATGTAATAAGCAAAATAAATTGCTTAGGAAAAGATGTTAGGAAGCTCCTTAACCGACGAGAATACGAGCCTGAGTTCATGAGAAATGCAGTGTGGTGCATAAGTCACTTGTCGGTAATCAGGTGGTGACAGTGTGTGGGGTGCAGGCAGGGATGACTCCCACCTCATCACTGGCTTGGCTTCTCACCCGTGTTTCTCTTGTTCATATTTACTTTACTACTTGTCTGTGTCTTCTTCTGCTCACCATTTTTCTTTCTTTTTTTAATGGTTTTCCCATGAGCAGTGGCGCATCCAGAAGGAGTGAGTCCAGAGAGTCTCAGTCCACACGTACCATATTTTATCTGTGCAATTTCCCCCCCCGATATACGAGTACCTAGGCAGAATTCATGAATGAAAAACCGCTTAGGTGTTTCAAAAATCCTTCTAGCTCGAGTTTGTCCGTTTCGATAAAGCACAGTCGGTACCAGTAAATTAAATAAAATTGTGGTACATAGGCTATGCTGTATATTTTTCATTGTTGCTCTAAATTTTTGGTGCATGAATATCGTTAGTGATAAAAAAAAAAAAAATAGTTCATCGCTTTTAAATGCTGCATCTCCCCTTGCATAGTCTTAGACGGCCAGGGCATTACAGCTGGACCACCCTTGAATATACACAGTAGAACGCTATGTGATTATGTGTGACTTGTGCACCATCCTATACTCATCGTATATAAGCCTCCCTTGACAACAGTGGCGCGCTCAACTGGCCAGAGACATTTCCGGAAAATTTTCATTATGACTAAGAAAAAACAAATCTTTCCATATTATGGTTCTGATATATATATATATATATATATATAGTTTATGGTAGTGACGTTTGAGAGCTTTTAGTTACCAGCTCTTGTTGGTGTGCTAAGTAGGCTAAGTAGAAGCATAACAGCCTCGTCGATATGATTACAAATAGGGGTTTGAACAGAGCTAAGTGACAGGTAAATTGCTTCGCGGTGGGAACGGGTTAGGTCCTTTAGGTTAGGCGTCGGTAGCATATCTAATCGCTCCTGAGATTCATGAACGTAGCTTCATTCTTTGATTTCCAAGTTGTACAGAGATAAGCCACTCAAACCTAGCCCAACGGACCTGACCTAATCGTCAAGCGATGTAACCGTGATGTAACCCTACTGAACCCAATATTTATAACAATCTCACTTATTTCTGCACGTTATGGAAGATCTGTAGTGAGATGTCGGCGAATTTTACCAAACTTTAGTACCTCGGGAATGGGATTCTTAAGATATATTCCTAGTCGGACACACATGTATAAGATACAGTATGCATGGTATATCCATCCATCCATCCATCATCCAATCCTACATTGCCCCAAGAGGAGCGTAGGAGCCCGGGGCTAGGCAGTTGGTCTCGACATTTAAGATGAGAGTGACCAGCCTCACTCATCCCAGAGTGGCATTACATGAGCAATCAACCCCAACCACCCCTTGGATATAAACCTTCACTGGCTCAATCCGACTAGAGTGCAATAATTACCCACTAAACCACCAGGTGCATATGTATAATTATATAGATAGATAGATAGATATAATCACACAACTGTGTGTGTGTGTGTGTGTGTGTGTGTGTGTGTGTGTGTGTGTGTGTGTGTGTGTGTGTGTGTGTGTGTGTGTGTGTGTGTGTGTGTGTGTGTGTGTGTGTGTATCTACCAAGTACTTAGTAGATATTTCTGGGTATGTAATTAGTCTGTATACTGGTATAATTAGTTCAGTTGTTACTAGCCTGTGTCTGACAACATCGTTCTGCTTTGTATTAATCCTGAGATTGAAACGTATAAAAATGTATACAACACTGAAGAATTCACAGCCGTTGTTAAAAAGCAACGAATCATCATCATCATCATCATCATCGTCATCACCATCACCATCATCATCTGTAGCCAGTCAATCAACATATCGTCGTCATCATCATCATCATCATCATCATCACTGTTACCATCACCTCATCTACACCAATACCAAGACCATCACCAACTCCAGTAACATTCACCAACAATATCACCATCCCCAACATTATCATCATCACAGCATCATCATCATCACAGCATCATCTCCAACACCATCACCATTCTCATTACCAACACTAACATCAACACCGTCGCGAACATCTTCATCACCAGCATTAATACCATAATCACCAACATTACAGTCATCAGCTCCATTATCATCGTTATCATCACCACCACCACCACTGCCACAAATACCAATACCATCACTGTCATCACCATCACAAACACCACCACCACTACCATTACAAACATCATTACAAATACCCTCACCACCACCAACACCAGTACCATCACCATCACCACCACCGTCACTCACAAACACCAATACCATCACCAACACCATCACCATCACTCTCACAAACACCATTATCATCACCACCACCATCACTATTACAAACACCAGTATCATCACCACCGCCACCACCATCACTGTTACAAACACCAATACGATCACCACCACCACCGTAACTATCACAAACACCAATACCATCACCACCGCCATCACTATCACAAACACCATTACCATCACCACCACCATCACTATCACAAACACCAGTACCATCACCACCACCATCATCACTACCACAAACACCTATACCATCATCACTACCACAAACACCTATACCATCATCACCACCACAAACACCTATACCATCATCACCACCACCACCACCATCACTGTCACAACACAAACACCAGCACCATCACCACCATCACTGTCACAAACACCAGTACCATCACCATCACTGTTACAGGCACCAGTACCATCACTACCACCATCACTATCACAAGCATCAATATCATCACCATCACCAGCACCAGCACTACCACAAACGGTATCATCATCATCACTGTCATAAACATGAATATCATCACCATCACTGTCACAAACATCAATATCATCACCATCACAACCACCATCACTATCACAAACACCAATACCATCACTATCACTTTCACAAACATCAGTATCATCACCATCACCACCACCACCACTCTTGTAAACACCAATATCATAACCATCACCACCACCATCATTATCCCAAATATCAATATCATCACCATCACCATCCCAAACATCAATATCATCACCATCACCACCACCATCGCTATCCCAGACATCAGTATCATCACCATCACTATCCCAAACATCAGTATCATCACCATCACTATCCCAAACATCAGTATCATCACCATCACTATCCCAAACATCAGTATCATCACCATCACTATCCCAAACATCAGCATCATCACCATCACCACCACCATCACTATTATAAACACCAATATCATCACCATCACCACCACCATCACTTTCACAAACGCAGACATCAGTATCATCACCATCACCACCACCATCACTGTTATAAACACCAATACCATCACCATCACCACCACCATCACTATCACAAACATCAGTCTCATCACCATCACTATCACAAACATCAATCTCATCACCACCACCATCACTGTCACAAACACCAATACCACCACAGTCACCACCACCAGTACTCGTACCACCACTAACACCGTCACCGGATATCCTACTATTAGCAGAAGGATGATCACAATACAGGAACAGGAAAGCACAAATTCCTAGAGCTGCAATCACTGTGCCAACCCATCCCAGTGTGGTGCGCCACCCATCCATTCACTCATCATTCAAGCTTTGACACCTCTTTACACCACTCCACAAGCAAAGTCTTCATACTTAACTGATGCCAGAGGCACTCAGGCTCCTCTGACTCACTCGAGTGAATAAAATCGTCAGGCGTAAGCTGGAATAGACTACTAGAGTTGCCCTGACTGAGAGATGGTTCACCCCTTTTAGTTTATTAATACTTTCTCCAGACGATTTATGGGAAACCTTAATCTTTCACCACGACAGCTCTTCCCTAACGTGAATAAAATCATACGGAGGTAACAAGAATAAACCTTTAAAAACGTTACCTTGTTGAAAAGATTAATGTTTGAGAAACAAATAGGGTTACCAGTGTGTGGAGGAAGTAACCTAACACATCGAGCGTGAGAAAGACAAGAAAACAATAAGCATTAATAAAGGTGAGATAGCTAGGAGAAAAAAAAATCTCCGTGTAATTTATTTGAAGTCACCAAGTCCGTGGTATGGTGGATGGCACATTGTGATGGATATGACAACTGTTGTTGCCAGCTGAATGGCCTGGAATAATCACAACCCCTTCAGCCCGATTTTTTAACATTCTTGTTATCGTTGGACGATTTTAAGATTAGTACGGTATTGTTATTTAGAAATGGAAGGGTTAAATACAGCCATCTTTAACCCCTCTCCTACTAGGTGGTACGACACCGTAAGCTGAATAAAATTGTCTGGTGGTGAGAAGAACGCCCTCTGATTCAAGGGATTAGTAGTGGTCAGACAGTTGTTACTTAAGCATCTTAGTATTTCAAAGGCTGACAGTTCACGCCTCTGTATCCAAAACTACTGCGCCCAACTGTACATTCAGCGAAACGACAATCTTCATAACTGTGTCGGAAGTTTATTTACAGCATACGAATCTTAACGATGGTCTTACCTCTCTTACCTCGATCAGTAATTATCCCTGATGGTTTCACTTTTCCGCGATATGATCTCCAGAACTTGGAAAGTTGCGTTTGGCTTATTGAGTATTTTATTGGAACATCATGAAGATCTCACTGTGAGGGAGCGGCGATCAGGCGTGGACATACGAACTAATTATCACAGTGATTGTTTAGAAAGAACGATAAGAACGTTATAAATTTTACCATAATCTGTATTGCAGCAATTTTATGAATTAAAAGAAGGCAGGAAATATAATTTGTCAAGTATCCTCCACGTAACTCGTTTTAAAAGAGCTTATCTTCTGGGAATGGGAAAGATGAAATCGGTATGTAAAGGAAAGTAATATAGACTCCATACTGATCATATGCAAGGGCGATTGAATCGTGAATCTTTCAAGAACAAAAGCAGATCAGAAGAGCACTTAGTGCAGAGCGGTTACCTCCACCGTTTTGAGTAATTCCAACGTTCATATTTAACGAAAATGAAGCAGTGGCCTTGCACTGTGATGTTCTTTTCAGTAATCAGTATGAAATTGTCTCATCCTTGGTTAAATAGAAACATCATTAAGTGTTTTCATTTTGGTCCTCCAAGCAGTTTTCCGTAATTCCAGGGAAACAACACAGACAAACAGGCAGACAGGCATGAGTGAAACAGAAACTTCCGTCCTCTTTCAGTGATGAAGATACTAATGAGCTCTTGCGAGCTCATGACAGCAGCAATATTGTCCCAGATATAACAATAAAATCCACAGAAATAGCAGTCACCCTTTGTTGTCAGTTACCTTGCCTTTGCGATGCAACTAAGACCAACTTCCGTGTCACTAGAACGGTTTAGCCGTTCCGCCTGAGCGAGGGTTGTAACAACAGTGACGTTGGTAGAAGAGTCTGGTTAGTGCCGTATTCTCAATGGCATTGAAGCTTTTGTATCAGCCCTTGCTCAGCGATACATTTTACACATCAGTTTAATATGTTTGTGTTACTATTGCAAGGTTTGTCAGTGTCAGAGGCATGAATAACGTACAAGATAATAACGAGACTCATTTGGACGTAGTTGTTCTAACTTAGTTAAATAGTTACAGACAGACCTTTCATTTTGGTCATCAGTTTAGAAAAAATAATGTAATATCCCTCACTAGATCAACTTCTGAAGAGACTTGGTTTATCTAACTGACTCCATGGATTTTGTAACTTGTCACAACTGTTGATATACAAGACTGAATGAGTCCTTGCAATGGAACACCGCGTAAAAAGAGGGAACGAAGAAGTCTGTGAATACGCAGAACATTACGGCGTCGTGCAGTTTACCATATTTTGTAACCTTCATACACGTTTACTAAGCCTAGGTGAGACTTCGAACGTGAGGGCATGGGCATAGCCGTTTTTTAGTATATTTACCAAGCGGTACTTTCTTTAAATTGATTAAACTTGTGTAAAAGTAGCAACAATATGCCAAAAATGAGTTGCCTGGTTCAGGGGTTTAAATTTATGGAAGGATGTGGGTCTTTAATGGTAGACTTATTTTTGCACTAAGTTCCAGTCTTCGCAACACGATTCACATTATTGGATGTGATATTTGAGTACCAGATTGTACTGCCTGACGAAGTGGAACAAGGGGAGACAGACTTTATCCATGAGTCTGACACGCCCGAGAATAGAACTCGGATTACCCCAATTGCGAACTAACTAGTGCAGCACTCCAGGCAAGTTGTCCAAGTACCGCAGTGACAGTGCAAGCCTTGTCTTTTCGCATCAACGCTCCTCCACGCCCAACCTCCCTTAGGCCATGGACACATAAAGGTTCCTAGTCAGACTCTGCGATTCATTATATGTTTCCAGACGTTAATTATTATCAGGAATCATTATGCTGTGCTTTTTTACTTTAATCACTGTAGTTAGACTGTAAACTGTTTGGTGGCTGTATGAGATAGACAGGACTACATAAACAAGCGATGCAGTATACAGCTTAAGTTCAAGAAAGTATATGAATAGGGACCCAGATCTATTTCCGCACCTCAGTGGTGCATCACAGGAGGTTTCACCATTGTCTTCTCTCGGTATTACCCTGGACACTGTTTTTCTGACTACATGTCTTCCTCTATAATGCGGTCATGCAGCACCAAACTACTCTTACAAACTCACGTTCGTTTCTCTGTCTGTCTGTCTGTCTGTCTCTCTCTCTCTCTCTCTCTCTCTCTCTCTCTCTCTCTCTCTCTCTCTCTCTCTCTCACACACACACACACACACACACACACACAGTTTCGTACAATTGACTCCACCTATAAGTGCTAAAGGAGGTGGTGTGTTGGGGAGTCTTACGCTACAACAGTGTATTTATTTACATCTTTCGTGTACAGAGGTCTGACCACTATGATGGGTTTAGCTAACACAGTAGACGAATGACTTAAATACAGTAATGTCACAGAACACCTCTGGCACGTCACCCTCTGTAGTACTAAGTGGTTGTGGTTGTACTGCTGCTGCAATTTATAAGGTTTACGAACTGAATCAAGGCACAAAAAGTTGTCAGTTGGTCGTCTTGATTACATTAGACATCGTGGCCTGCAACAGAGTTACAAACGAGCCGTAGGATGTGCATCCCTTATTTAAGACGTACATATACCCATGCACATATTAAACACTGTAGCTTGAAAACTGGAACGGTCCATAGCGGACAAACAAGCAGGCACAAACATTATGAATTATTATATCTATTTATATATCTATTGCCACACGCCTTAATCCCGTAAGGGGTGGACACAAACAAATCTCCTCCATGTCGCCCTGTCCCCTGCCATTTCGCTACCCTCTCTTCAGCTCCACACCCCTCTGTCATATACCTTTCCACTCCATCCCTCCATTTCATTCTCGGCCTCCTCCTCCCTCTCCCATTCTCCACCTCGCTCACATACACTCTTCTTGTTAGCCTTTCGCTCTCCGACCTCTACACATGGCCAAACCTCCTCAATGTATTTTTCCTAACGCTTTCTATCACATCCACTGCGATACCAAAACGCACCTTCACTCCCCCATTTGTCAGTCTGTTTCTCCATGTAACTCCACATGCTCCGCTCACATAACTCATTTCCACTGCTCTCACACTTGACTTGTCCTTCCGACAGGGTCCAAGCTTCGCTTCCATATGTTAGAGTTGGTATTACAATACTATCTTGCAGCGACTTTTTTACTTCCATGCTCATTTCTCTATTTCTTATTGCTGCTTTCGAAGAACCAGCAACCTTTCTTCCTTGTTGTACCCTATCAAGCACTTCATGCTCCGAATTTCCGTCCTTATTCATCACACTACCCAAGTACTTAAATGCCCTCACATTTTCCATTTCTCATCATCCAGCCTCACAGTGCATTCAGTGACTTCATTTCTCTTGAAGACAATAACTTAACTCTTCCCAATATTCTCCTTTAGATTCCGTTTCATACACGCTCTTCCAGACCCATTCACCAAGCCTTGCAGTTCCCCTTTGTCTTTACTCTAAAGTATCATCTGCAAACAACAGAAGAGGAAGTTTCGAAACGCTGCCCTCTCTCATTAGGGCCGCTTCAACATCCGATGCCCTATCTTATATCGCTTTTAAAACCCCATCCATATTCAGACTGAACAACCATGGAGACATGACACATCTTTGTTTCAATCCAACATTCAGATAGAAAAATTCACTTAGTTCACTGTCCACATGCACTGCAACCTTAGCACCCTTATACATACTCTTCACAACATTTTACAGCTACCCATTTACTCCATATGTTCATAATATTTTCCACATTCCATATCTATCCACTCTGTCATATGCCTTCTCCAGATCCATGAAGGCCACATACAGCACCTTTCCCTTCTTTAGAAACTTTTTCACTAAAGTCCTAAGGATGAGTATCTGATCTACACAACCTCTTCCCTTCCTAAAACCTCCCTGTTCTTCTCCAACTAATACCTCTTTTATTTCCCTAACGCTGTCAGTAAGTATCCTGCCATATTCTTTTCCTGTTACACTAAGAAGACAAATGCCCCTGTGATTACCACACACTTAATTTTCCCCTTTTCCTTTGTACAGGAGAATAATTATACGGTACCTGACTTCCAATCCTCCGTGACTACCTTCCTCCGAGGCCAATTTGCATATCTTCCATATCCATTCTACTACTATCTTCTCCCTGTGCTGCAGCATTTCACCGCACACTTCATCAGTTTCTGGGGCTTTCCCCATTTTGACCTTCTTCATTGCTTCCACTACTACCATCCTACTGATCACTTCCTCCCTTCTCACTCCCTTCCTTCTCCTAGCCATTCCCCATCTACGTATATTCTCATTACAGTACTTTCATTCACCATATTTAACAGTTCTTTAAAGTGTTCTCTCCATTTGCTTACTTTTTCTCCCTTCGCCGCCATCAATCTGCCATTTTTATTTTTCACTGTCACTATCCTACTGACTTCTTTATCACCCTGCCTAACTCCCATTAACTCCTTCCAGAACATTTTATTACATTCCCTCCACTTTACACTCAGATTCCTTCCAAATTCCTCATCCACTCTATTCTTACTCTCTCATACTAACCTTTTCACCTCTCTCCTCCTTTCTACATGTTAATTCTCTCTTCCATCACTCAACTTCCTCCATGTCTCTGCTTCCCATCCACTCAGTATAAGTTTTCTTCTTTTGCGCCACAACTTGTATCACCTCGTCATTTCACCTTGCTGTTCCTTGCACCCTCTTTCGCTTTCTCCTCACCCCTCATACCACCTCACCTGCTGCATAGATTTCTTCTGTGAATATCTTGCACGCACCTTCCACCTCGCCCATCTGCTCAGATCATATTTACCCAATTGCTCCTCCACTCTTCTTGTATATTCTGCATTTTTTCCATCTTCCTGCAACCTTTCTACCCTCCTTGTATGGACTACTTCCTCCTGTCCTTCTCTCCTTCTATTCATCCACTGCACTTGAACCTTGGCTTTCAACAGCACCAAGTCGTGGTCAGAAAGTCCACTCCCCCAACATCTGTATGCTCTTGCATCCATTACATACCTTTTCATTCCTTCATCCACACATACATAATCAGTCATTGCCTTCCGTTCATTCAGTTCACCATCCACCCCTCTCATCACGCGCCATGTATACCTGTAGATCATTTTGTGCCCAAAGAGGGTATTGGCTATCACCAATCGCCTCCCTGCATGCAGCAAATGTCCACTAGAACACTGCAATTCTCATCCGCTTCAGCAGGCACATCCCACTCACTAACTACTTCATCCACCCTCACATTTCATACTTTTTCATTCATATCTCCAATCAAAAATACTCTCTCATTCCTCTCAAACTTTTCCATGCACGCTTCCACATTTGCCCAGAATTCAGTTATATAGATCCCCCTTTTTTTTTATGCTTTTGCGTATAGTATTTGCCCTTCGTGAATGTCGGGAATAATTCTGGTCGATTACACAAGGGAAGCCTGTTGCATTGTCGAAAGTCAGTGACAAAACCTCCACCACCTCTTTTTATCATTTTTGCAACTTGTCTAGTGTACTTTCTCTGTTGTTACATAAGACGCCCAGTGCACTGTACACAAAATTCTGTCTGAGAAATATGCCAAGGCTTATCATTGCTGGTGTTGTTTAAGCACTTCGGTCCGGGGACTTGTTTGATTTTATTCTTGCCATCTACAGTTCACTTGACATTGGTAGGTGGTGGCGACCATCATCTCTCATTTGTTGTAGAGCTGCCTACTTTCTTTTTCTGCTTCTACCATCTTGCATGTCACAGATATTAACCAGCGACACTTCAATGAGCGACAAGCCTAATGGTTTCCTGTAACCTAGGAAACTATTAACAGTACAAGGTGATACCCATATAACCAGATAATGGTGTGATGTGGAGCCTAATATGGTTCCCTTGTTAACTGGGTAGAGACGCAAATCCGGCGTCCGTCCAGGAGCCAAACTTCCACACTTCCCTTCTCCTCGTTGTTGTGAGGCGTTGTCTGCCGCAAGGGAACATTGGCTCACTGCATGGAACAGCCCGGCAGGAGCAATTGCTTGCTTGCGATTAGTGAGTCTGCCCGGCCAGTGAGACCGGGGTTGTTCAGCAGCAGCAACAACAATAACAACAACAACAATAATAATAACAGTACAACAGTGTTTCGAACTGGAAGTGGTGAGTGTTGTTTTCTTTCACCCCCTGGGGACAAAATGCATTTCCTAAGTTGAAGGAAGTCGTTTGAGATAGTAAAGCAAAATAGATGTTTTTGATGTGGAAGTGTTAGAGTTGTAACTCCATCCGTACCCAGGGCCACAGGAACCAGCCACCCCACCCTCACATTTTAGAGAACTTTCACTACCAGAAGCCTCTCCTGACTATAAGAAAAGTTGTCCGCCTTAGCAAGACCATTACGTTATATGACGTTCTGAAGTTTGTTTGCAACACCTTCACCACGAAAGCTATTCAGTGCGGTGACTCCATATTCATTTTGTCTCGAGATTTTATTTAACTTCCTAAGTGGAGAATTGACATTAATTTTTATACGAACAGGTGCTGCCTAAGCAGAATGAAATCGTCTTTGAGTAGCCAGAATTTACAAAGCTATACGTAACCTGCTTCAGAGGGTAAAATACCGGATCAGGAACATGATTAGTACTGAAGTGGTTAACACAATGGACAGTTCTTGCGCCCATTACAGTACTGATACATACCCTTTTATTTCGGTATTTGTAGTTCAGTTTATTATGCTGTTGGAGTTGTGACGCCTGGTGGTCTAGTGGGTTAAAGCCCTCCTAACGGATGTTGCTCATAAGGGTTTATATCGCAGAAGTGGTTGAAGTTTTTTATTCATATAATGCAACCCAGGGGTTAGCGACTGGCCACTGTTGCTGACCAATATCATAAGTGCCTAATCCCGAGCCCCCAGGCGCATAATGGGGTCACTAATGCTTTGGATGATATGGATAATTACAGATAGGAATGATGTAAGTGGAGAGGCCTCTGTTATGGGTCCTGGTATAGCTAGGAGGCCAGTGAAGATGTAGGATCGATAAGCCAAGGAATAGCACAGGTGATCCTTGCTGTCAGGAATGTATTTCAAAGAGCTTTAATTTTTTTCCGTACATTTGAAACTGTATATTTGGAGAACTGGAAAATCAGCGTTATAATTATAAGTGAAAATATCAGTGGCACTATTTCTGTTTGCTGGGGAATTAGCTGGGAGAGAGAGAGAGAGAAAGAGAGAGAGAATAAAAGACATAATGAGGACCTGTTGTAATGGTTTGAGTTTGCAGGACATGAGGGTTGACTGTGCAGGACATGAGGGTTGACTGTGCAGGACATGAGGGTTGAGTGTGCAGGACATGAAGGTTGGGTGGGCAGGACACAAAGGATGAGTGTGGAGGACATGAGGGTTGAATGTGCAGGACATGAGGGTTGAGTGTGCAGGGAATGAGGGTAGAGCGTGCAGGACATGAGGATTGAGTGTGCAAGACGTGAAGGTTGAGTGTGCTGGACGTGAAGGTTGAATGTGCAGGACATGAGCGTTGAGTGTGCACGACATGAGGTTTTGAGTGTGCAGGACATGAAGAGTGAGTGTGCAGGACATGAAGAGTGAGTGTGCAGGACATGAAGAGTGAGTGTGCAGGACAGGAAGAGTGAGTGTACAGGACATGAGGGTTGAGTGTTCCGGAAATGAGGGTTGAGAGTGCAGGACATGAAGAGTGAGTTTGCATTTTATGAAAGATGAGTGTACAGGACAGGAAGGTTGAGTGTGCGTTTTATGGAAGATGAGTGTGCAGGACAGGAAGGTTGAGTGCGCAAAGTCAGTGCGTGTCGTCCTGTTCATGACCGTGAGTACAGCCTTTCGTCCGTACTTCCAGCGTAAACTTCCTCAGTCAGTTGTCCTGCACATTCATTCCGGTGATGTAATTTTTATGGGCCAGTTTGTTATCTCCAGGCGATTTTTTTTCCAGCTAAGGAGAGAATATCGAGCTGGAGGGGTTAGATAATGCCTTCTCCAACCTCATCACAGCTAGAACGCTCCCCTAAGCTGAATACAACCGTCTCGTAGCAGCAAGAATAAAATACCAAGTACATCATCGAAGAGAATCCATTATCACTTCATTCAGAGAGCAGAATGAGTTGTCTTCGCTGTGGATGAAAGTCCCACGTTCTTCAGTAATTGTATGGGATAATTAGAGAATGTTTGTGCTGCGGGAATAGTGGCATTAACCCATTGAGTGCGATGACGTCTTTTTCGTATTATTCAGGCAACCACTAGCTGATTTCACTTGTTGGAGCTTCGTAGCCAACATTTATATCTATGTAGCTCTTTAATCTTGTAATAGGTGAGTCTTGAGTTTTGGTTAAAGTTATTTTGGTAATTGAAGAGCAGGAGGAGTTAAAGATGAATACAGGGAGTTGATCTTGATTTATTATCTTCAGAGAAAGTCTAAGCTGAGCAGCGTATGTATTATACAGGGACTTAATATTCTAACTAAAACTAGTTGGACCCCTCTTCTTATTCGCTTTCTCCACTACCTGCCGGTTCTATGGCCAGTCCCCTTCTGAGCTCAGATTCCTACATTCTCGTTTAGCAGGGGCCGTGTCACGTGTGCTATACTGCTGTTGAAATGTTCTAGAAGCCTGTGTGTGTGTGTATGTGTGTGTGTGGTCACGAGGCGCTGTTCGTGGGCTATTTTGCTGGTGAGAGGCATTCTGGAGAGGTGCTAACGTCATTTCCTTTTGGCTCCTAGGTTTGACATTGACCTAACCTCTAGACTATATATGTATGTTGCCAGCTATTATGTATTAAGATATTTTAGAGTCCTGATACACTTTCCAGAATGAACCTCGAATAATAAAAAATAAATGAAAGCAAAAACTAACTTCGCCAGTCTGAAAAGTCTATCCTGAGCCAGCTATGACTGTCAGGAGCTAGCAAGAATAAAATGTAAATATTTACGTTACCGGACTGAATTGATTACGCACAACCTATGTTTTGAGCCAGACTAATTGACTTCGTTATCAGTTGCAGATCTTCAACCATTTTCTTTATATTACAGTGTGTTTCTTTGAGCAGTAAATAATGAACCTGTTTATGTTGTTTGATAGTTAAGCTTGTATAATGTTTGTGTTTGTCTCCTACTCTCAAATGTAGTGGCCGTGTGTTAAGCTCCGATACTTGTTCCTTCAGAAATTCACTTCCTAACTATGTAATCTTTCCTTTGTCCCCGTCCTGGTGTTGTTAAGGACAGTACGGTAGTGTTATTATGGTGAGTGTGACCTTGTGATGCACCGGGCCGTGTCGAGGGCCAGGGAGCTCCTGCCTCTACCCACCCACCCACCACCGCCAACATACACCACACAGTTGCTCTGTATGCGTCATCACATATATTTTTGTTCACTTTTTTCTTTGCTATTTATTCTGTACATTGCATTTCACTCTTCTCGTGACTCATGATCGTGTTCATGTTTATTTTGGAGATATAACTCTTCCTTTGCGATCTATTCTGCAACATTACTCCTCGGTATTCTCATGCATGTTACTGATTGCAGACCTGCAGTATTAAAATGGTAAAATAACATACAATCGAATGCTATCCCTCTCAACCAGATGGCATTTTTTTTTTTTACTCGGTACATACAGGCGATTTTATTCAGCTTAGGAGTGGCTGTTTGAAATGGAGTCAGGTATAACTTCCTTTATCTCTTACTACATGTACGCTTTCCCAAAACTCAGTAAAATCGTCTGCTTGTGGCAAAATCCTATTAAAATCACGCCATCGGTTTGAAATCGCTAAGGTGTTGTTTGCCAAATAAATCGCTGAATATGAGATGCTGCGGTGTCCCCTATGCTGACCACAAGACGACCCTTGGTCACACCGATCTCACTCGGGTGATTACGAACATCACCACACCACCCAAATCCTGCAACATCTGTACGCCATGGTCTAAAACCCATTCTGTCTTTTTGTCTTACTTTTGATGCACCACCGATAGTCATTACACGAGGTCCTGACGTACTCTGAAGAGTCCGGTGTTGTCCATCTACCTCCTCCCCCCAGACTTTCTCATACGAATCACTAAAATTTCTTCAAAAAATATCATTGCTGCCCTCACTGGCCTCAATAATAACAAGGCAGACAATCCGGATGAGGCCCTGCCTATTTTCCTCGAGAACTGTGTTTCCGTGCTGACATCCTGCCAGGGCAGACTGTTTTGCCTTTGTCAACTTGCACCTTTCTAACCGGAAGGTTGCTGTCAAACAGCATCTCCCGAAGAAGGGTGACCGTTTTCAGCCTTCCGACTATTGTCCAGTAGCTTTAATCTCCTGTTCCAGTACACGAGTTCTTTCGTTTGTCTAGTTAAATCGCCTGGATGTAGTAAGATTTCAACGCTCAATATGTCACCAGATTTAAGTTGATTTTATTCAGCCTTTGAGAGCCCACTAACGGCGAAGGGATTAATGTATCTAATCCTTTCAGTTCGAAAAATTTCTCTTAAACTGAATAAAATATAAATAAGCCGGTAGGCGACGATGGTCAGTTCTAAGCAGACCAGGCTTTGTCAGAAACCGGAAGTGAGTTTCGACACTAAAAGTCATTTCTATATGGAGGTACCCCAGTGCAACATTCCACTCAAGAATCATGGCCCTGGCTTACTAATCTTCGGAACCTTAGCATTTCGCGTGAGAAAGGTCATAATTTGAGCGTTTTTCATGTGTTTACACTTGATGACCTTTGACCCCTGACTTGGCGGATATAGGTCATGCATGTACGAAGCATACTTGTTGTACTCATTAACGTCTATCAGCATGCAAAGTTTCATTCGATTCCATCCAACCACTGTGGAGCTAGGGAACTTGAAATTCACAGAATGGCCCACCAGAGGTACAACTTCTAGGTGGCGCTGCCAGCGACTGGAAGTGAGTTTCGACACTAAATATCATTTTTGTGTGGAGTTACTCCAGGGCAACATTTCAGCCAAGAATCGTTGCCTTGGGTTAATAATCTTCGGAGCCTGAGCATTTACCGCGAGCATAGTCATGATTTTAGCTATTTTCACCATTTTTGCATTTGACGACCTTTGACCCTTGTCCTGGCCAGAGTAGCACATAGGTATACAACAGAAAGTTGTAGTATAGTCAGTGTCTATAAGCATGCAAACTTTCATTCAATTCCATAAAGCCACTGGGAAACTGGGGGAGCATTTATGAAAACCGGCACTGGTTGCTAGGGATGCAGAGGCTAATCTTCGCAGGGTTGCCACTGGAAAACGAGGAGAGAGGGAAAAAATTGATGGCACACTTCCTACAGGGAATTACCTCAAGATTACGCCTAAAGAAGTCAGAGCTTTCTACGCCCATTAGTAATGCTTCTACAGCTCAAACGTGAAACGTACGAAGAAAGCGAGTTTTCGGCCGTTGCTAGGCAACGAGTGGTTGCCTTGCAACCAAAACCTTTCGAATACATCTAGGTCATAGGCTGGTCATTGTATCCAAGTTTGGTCAGAATCGGTTATATCTACAGGGTAGAAGTGCCTGCCACAAACAAGAAAGCCAGAGGGCGACATTGGCCAGTTCTTGGCAGACCAAGCTTTGTCTGCGACCAGAAGTGATTTCGACACTAAAAGCCATGTCAGGACTCCATATTATAATAATACAACTCATAGATAGATAGAGAGAGAGATAGAAGCACCAAGCCAGGGTGTGATATAGGAAGTGTGTCAGCGAGAATCGACCAAAAGGAAATGAGTTCAGCAAATACTTAATGAACAATATGCCAGCAGGCACCGGAAGCACTACATACACACAGACATACAGGGTTCTAGAAGCTTCCACGACAGTGTAGCCCACGTGACACGACCCCTGCTAAACGAGAATGTAAGAATCAGAGAGGAGAAGGAGGCTAGCAACAGGGGCGAGAGCACAGTGTAGAGACGAGGAGAGAGGGTGGCAGAGAGAGAGTGAGACAGTGGGGAGGTAACAGCGGGGCTCTGTACTTCGCTCGTGTGTGAGAGACTTTGTTAATATTTCCAAGACAAACAAAAATAGTCCCATACTAATCTTTACCTCTCCTGTCAGTGGATGACAACGGGAATGAAGATTATCTACTTACAATACTACTCACGTATAACAACCGCTCGTCCAGTAGTCTAAAATATGTATAACTGATCTACAATACGCACCACAAGAAGCTACAAAGTTTCTACAGCCATTTCGATATGGAGGTAGCCCAGTACAACATTCCACCCAAGAATCATGGCCCTGGCTTAATAATCTTCAGAGCCTTAGCATTTCACGCTAGTAAGGTCGTATTTTAGCACTTTTTATATTTTCTGCACTTGAAGATCTTTGACCCCTTACCTGGCAGATATACTGTAGGTCATGCATGTATGAAGCACTCTTGTAGTATTCATCCCCTGAAGACCGCAAATCTTCCAGCCCCTCTGCCCCTGGAACCGCTAAAAGGGTCCGATTTTTCATCTTTCACCATGGTAAAATTTTTTCTTACAGATTTCTTTAGCTTGAATTTACGCACCTGAAAATGTATATTTCACTCTTATATGACTAATGGTTACTGCAGTATCGACCATCAGAGAATGTCAGAAATGAAAATTGATACTCCTCACGTATGGAGAGAGAGAAAAAAATTGCCCTAAAATAAATTTTGGTTTTACTGATTTGAAGAGCTTGATTTTGCACACCAGAAAATGTATATTTCACTCTCGTATGTCTAATTGTTACCACATAATCGACTGTCAAAAAAAAAAAAAAAAAAAAGTCACTCTTTGCTATGAGTAAGTTTGAGAGGAGCGAGAGAGTGCTGTTGATTGGAGACATGAATGGCAAAGTTGGGAATGTACGAGTGGATGGAGTGGTTGGTCAGTGGGGTGTGCGAGCTGAAGTAAATGGGAATGGTAGTGCTTTGGTGGACATCTGTGCTTGTAAGGGGTTGGCAATAGCCAACACCTACTTTCGTCATAAGATGATCCACCGGTATACATGGAGAGTAATGAGGAGGATGGAGGGTGAACTTGTTGAACGAAAGGCAATGATAGACTACGTGTGTGTGGATGAGCGAATGAGAAGACAAGTGTTGGATGCAAGAGTGTGGAGAGGGTGGGGGAATGGAGTCTCGGACCATCACTTAGTGATGGCCAAGGTAGAGCTGCAAAGAAAGTGGTTGAGGAGACGAAGGGGAAGACAGGAGGAAGCAGCTCCTGTGAGAAGAGTGGAGAAATTGCAAGATAGTGAGAAAATGACAGAGTATAAGAGCATAGTGGAAGAAAGATTGGGAAGGTATGAGCTAGAGCAGATGGAAGGGGTGGAAGACGTATGTAAGATATTCACGGAAGAGATAAGCGCAGCGTGTGAGGCGGTTTGTGGAGTGAGGAGGAGATGCAAGGGTGTGCAAGGGACAGGATGGTGGAATGATGAGGTGAAACGAGCTGTGGAACAAAAGAAGAAGGCATATGGTGAATGGTTGGCGAGTAGAGGTAGGGGAGAAGATGAGAGAGAGAAGAGAGAGGTATATGTGAGCAGGAGAAGGGAGGTTAAGAGACTGGTGAAGGAGAGTAAGAAGAAAGTGGATGAAGAGTTTGGGAGGAATCTGAGTGTGAAATGGAGGGAGAGTAAGAAATTGTTTTGGAAGGAGGTAAAGAAAGTAAGGCAGTGTGAAAGGGGAAATAGTAGGGGAGTGAAAGATAGGAATAATAGATTGTTGGTGGAGAAGAGAGAAATTGAGGAGATGGAAGGAGCACTTTGAGGATTTGTTGAATGTAGAGAGTGAGAGCAGTGTGAGTATAAGTGGTTGGGGAATGGCTGGGAGAAGAAGAGATGAGAGGAGGGAGGAAGAGATCAGTAGGTCGGAAGTAGTGGAAGCGATGAAGATTAAGCTGGGAAAGGCCCCAGGAATTGATGGAGTGTGTGGTGAAATGCTTAGGTATGGGGGTGAGATTGTTGTGGAGTGGATATGGAAGTTGTGTAGATTGGCTTGGGAAGAGGGAAGGGTTCCAGAGGACTGGAAATCAGGTATAATTGTTCCTCTGTACAAAGGAAAAGGGGAGAGAGAAGTATGTGGTAACCATAGGGGTATTTGCCTTCTTAGTGTGACTGGTAAAATATATGGTAGAATACTCATTGATAGGGTTAGGCATATGACAGAGGAGCTAGTTGGAGAAGAACAAGGGGGATTTAGGAAGGGAAAAGGGTGTGTAGATCAGATATTTGTTCTAAGATGTTTAGTGGAGAAGTATCTGGATAAGGGAAGGAAAGTGTATGCTGCCTTCATGGACTTGGAGAAAGCTTATGACAGAATAGATAGGCAAGGTATGTGGAAGGTATTAAGAATATATGGAGTGGAGGGGAAATTGTTGAGTGCTGTGAAGAGTATGTACGAGGGAGCTAGGGCTACGGTGCGAGTGGATGGTGAGCTGAGTGAGTTCTTTGATCTCAATGTGGGACTGAAACAGGGGTGTGTGATGTCTCCATGGCTGTTTAATATATATATGGATGGGGTTGTAAAGAAGGTGCAAGGTAGGGCAGTGGATGTGGGGGTGGCCCTAATGAATGAGGGTGAGATTTGGAAGCTTCCGGTGTTGCTGTTTGCTGATGATACAGTATTGTTGAGTGAAGATGGATGGGAGTTGCAAGGTTTGGTGAATGAATTTGGGACAGTGTGTAGGAGGAGGAAGCTGAAAGTTAATGTAAACAAAAGTAAAGTTATGGTGTTTGAGAGGAATGAAGTCACAGAGTGTGCAGTGAGGTTGGATGGTGAGGATATGGAGAATGTGAGTGCATTCAAGTACTTGGGTAGTGTGATGAGTAAGGATGGAACTTTGGGGGATGAAGTACGTGCAAGGGTACAGCAGGGAAGAAAGGTTGTTGGTACACTGAAAGCAGTGATGAGAAATAGGGAGGTGAGTATGGAAGTTAAGAAGTCACTGCATGATGGTATTGTGATCCCTACCCTGACTTATGGAAGCGAGGCGTGGACCTTGCAAGAGGGGAACAAGTCAAGAGTGAGAGCAGTGGAAATGAGTTACTTGAGAGGAGCATGTGGAGTGACGTGGAGGGACAGGTTGACGAATGAAGAAGTGAAGGAACGTTGTGGGGTAGATGTGGATGTGGTTGAAAAGATTAGGAGAAATACACTGAGGTGGTTTGGACATGTGGAGAGAAGGGAGAATGAAAGACTGACTAAGAGGGTGTATGTAGGTGAGGTGGAGGGAGGGAGAGGAAGGGGTAGACCGAGGATGAGGTGGAGGGATGGAGTTGAGAGGTATATGAGGGAGGGGGGGGTGAGTTGGGGGGAGGGGAGTCAAATGGTGGGTGACAGAGTGACTTGGAGGCGTTTTGTCTGCGGCCACCCTTTGCGGGATTAGGGCGTCGGGCTATAGATAGATAGATAGATAGAAGAATGGGACGTCCTTGAGAAATAAGGGAGGATAGGGAGGGGGAGGGATTGTGGACGGGGGCATCAGGAAGGGGGAGAAAGAAAGGGAATATGCCTGCCACACATAGCAAATACAGTCTAGAGGGGGTACACATCTTCTGCTACTGCCTGTGACCCGTTGAGGGGGACAAAAAGCAGACCACAGTCTCCAGCGGCCCAGACAAAGATCAGGGGGACCTTGGTTTGGTTTAACGTCAGGGTGGGGTACAGCTTCAAGAAGCGCCAGGATACTGGCGTTGGTGTCTTCGTGCACCGTCAGGCTGTCATTACTCCAAATCCACGGCATCTCCAATGCTTCCTTGGGGATGGTGAGACGGTGAGTTTAGTCTCTTTGGGACTCCCAAGGGTCCTGAGGCTCGGGATGTTACCGGGTCGGGAGGCGTTGCCATGCAGGGCTGTGCCCATGCACGTCGACGTCTCATGGCCCAGAGATGCCAGGCCAGGGGTCCCAAGAGTCCTAGGAGATAAGCACCATTGTAGAAATGTGCATTGCGACAGCGAGGGCTTTTTGTGGGGGTGTTAATGGGGCTTTGCACTTTCTCCTTCCCAAGATCTCTGAGGAGAACAGAATGCCTCACCTCGTCATCCCCAAGTGCTTCGCCCGCGATGTGCTTTCTGCCCCATGCCGCCGGGAGTGTCAGGCCTGGCAGCCGTGGCCTACTGTTCCCCACACAACACCGACGAAGAGGGTATGGCTGGATGCTCCCTTCAATCAGATGATTGCCACACTGATCACTGACCCAGCTCTGGGCATGGCCACTATCCAGACCGCTGCTGAATTTCACCAACTGCTGTCAGTGACTGAGGAGGGGCGGGACTTTTCTGACTCCGTCTCCATGGCCGAGGATGCATCGACCGGCTCCTCGGCTAGGGAGGAGGTCGATGTGCCCTCCCCTTCTCAAGCAGAGGTGGGCAGCCCATCTCGCCCTCCAATCGTGGATACTAAGGATCGGCTACCATCACCTCCTGACATTTGATACCCATACCTGGTCGTATCAACTCGGAGCCACGATCTTTTCCAGTGTGTATGATCTACTCTGGGCTGCCGACGTAGGCGAGAGGATTCCACCCAGTCTGATTGTCAGGGGGGAGGAGGTGCGTCTAGCTGATCTATGAGCATTTTATTTTATGTTGCCTCCACAATTGGCTCCCTAGACTGGCCGTCTTGTGCAAGGCAAGTCTCTGTTGTGTTTTTGGCCCATAATCTTGTTTGGCCTAATGCCCCTCATGGTGGGCGATGACCATAAAGCCATAATTAAAAAAAAAAGAAGAACCATCAGATATATCTATTGCCAGACGCCATAAGCCCGTAAGGGGTGGCCATTTGACTTTGAGTTATTTGTTTTACGGGGAGGGGCACTAACCCTTCACCAACCCACTTGCTGACACGTAGGGAGTATGGTTTGGTTATATGGTTACCACCCAGCGTTGTAAATGGTTTCTTGGCTTACAGGAAACCATTTCTCTCTCTCTCTCTCTCTCTCTCTCTCTCTCTCTCTCTCTCTCTCTCTCTCTCTCTCTCTCTCTCTCTCTCTCTCTCTCTCTCTCTCTCTCGTCTCATCAGCCGTTTGAGTGTCCACTGCAGGACCGGCCTATCCTGACCGAAGTGGGGACAATACAGCCTATGTATCTCTGCCAAGTGGCTTAGGCTGTCTGGTAGAGATTGTATGTTGAGTGAGAAGTGCTTGTAAGTGTAATTGTAATGTTGGAGTGGCTTTGGATGTGTGTGTAGTCTGTGAACCAAGTGTAATCGGCCCGCGCAAGCCGACTGGGTGCAAGTATACTTTGTAGTACGCGACACTGCTTGAACCACAGCGTCCCTTATGTCCGCCAAAGCAGTACGAGGCTGGGAGAACGCTCCCAGAGTATATTGGGCACGAGTCCTCGTTCTCCCATGTACGAAAACGCGCACTTTACCACTGAACCACAGTCTCTCTCTCTCTCTCTCTCTCTCTCTCTCTCTCTCTCTCTCTCTCTCTCTCTCCACACGCACATAAATAATACGTAGACGAATGCATGAAGCGAATGTACAGTATAGCCATGAAGTCCGGAAAAAGTATTTGGTGATTTTTTAAGTCTCTCCGGCTGGTATATGACAAAATTAACTTTTGATAAAACGTCATAATTATTATGGTTAATTTATTTCATCATTTCATGTATTAACCTGGATATATCACGGGTGCAAAAAATCTGCCTTTAATCTGGAACGTGGGTTGTAGCCCTCCCCCTCCCCCCCAAAAAAAATAATGATAATAATAATAATAATAATAATAATAATAAATTGAATACCGGTAATACTAATACTGATACTACTGTTACTGCTGCTACTGATAATAATAATAATAATAATAATAATAATAATAAACACTGCAATAGGATTTACTGTTGTGAGTTTAATTAAGGTAAAAAAAAAAACTTTCAAGCACAGGTTGATATCCCGCCATGATTACACACCTACATAACAGCCTCCACTCCATACCCACAGTCCCACACATCACATAATTTATACACATGACTACCCTTCCCCGCTGCACCTGTTGTATAAATTTACATTGAAGGTGTGTCAGTGAATAGACTAAACAAAGCTGGCTGGAGCAAAACTTTCCCCTTGAAGTATTGTCCTCGAAAGGCATTCTTGTAACAATATAATAACATTCCTTGTCTGACATACCTTATACACCTCTCATACGGTATACTGACTTAGGTGACGTCATTTTGTAGTATATTCTTGCTAATACCAGGCGATTTTATTCACTTCAGGATATACTTTTTCAGATGGAAGGGTGAGATGTAGCTTGTATTGACCCTTTCAGTGTTAGAGACCATCCTAACTTAAACAAGAAGCGGTGCCAAGGCACAGCAAACCCGTCCCCGGCAGTCATTTTAGTGCTAACGTATAAACACAACAGGATATCTAGACAAAGATGCTACATATCAAAATTGGAGTAAATCGGGTGAAAATTGACGATTTTATGCCCATTTGAAATTTTAGGCTCGACCCACCTGACATTGACCACCCTACTGCTAAATGGGGGGGGGAGACCCCCCTGATGTATAGATGTATAGAGGAACGTCATAGGATGCAGATTTGAAGGATGCGCCTTGAGGTTTTGGTTTCATGTCGATATAGCGAATTTGAAAGGAGTTAGGGCGAGAAAAACGATTTTTACCCACCCCTCTTTTTTTTTGGGGGGGGGGCTACCACCTGGGCCTTAGTCCATCTTGGTTCCAAATTTAATCAGATGAACAGAAGATCATGGCCCATCTTCTTTGTCATATTTGTGAAAATCACATCAGTAGTTTTCGCGTAAAGTGTTGACCGAGAGACAAACAAACAGACAAACCGAGTGAAAACAATACCCGTCCCCGAGCCCCTCCGGTGCGGGGACGGGTAATAAAACCGTCCAGTGGTAGGTGTCCTTGGTAAACTGAATATTACATAATTGGACTGGAGTGGCGATGTATACATTAGCTAACCGGCTAAGGACGGTGACGCCTTTTTAGTGTTTATTCTTTGCTGGCACCACATGGTTGTATTCACTACAGAAAATAACGCAAGGAAAGAAGAATTTAATGAAGTCAATGTCCCAACCCTCCTGTTCAAAAACTCTACTATCGAAAGTAATCTGGAAGCAGAAAAAAAAAAATTAAAAAAGATCGGCTGGAAGGTGTTAAATATGGTACCAGAAAGGTAAAATTATATTAGAGAGAGAGAGAGAGATTTAACTCCGTTGGTACGATGCCTTTTTACCTGAGGTGAAGCTGACAGGTCTATAAGTTGTACACGTGGAGGATCTCTCTTTTTTTTTTTTTTTTTTTTTTACTCGCACTGAATGATTTTCTGATGAAATGCAAAGTTGATCAGCTTGAAGTTTTGAGTTGATTTAACATGTCAGCTGACGCATCAGCTGACTATTAGGCGGTTGTCAGTTTCGGCTATAAGGAGGCATTTTAGCGGCTTTCTTATGAAGTACAAAGTTGCTCAGCTTGAAATTAGTTGATCGGACATGTCAGTTTTTGCATCAGCTGATGCATAGTTTCGCCACAGGTCTATGAAGATAGTTCCTTCATGTTACGTTACTCTTGGTGCTATTTGAAGATTTTATTCAGCTCGAGAGACTTTTCGAACCATAGGGTTTAAATATAGCCTTGATTAACTCCTTTTCTACCAGAGAACTTTTCATAATCCCAATAAAAATCGTCTGGTAACAGCAAGAATTAAATGTCATCGTAGTTACGACATGTCGTAAAAATACCCCCGTTAATACCAATACACCAGTCCTGTATGAGACAGCCCTAGCATGTATTCAATATGGACGATGGGTGTTAGCGCCGAAGTGATGACATGTAGAGGTGTTTGGTATGTAGGAGGACTACTGGGCCTTGGGAGCAGGCTGTGAAGCCTATGCCCAAAGTCGGACACTTAAAAAAAAAAAAAAAAAAAAAAAAAAAAAAAAAAAAAAAATGTTTCGTAACAACTCTTCCATGACGATTAATTTTGCACAGTACACTATACGAGTAAAGTCCCCCAGTATATTGATGATGCAACTATATCGATATTAAAGATATATGAATGGCATGAAAGAGACTTCTGAGGTGTTTATGCGATACAAAGGAAGAGTTGCTACGAAGCCTCCTGTGTCAACAAGAATTCAGTGCATTGTCAATAAAGCTTCATTAATAGAAATAAACAATAAAATCATCAGCATCGTCGGCGTCTTCATAATCTTTATCATCATCTTCATCGTCGTCATCATTATCTTCGTCATCATCGTAATCATTAGCATCGTCGTCGTCGTCGTCGTCGTAACCCTATATTCCCACTATTAATTCATTCAGTACAATGACGATATTACTCAACTTAGAGAAAAAAAAAAATGTACTGAAGCGGTTCGTGAAGGCAATGCTTAGTAGCTAATTCCTCCAGTTCAAAAAGTCTTCTAAGCTGAATAAAATAATCCCAAAAGTGGATAAGATAAAAAAAATAACAAAAAATAGTAAAGGTCAGAGTGTGTCAGAATTTCATTAAGGCGAGGACAACGGAAAGCTGAATACGAGAACCAAAGTAGAAGGCAACACTATATTTTCCTCTCAGCATTGGTGTTATTTGTGGATATAATTTATGTCTTTTGAACCTAGAAAATCCTTGAGTTCTGCTACATCAGCGACTTTCAACCTTTCCCGAGTCACGCCTTCCTTAGCCTTGCTTCAAATATCCACCCCCCCCCCGCCCGTTTTCTGCCATCATCAGACTCAAAAACTTCTTCCTGGTTGCTGCAGTCTAAAATGCACGTTTCCCAGTTGAATACAGGCTATATTCCCCCTTCTCCTGCAGTCCACTAGTCCCTTTAGCGGAGAACAGAGGGCAGTTGGGGACTGTTTACATAACCTGGTACTGGACCCGCCAGGCTTGGTGCCACCACGTCAATGCGTCTTCCTCCTGCACCTGCCTCGTTCAAAATGGAAAGATCATAATCCTTTTTGGTTTTAATTTGTAACTAATACATGTACACATAAGTCCAAACGACAGGTTAAAAATTTGATACTGCTTTGCTGCTAAATTGAATGTGAGGCCTTGTGGTAGAGAGGGCGATGCAGATCACCACAGTATTCACTTTTTTGTGTGTTTTGTTTTGAGAGCGAGCAACGCAGAAAGTGTCCTCACGGAGATAATTGTTTTTGGACATCGTTGGATTATCAAAAACTCCTCATGAACATGACACCGACACGAGAGATCATAAAGGCCTCCAAATGATCAGAAACACCACCTTATGTTTGTAAATACCGCCACATGGTCATGAACAAACCTCATGGTAATGAGCACCAACACATGGTTATTATCGCCACATACCGTATGAAAAAACATCACCACACGGTCATGGTCATAAGCAGGACAACATGGTCATAGTGAGACACACTATTAAATGGTCTTGAAGCATCACAACTTGGTCATAAATATCACATCATCATAAGGCAGCTCCAAAAAGTCATAAACTTAAAAAAAACACATGGTCGTAAAACAGCACCTCACAGCCACAAACATCAAATCAGCACATGTATGTTTGTAATCGCTTTTTATTTGTCAAATTTCCTTCTTGTTAAGAAACACAGCCCAGTGTGCATTCATTCAACTTAGACGTAGCGATGGTTATTAGTGTTTGGTTCACATCATTAAGCATCAGTCAGTCGAAGTAACAAGTATGTGAGTGTGAGAGACAGGAAACTGTCTCGTGGACATGGCAAGCTATTGGTACTTAAAATTTGTAAAATTTTGAATAATTACTGAAAATGGCAGGACAGACTAACATACAGACTAGAAGCGATATCCAACTTTGATGCCCTAACTTTAATGATTGGGGTGTGGTCTGTCTTATTATATTAGGCTTCTGGTATCTGTAACTTCCTCATCAATCGGCCAGGTTAGAGAACAAAAAGGAAATAAGAAAACTAGGCAACGGACAGGGAAGGAAAGAACCCAACATGTTACACGGATACAGTGTTATATGCTTTGAAAGTCGGAGCAGAGACAGAATATTGATTGTGAATATAAATCAGTGGCTCAGCGCGCGCGCGCGCGCACACACACACACACACACACACACACACACACACACACACACACACACACACACACACACACACACACACACACACACACACACACACACACACACACACACACACACACACACACACACACACACACACACACACACACACACATCTGTTACATGGTCTTGGGTCAGGAGTTGTATTTTATTATTATTATTATTTTTATTATTATTATTATTATTATTATTTTTATTGTTATTGTTAGTGGTAGGTGGCGGCGACCATCATCCACTCACTTGATGTAGTCCTGCCTGCTTCTTTCTTAGCCTTTATCATTCTTTTTCTGTGCCTGCTCTCCTCTCTTCTTATTTCTCCCATCTTTCCTGTCACTTCTTATTGCTTTTCTTTCCTTTACAGGTGGCTTTACATGAGTGACAATCCAAATGGTTTCCTGTAAGCCAGGAAACCATTTACAGCGCTGGGTGGTAACCATATAACCTAACCATACGTGCTTCCTACGTGTCAACAAGTGAGTTGGTGAAGGGTTAGTGCCCCTCCCCGTAAAGCAAATAACTCAGTCAAATGGCCACCCGTTACGGGAGTATGGCGTCTGGCAATAGATAGATAGATACAGATTATTATTATTATTATTATTATTACTAATTATTATTATTATTATTATTATTATTACTAATTATTATTATCATTATTTTATTATTATTATTATTATTATTTTGTTGCTACTGTTTTATTATTGTTGTTGTTGCTGTTATCTGCGTGTTGTCGATGAAAGCTGTTCATTTTTGTCATCTTTCTGTTAACCATATCAGTACGAGACATCTTCCGGCCCACGAGAAAGTGTGTAGTGATAGCAGAAATAAAAATGAATGTCATTATGGCACTCGTTAAGGGGGGGTTGCCTGTATCCCCTTCACTTCGAGGGTCCTCTGAGCAGAAGTAAATCGTCTGAAAGTAGCTAGATTAACTTACAATATTCGTTATCTTAGTGTATGGGTTAGGGGAGACTGCTTTCAGTTCCTTCATACCGAGGATCCTGTTTCTAATCTGAATAAACCTAGCTTCAGAAACTGAATAAAATATAATCGTCAGTATCGTAATGAAGGGGCCAGGGAAGATTTGTTTCAACCTGTTGACAGTAAGAGTCCTTTGCGATTCGTAATTAAGTCGTCTGGGAGAGGCAAAAGTAAAATACTAAGGTCGGAATGTGTATGGAATACTGGAAGTGGAAAGGGGAAAAAAAAAAAAACTGACGAGCAGTTAGCCACAAGTTACAAGTCATGTGCGCTCTCACCTCGATTATTGCTCGCCCATTGGGACTGGATGTGGAGAGGTTGCACAACAACAACTGGACAAAAATCAGAACCAAGCTATAAGACTAATCAATAACCCTGCAGTTACAAATAAACTACCACCCCTATTAGTTAGACGGAATGTTGCCTCGCTTGCATTAATTACAGGTACTTTTATGGCAAATGCTCAGACGAAGTTGCATCCATTGTGTCACCTCTCCACGCCTACACGGGCATCTGGTAGCGCTCATGACTGGACTGTCACTCTGTCTTATTGCAGAACTTCTGCCTGTCAGAATTCCTTTATTCCCCGAACTACTGCTTGTTGGAACTCGCTTCCTAAGAATAGTTTCTCCCCAGACTTCGACCTACAGCAGTTAAAGTCCAACTTATATAGATTTTTTGTGAGTGGAGGACACATGTAATCTTGTGTATGGATTATTTTTTCAGTTAGTTTGTGTTTTCTTTTTCTGTTTATCTTCTGTAAAGAAAAAAATGATTGGAGAAAGATGTGGAGTAAGAAAGTCTGTTGAAAACAGGGGAGAAGAGTGCTTAAATGGTGCGGTCATAGGGAGAAAATAAATGAAGTTAGGGTAGTGAGAGAGTATATATGGATGAGTTGAAGTTAGTAGGAGGCATTGTATTTCAAGAAGAGGTATGGATACCTTAAATGGGACCGCGAGAAAGAGGTATAGAAGTTGATGAGGCTAGGAAATTGACAGAGGTTCGAGTTGGTTGGATGAGTTATGTAACTTTTATCTGTTTTATGTGAAGCGTATCCATAAAAAAAATGCAGATGGTTAGGCATGTGATGTGGAGCCAGGCTTACAAGGGCTTGAACTGTGTGTGAATGTGTGTCTTATATTACCTGACGTACTGTAAATAGTTCACCTGGCCTCGTGTAGTTCTTGCTTGTAATTTCCACCAGCTCCTTCAGTGTAAGAGGTTCACGATGATGATGATGATAATGATGGTGATGATAGTGATGATAATGATGATGGTGATGATAATGATGATGAAGGCTATACATTTTTCAGCTAGGTCGTTAAGGTCAGGGGTTTGGTCAGTGCGGGTGATTGACAAGGCTAAGTGTTAGCTGTATTGGCGAGAGGAGGACCTAGGGTGAGAGAGAGGGGGGCAGGAAAGCAACGTCTGGCGGAGTGGAGTGTACGATAGAGACTGTGAGGACAGGAAGAGTACCGTAACGTGAGACGGAGCTAACCTACGTGTCACGACCTACGGTATCTCACACACACACACACACACACACACACACACACACACACACACACACACACACACACACACACACACACACACACACACACACACACACACACACACACACACACACACACACACACACACACACACACACACACACACACACACACACACACACACACACACACACACACACACACACACACACACACACACACACACACACACACACACACACACACACACACACACACACACACACACACACACACACACACACACACACACACACACACACACACACACACACACACACACACACACACACACACACACACACACACACACACACACACACACACACACACACACACACACACACACACACACACACACACACACACACACACACACACACACACACACACACACACACACACACACACACACACACACACACACACACACAGTGAAAGCTGCTTTCGTATTATTACGCGTTTCCGGTGCTCTGAAAACACTATTGTGGTTGCAGACAAAACGAAACACTGGATTATATATTCAACCTTGTGGCAGGTAGTCTGCTGCTCTGACAAGCAGTAGTGAGGAGTTTTTTGGAAATGTAATTAATTACAGATCACAAGACTACCACACAGATTCTATTATAATTGTATGGCAAATACTAATTAATTGCGGTTAAATTTACTTTGAATAAAGGATGACATATGCCACTCTTAATAGAAGTAGTACTTGATTTGCATGCTTTTATATACCAAAAGAAGACCCAGGTGTTTTATAAATTTTCATGTTGATCTACCAGTTCCTAGACTCGCTGAAGCAAGGTTGTCCTTGCCAGCCGCTAAACTTAACGTAAACACTTACGTAAGAGAATGAATACTTGCAAATATGACATAACTGTAGACTAACCATTATGAGCTGTAAGTTTAAACTACTGTACATATTCTTCCGGATTTTTTTTTTTTTTTTTGTTTTGTACATTGATATGTTTTTCTTTTTTGTATGGGCGAGGTTAATAACGTTAAAAACGGTTAGATAAAAATGGGTGATTGTTTGGTCTGATAGTAGGTCAAACCAGAGGACAGTGACAAACCTCAACACACCATTGGTAGGGCTTGATGCAGAAATAAAGTCTGTTACAATAAAAGACGTAAGAAAATGTTAAACGAATGAGCAGATCAGTAAATGACAAAACAAACCCATTCTTTGACCGCCTACCTGTATTGCGACGTTTAATATTTAGGACATCTTTCGAAATTACACTATTTTCCTGTCAGACCTATAGAAGAATGTCCTGTGGTTAGTTTATTAATATTGTTATTATTATTATTATTATTATTATTATAACAAGTTTTTGATCAAGTCCATTTGCGAGAATTTAGGTCGTTTCAGTTTTAACAAGACCTGTGGCACTGAAGGTCCATACAAGTCATATTAGGTCATTTTAGGTATGGACAAGTAATTTTAGTCCATACAAGATCCGCTCAGAGTCACATACACAGTTAGACCAACCAACTGTAATTTCATTCACAGAAATTTCGATCCAGACAGCTGGTTAGTTTGTATCCCCTCAGATCAGTCGAGGTTCACTTAGATTAGTTTGTTTTATGTCATATTAGGTAATGTGACGGTGGGTGTAATAACCGTACGTACTGGGCTGCTAATTCTGATGTAGATGTGATTCGGGTGTAGGCTATTAACCCCTTCACTCCAGTGACGTAGCTTTTCATTGTATTCTTAGTACCTTCGGACGATTTTATTTTGATGACACTCTTCGAACCGGAGGAGTTACAGATTGCCATCATTTACTCCCTTACTGGTGTGTTCTCGTAATCAATTAAAAACAAAAAGTGGGGTAGCAACAAGTATATTAAGTTCCAAAATAACTCCAGATTTAAAGGGTTAACTCTGGCTCCTGTGACTCATTCAGCTGAGTAAAATCGTCTGGCGTTAGCTGAAATAGAATACGGTAGTCTTCCCAGCCAAGAGGGAGTGAACTGAGACAGTATTAACACCCTTAGGCCCCCGTAGCTCTCTCTTGGCTGAATATAATCGACTGGCGTAAACTGGAATAAAGCACGAACTGTCCCGACAGTGAGGAATGTTGAGGAGAGATGTTACTGGGACATGCATAATATAGTGAGTAATTTCAGCACTCTTCCATAATCCTACATACATACCATATAAATACTGTTACTGTTGTCAATACACTGGACGATACTAATCCCAAGCTGGGACTGGGAACAATCTGGTGATTTGAATTTCATTAAAACAGGCATTAGGGATCTTTTACAAGATCCTCCTTCATGTCACACGAACACCTCCAACTTGTGTTACCTTCATGCACCAATCCTGAATGAGACAGCCTTAGCATGTACATTATTCAGGAAGGGCGGTGGCTGCTAGCGCCAAGTATTGAATTGTGAAGGTGGGTGGCACGTAGGAGAGCTGTTGGGTCCGTAGGAACGGGCTTTCAACTTTGTGTTCGGCTTAGGACACGTAACCAAAGTGGCTGTACGAGTGATAATCGGCTGGCAATAGTTTCGTCATTTGGTGCACAATTAACCCCTTGAATCTGATGACTTATTTATTAGTTTATTCTTCCTCTCTCCAGACGACTTTATTCAACGATGGAAGGATCTGTTGTAATGACTGGGAGTAAATTAAACCTGTATCTATTTCCTCTGGATGGAAAATTCTCCCTAAGTCAAATAAAATCGTCTGGGGATAGCAAGAATAAGATAAAACATAATTCATGGGATTGAAGGGATTAAAGCTTTGGTCTCTGGAGTTAATACCAGGCGCTTCTATGACACCAGGGTATCTCAGGTTTTGTGTACGGATTAAGGATTATGGAAAGAAAACAATATGTCCTGTATTTTCTGGCAACTTTAGATCCACTCTCATCCATTCAAGTTCACCCACTCCAGTGAGGTAAGTTTATGCCCTTTTAACAACGTGAACCCGGTGATATAGTTTTTCTTTTATTCTTTGTACTGCCTGGTAATTTTGTTCAGCTTTGGGTAGACTTTTCGAACTGGAGGGATAGATGTATTCAGTATAGGAGACGCTACCTAAGTTGCGTAAAATCGTCTGAAAACAGCAAGAATTCAGTGAGAAACAACGTCATCGGATTCAAGAGGTTATCACTTCATGTCCTTCCCATCCATTCCACTCCGATCAAGTCATTTTCGGTGCATTCATGTAAATTCAGGTCCTCTCCAGCTGGTGTCTCATAGGCTGCCCACCAAAGCATCTGTCTTAGCAAGCAAATACTCTGATCAGGTTTTTTGCACCCCCACCAACCACTGATTTAGTTATGTGAGTTATTTTTACCGTAACACAGCATTCTTTCTTGACACAGGCCTGCCTTTAGTCAGATAGTCATCCATTATCTAACATTTTCTGTGGCACACCGACACTGTAATGCACCAGAACCTGTTGTAACTCTTCCATTCATATCACCCGTCAGTAACTTTAGGATACAGTACTTTTGTCATACCCGGTTCAGCTTCTCCCAGAATCTTTCTTTTTCATCGCAAGGTTCTGTGCAGTTGCTATATCAGCAATTTCCGCATATCACGTGAAGGTTGTGCATAGCATAAACACTGAACTAACACGTACAAAATCCCTCATTCTCTTCATTAACTGTTCATTAATGACAATTCTTCTTCCGTAACGATACCTCATTCGTGATACCAGGCCTTACACGTGCTGCACTTTTCCAGATACCCAGCTCGCGCCGCATCATCTTTGTTTCATTTAGGGGAAATGGAATTTGAGCAGAGTTAGATCGTGTCCACACGCGTACTCGAACATGTGTTGACAACACAGCTGGTAACATGTTTGGATAGTTTTATGTAGCTGTTTTTGGACATATGTATGCAAACATGTTCAAGTGTAGCTTCAAACCTTCTGGCAGCAGAGGTGATGGGATAAGTGTGTCCGCACTAGGCAGCTGAAACTTCATCACGATGTTGCCAACATGAACTGGACGCACCCGTTCCCAGCATGATTACATCTTGTTCGTTATTGTGTTGTTTACATGTTGTCAACACCTGTTCCAGCACACGTATGGGTGCGCTCTAAGGTTCGTTACCCAAAACTCCAGCAAGGCATGCAGCATTAGGTCGCGGCCACACATGTGCTCGAACAAATGCTGGCAACATGTAAGCAACACAGTAACGAACACCCTGCAAACATGTTGGGAACAGCAGCGTCCAGATCATGGTGGCAACATCATCATGATGTCTCAGGTGCCTGGCATGGACACACTCCCATCGCCTCTGCTGCCAGTGTTCGAAGCTGCACTGAAACATGTTTACATACATCTGTCCAAATACTGCTACATACATGCACCCAAACATGTTGCCAGCTGTGTTGCCAACATATGTTCGAGGGCTCGTGTGGACACGCCCTTACAAACCGAATTGTACCGAAAGTTAGTGAACAGTGTGTTCGTCTGCTTCTTATGCCAGTTGCCTCTTCAGCACGGTGACGTACTTCTCATTTTAATCAAACCACGACCAGACGATTTTATTCAGTAGTGGGAAGGATCTTTAGATGTGAAGTGTTTAATGATTGTTTTAGCTGTGTAACCCCCTCCAGTTCGAAAATTCTCCCTAAGCTGAACAAAAATGTCTGGAGATTGGAAGAATAGTTTATAAAATACGTCGTCGAATTGAAAGGGTTATAGAATGTGTTCACTTTTACCATATATTTTACTTTTGTTTGGATTTCAGGGTCGTTATTGAGTAATTAGCTATTAACCCCATTAGTGGGATGACCTGGTTTGTAATTTTATCAGGCTGTCACCAAACTATTTCATTCAACTTTGGGTGCAGATTTCTTGTGAGGGCATTAGTGAAGGCAATATATAACCTCCCCGGTTGAGAAAGTCTTCCCAAAGCTGAATAAATCATCAAATGGCAGCAAGAATGAAACGAAAATGACGTTCTCGGGCAGAATGGGGTTAAGATATTGAGCACCGAATCAAGCAAGAAAAAACAGAGTGAAAACTGGAAGTGCTGTGGCTGTTGAGTTTGCGTTGGCCAGGAAAACAAATTGCCACCCAAGTAGATTTCAGCTGTTTTTCTTTTTTCTTTTTTTTATTATTTTTTTTTTTTATGTGTCCGACTCTGGGCATAGGCTTCACAGCCTGCTATCAAGGCCCAGCAGTCCTCCTACATACCATACACCTCTACATGTCACCACTTCGGCGCTAACACCCACCGTCCATATTGAATACATGCTAGGGCTGTCTCATACAGGACTGGTGTATTGGTATTAGCGGGGGTATTTTTACGACATGTCGGCGGGTCTTCTGGTAGATCAGTAAAGTCTGATTTAATGAAATTCAAATCCTTAAATTGTTCCCTGTCCCAGCCGGGATTTGAACCTGGGTCCGTTAGGACCACACGCCACCTCTCTACCGGTTGAAATAGGACTAGGTTAAGTTATGGTATTAGTCTGTCAGAGGTGAATTAGGTAAGTTAGGCCATATTAGTCTGTTAGGGTATAAGGTGTGGTTTATATATAGTTAGGGTTAGATAGAGTGAGCACAGTCATCATGGGAAGGGAAAACGGTGGGAACAGGATGCGGGAGGGAGGGACGGTGTACAGTACAGTACATTAGTCGTATCATGGTCCACTCGCATACGGGACAGCGTAGGATGCCAGGATAGCCCTAGAAGAGTTTAATTTCTTCGTGTCCCCCCCCCTCCCATCTCTCTCTCTCTCTCTCTCTCTCTCTCTCTCTCTCTCTCTCTATTTCACTTTCATCTGCCAGCTTCTCTCTCTTATTCTGGCCATTAACCCTTTCATCACCACTGACAGACTGTAGGTCCTTTACTCAGACTAGCCTACCACCGGAAGACAATTCTGCATATGAATGACAAATAATACTCAAGATGTCAACGAATGAAACTAGCTAATGCATTTTTTTTTTTTTTTAGTTATATCCCTCTCTTTCTATTTCGAAATACAGTATTTCGTATCCTTACGGAATAATAACGTTGCTTTTAACGGACAGTATTTACAAAAAAGTGGACTCCTTCATATTCGTAGATGAAAAGTATACCGGCATTCTTGTAAAGGCATAACGCTGACGTAGATATTCCAGCCATTACTTGCAAAATGTTAATCTGGTTGATTTTTCAATTTTACGCCCAACTCAAGGCGTCGAACTGGGAATTTTTCACTTGCGAGTTTGGGACTTCAAGGAAACGTAGTATTAGCACAGATCCAATGAAAAAAAAAATTCATACGAAAATAGCTTTGCCATGCCAAGTACTTGCTGAACAATGTTATGCCTCGACTTAGCTGGAAGGAAAAATGCAGTATCGAAGACCGGCTATCTTTCTTTGGTGTTTGAGAAACTGCCCATTATTATCCTCACTTAAGGCTAAATCGAAGGATTACATTGTTCATCAAATACCTGATAGTGTGTTAAAGCTGTTTTCACGCGATATTTATCCATTTTAAAGGCGATTTATGCTGATACCACATAACTTGTCAGTATCGGTATTATCAACTTCCATGCAGCCCAAATCTGGCAAGTGACAGTCCGTTCCTTGAGGCCCAGCAGTTCTCCTACGTGTCACACCTTCACAAGTCACCAGTTCGGCGCTGTTACCCACCGTCCATATTGAATACATGCCAGGGCTGTCCCGTTCAAGATAGACGGTACGGTATGCGTGAGGCGGGTGGGGGTGTTTACGCCATATTGGTGGGTGGTGTAGATGATCGGTAAGTCCGATTTAATGACGTTCTGTTCATCACACGGTTCCCTGCCCCAGCTTAGGACCGAACTCACGTCCTTTCGAACAACAGACCACATCTATAGCCACTAACTATTACCTCCCTCTGTGACATTTCCTCCCATTAGTTAGCTCTGAGGGCGGACTATACGGTTCATGAAAGAAAATATATGAAATGGGTATCGTGAATTTCATCTTTTTGCATTATTTTTTCAAAGATAAATCGTGGCTGTGTGTGTGTGTGTGTGTGTGTGTGTGTGTGTGTGTTCGTGAAAAAGTACCTTTTTCTTTAATTCATAATTCGTACTTTTTACTAATTATCTTCCCTTATTATTAAGATGATGATGATGATTATTATTATTAGTATTAGCTTTCTGATAAACACAGACGTTGATTTGGTAACTATTGTGTTGTGGAACGAGAAATAAAATGTTTGATATTTGCCGAGTTGCTCTGTGAGTAGAGCTAATAAATTTATGAGATTAAAGGATACTTGCTTCAGATTTCATTATACCCTTCACTGCAGTGACGTACTCCCTTTCGGTGGAGGTTCTGTATTCGCCTATGCTTGTCTGTTTGTTTGTCCACACGTTATCTCCAGAAGTTCTCAATGAACTTCAATGAAATTTTGTGGAAGAGTGGGCCATGGGCCAAGAAAGAATTGATTAAAATTTAGGGCGAATCCGGATCCGGATCCGGATCATATATATCTCGCACAATATCTCCAAAAGTTCTCAGTTACTTTCAATGAAATTTTCTGGAAAGGTGAGCCATGGCCCAAGAAAGAATTGATCAAATTTAGGGGTGGATCCGGATCCGGATCCTTTGTATCCCTCACAATATCTCTAAAAGTTCTCAGTGAATTTCAGTAAATATTTGCGGATGATTGGGCCTTGGGTCAAGGAAAAACTGATTGAATTTGTGAACGGATCCGAATCCTGTGTATTTCACACAATATCTCCACGGATCCGGATCCGGATCCTTTTAAATGTCAGTGGCATTGGCGGAGGTATGCGCTCTCTGAGTGGTTTCTAGTTGATGCTGTCTTCAGACAGTGCTGTTTATCTTGAGAGAATTTTCGTTTTGGAAATGTCAGCCTTCTTTAACCCTTTAATCACAAGAGTTCTTCACCTTTGTTTGGTAGTTAGAGTGAAATAAAAAGCACGTCCTCAGATTGAAAACATTAATAGAAATTTGATAGTGACATTGTAAATTGCAGCTTGTTTGGATCACGAACCCTATGGAACAATGGTGGAGAGAGACGGTCTCACCTGGTGCCGGGAGCCAGAACAACAACTACGAGTATACCCAATGGAACAAGTTCAGAAAACAGCTGAACATGACCCGTAGTCTTGTCAGCTTAGATATCATTATGCTTATTCCTCAGAGTAGTGTGCCTTACCGGTAGCTTTCTTATGATCGTGACAACTCCGTTCTAGGTACCGCCAGGCGATTTTATTCAGCTGAGATTGACTATTGGAGCCACAGAGTATTAATACTGTCAGTATTAACTCTTTCATAGTGGGAAGAACTCTGTTGTTGTATTCCATCTAGCGCCAGATGATTTTTTTTTTTTTTCTTAGCTGAGTGAATGCTAGGAACCCGAGTGTTTAGATACTGTGGTATGTTAATGATGTAAAATATGTTGATACTTTTAGATGATGTAACTTATGTACTGTAGAACATTAACATGAAATTGCGAAAAAATGGTATTGAATAAGTGTGAGGAATATTCCATAATTTCATTACCACAGCCTTATGAATCGTATGCTCATTAGTTTAGCAGGCTTTCAGGCACCTCATCCTCTGCGACATATTTTGCATTTTACGACTTATTTTCCCCCTGGAAGTTATCCATCCATCCATCCATCATCCAATCCTACATTGCCCCATGAGGAGCGTAGGAGCCCGGGGCTAGGCAGTTGGTCTTGACATTTAAGATGAGAATGACCAGCCTCACTCATCTCTGAGTGGCATTACATGAGCAATCAACCCCAACCATCCCTCGGATATAAACCTTCACCGGCTCAATCCGATTGGAGCGCAATAATTACCCACTAAACCACCAGGCGCCAAAATTTGGTTATATGGTTACCACCCAGCGTAGTAAATGGTTTCCTGGTGCACAGGAAACCATTTGGCTTGTCATGCAGTGTAGATTCACCCACAGGCTGAAGGAAGTGGAAAGAATATATATATATATATATATATATATATATATATATATATATATATATATATATATATATATATATATATACACACCGGTACGTGTACAGTATGTATGTATGTATGTAAAAGTATATATACGAGGTCTGTTCAGAAAGTATCCGACCTTAGGCTCTATTAAAAAAAAAAAAAAAAAAAAAAAATGTTGAGCTAGGACACTAATCCCCCTTAAAGTAGGCCCCCTGTGACGACACACGTAGCCCAGCGTTCTTTCCACTGCCTGAAACATATTCAGAGTCAGTTTTCGGTACCTCCTGGAGTCGCTTCGTCGCATTCGTCATAATCTCTTCTCTCGGATGAAGGTTGCCCAGGACATGCTGGAGTGTCCAACATGTCTCTTTGATGACTGTAATCACTGAAGATGAGACTTGGGTGTATGAGTACGACCCAGAAACCAAAACACAGTCGTACCAGTGGAAGCAAGCAGGGTCGCCTCCGCCAAAGTACGACAGGTCTGCAGCAAAGTGAAATGCACTCGCATATATATATATATATATATATATATATATATATATATATATATATATATATATATATATATATATATATATATATATTTCGTACGACTACCGTGTTGTGCATCACGAATACGCACAAGGTCAGACTGTCATCAAACATTAATACCTCGACGTTATCCGTCGTCTTCGTGACGCAGTTCGGTGGAAGAGATCAGACCATCGGAAAGTGGCAAGTTGGAAACTGCACCATGACAACGTCCGTGCCCATTCTTCTCAACTGATTCAGGAATTTTTTGCCAAGCACAACATCCCGCAGGTCCGGCAGGCTTCCTACTCACCAGACATGGCTCCGTGCTGCTTCTGATTACTCCCCAAGCTCAAAATTCCTCTGAAGGGTTCCAGATTTGAATTGAGAGAAAAATCATTACGGATGCGACGAAGCACCTGCAGGAGATGCAGAAAACCGACTTCGAAAAATGTTTCAGGCAGTGGAAAGAACTCTGGGCTACGTGTGTCAAGTCAGAAGGGCCTACTTTGAGAGGGATTAGTGTCCTAGCTCAACAGGTTAGGTATTTATTTTTTTTAAGAGTCTACGGTCAGATACTTGCTGAACAGACCTCGTGCACACACACACACACACACACACACACACACACACACACACACACACACACACACACACACACACACACACACACACACACACAAACATAGGTAGATAGATAGATAGACTGATAGATAATTTTTTACATAAACTGTATGCGCAACATACTTAACATAATAACGCATCACATCCAATAAACTGGTTTGGAAGAAGTGCTATGAAATCTGTCATGCTACATAGAATAAGACCCTATGTAATTGGGAATATAGACAAGAAACTTCCTAACATCTTATCCCACATGTAATCTAATATTGTGCATTATTCTGTTTTTCAGAAGAGGTCCACGTCCGTGTGTGTTGCCGTGTGTGCCAGGTCGCAGGTGAGAAATATTTCGTCTTAATGCAGAGGAAGAACACTCCTTCTATCTTTATCAATCAGTATCTGTTTATTTGTATCTATCTATCTACCGTATCTGTAGATAGATAAATAAGTAGATAAATATACAAATTACGGACAATAACAAAATACATGAAAGTAGATGTTTTGCCCCCTGCTCCAGTGCTCTGTGTGCTCAGTAATGTATCATAGGCTACATTGCAGATTCATCACACAACGCTCGTATTGCTCATTGCTGTTCCAGACAAGATCCTCAAAAATTCTGGGTTTATACCTCCATTTCAGGCTTTCGATATTAACCCTTAAACTTCAGAGGAATACTTTTTTTTTTTTTTTTTTTTTTTTTTTTTTAATGCCTTTGTTACTGAGAAACTTTCCCAGTTCTGAGAGTGAAGAAACTTGTTAGTTAACTTTTAAACCACGGGGAATGACTTATCTGTATTGCTGTGACTAACATTTGTCGATTTTATTTCCAACTGGCAAACCTTCCGAGGGAGTTAAACAGTGGCTAGTTAACTAACTAACTGTATGGAAAAATTAGCTTAGTCGTCGAAGTGTCATGTGTCCTTCAAAACTAATCGTACAGGAATGTGTTCATAGTTGTTGTGGAAGGTTTCTGCACTGCCACTTTTACTGGCGTCTTTCCCATGTCGAAGTTGGTAAAGTATTGTTGTTATGTACTCTGTAGCTTTGTTTTGTTTTTTCACCTTCATCGCTCTGCATATCCACCACTGTTCCACATTACGGTGGCCTGGAAGTAATAATCAGAGTCGAAATTGGTAATATAGAAATAACATATTTGTGCCGCTTACTAACCCTGAAACATCCGTGACTGTGTCTACTGTAGGCTATATGCCATCTAGAAATGTCCACGAATATGCAAACTAAGAATTTGACAGTGCCTGGCTATATTTTAAAAGGAAGGTTTAAAAACATAAATGCGCACTTTGTATATTTGAGGTGGTTTAAGTTGCAGATTTATCAAATTCTGAATTATATTACACTTGGTCTATAAAGTATCGTAACGCTAATCCGGTCTTTACGTTCTGAAACAGCGGACGAACCATATGAAAATGTTCTTTAGTCACTTTTCCTATAAGTTATTTGTGTGCCTGCTGTTATTAGCCCCTCAAAAAACATTACTCTTTTATTGGTGAAGTTAACAATAATTTAGAACTACTTTCCTTTGGAAGAAAACGCGAATGGCAACAGCCTTCATTGTGAACCATTCGATCACCTCCATAAAGATGCTCATTTTGATCACGTTTACAACCATACTTTTTTTTTTTTTTTTTAGGTTCTTAATTTACCATTCAGTAAAAGCCCCAACACTCTGTGGAACACTGTCCCTGAAGGTCAAGCAGGGCGGGGTGCTTGAGAAAAAAAAGAAAAAAAAAAAAAGTATCTTAGGGCATAGAAGGTATAGAAGTAATTATCATTACAGACACAGTAATGAACAGACATACAATGATACATACATGGTACTAAGTTGTTACAGTAATTATCATTACAAGTTTTGAGATGAGTGAAGTGGTACATAGATAAGATACACAAGTATTTGTACATACGTATTCAGACAGGCCCATGGGCACATACATATACGTATATATCTTTCCATATATGTATATATTCACGCACATGTAGCCATAGACATACTGCATGTACAGGATAGTATATAGCTTTACATATATATATATATTCACGCACATGCAGCCATAGACATACTGCATGTACAGGATAGGTACGCATGTACGTAATGGGTATGTGTACAGGCGTGCATACATATACATATGCAAAATGTATATATCTATATCTGTCTATTGCCAGACGCCTTAATCCCATACGGGGTGGCCACAAACAAATCGCCTCCACGTCGCCCTGTCCCCCGCCATTTCACTACCCTGCTCCCAGCTCATCCCCCCCCCCTCTCATGTACCTCTCTGCTCCATCCCTCCATCTCATTCTTGGCCTCACCCACCCTTTCTTCCCCTCCACCTCACTCATACACTCTCCTCGTCAGTCTTACTCTCCATCCTCTCCACATGGCCAAACCACCTCAGTGTTTCTCCTTACGCAACCCATCACATCCACAGCACAACGCTCCTTCACATCCTCATTGTCAGTATGTCTCTCCATGTGACTCCACAGGCTCCTCTCAAATAATTCATTTCCACTGCTCACTCTTGTGTCCCTCCAACAAGGTCCAAATTTCACTTCCGTATATATATATATATATATATATATATATATATATATATATATATATATATATACAGGGAGACATACTGTATATACATTATACACATATACTCGTATATACATATACACCCTACCATAAGTCGGGAAATGTTTTATATGAGCTACCCATTTTAAGCTTAAGAAAATTGGCACGTGAAGGTAAGAGAAAATGCACACGTAGCACTGACTTTACTAAATTTGCTGAACCAACCCATTCAAAATGTGATGTGTATAAGTGAAGTTATTTCATACATTTAATAAATAAGTGTAGTATACATCTTCCAAACCAGAAACACCCTAGACTTTAAAAACACCTTACTCTTCAAAAACACTCTCAGTCCATCCGTCATTCAATCATTAACAAGACGTGAATTTGGAGTAGACATCATGACCGGTTTTGTTCTTGGCTTGTGAAGAAAGAGTGAAGAAAATTAAGCAACCACATGGATTTAGCAGCGTACCTTATTATATTTTAAATGAGAAATAGGCCAGTTATGGAAACGATTTTTTTTTCCCCTTAAACACCCATGGCAGACCGGCTAGTAAGGTTGAATAAAGTAGAAATTATGAGTTTGGCCACAGTGATTGCCTGAATAACTGACTATGTTGAATGTTACTTGTTTTTCTTTAGGAATATAATAATGACGAAATAACCTTACCGGTATGTTGTAGTCACCATAAGACGGAACTGTTTTCGTCCCAGCAAGGCTGCGTGTCGCCCGCCCGTGAGAGGATGAGAAACCCCATCAGCCAGGCGACTTGCTTTGTATCACTCCAGTGCAGAACATTTATATTATTTTTTTATTTTATTATTATTATTATTATTACTATTATTATTATTATTATTAGTAGTAGTAGTAGAAGGATTGGAAGTCAGGTATATTTATTCCCTTGTACAAATGAAAAGGGGAAAAAGAAGTGTGTGGTAATCATAGGGGCATTTGTCTTAGTATAATAGGAAAAGTGTATGGTAGGATACTTATTGACAGAGTTAGGGAAATAACAGAGGAATTATTTGGAGAAGAACAGGGAGGCTTTAGGAAGGGAAGAGGTTGTGTAGATCAGATATTCATTCTTAGATCTTTAGTGGAAAAGTTTCTAGAGAAGGGAAAGAAGTTGTATGCGGCTTTCATGGATTTGGAGAAAGCATATGACAAGGTGGATAGACATGGATTGTGGAAAGTGTTAAGAATATATGGAGTAAATGGGAAGTTGTTGAATGCTGTGAAGAATATGTATAATGGTGCTAAGGCTGCAGTGCGTGTGGATGGTGAACTGAGTGAATTTTTCTCTTTGAAGGTTGGGTTGAAACAGGGACGTGTCATGTCTCCATGGTTGTTCAATCTATACATGGATGGGGTAATAAAAGAGGTACAAGGTAGGGCAGTGGATGTTGGAGTGGCCCTGGTGAGAGAGGGTAGTGTTTAGAATCTCCCTGTGCTGTTGTTTGCAGATGATACTGTGTTATTGAGTGAAGACGAAGGGGAGCTGCAAGGCTTGGTGGATGAGTTTGAGTGTGTGTGTAAGAAACGGAATCTAAAGGTGAATGTAGGGAAGAGTAAATTGATGGTCTTTGAGTGAGGTGAAGTCAGTGAATGTACAGGGAGGTTGGATGGGGAGGAATTGGAGAATGTGAGTACGTTTAAGTACTTGGATAGTGTGATGAGTAAGGATGGAAGTTTGGGGGGTGAAGTATTTGAAAGGGTACAAGGAAGAAGGGTTCCTGGTTCCTTGAATGCAGTGATGAGAAACAGGGAAGTGAGCATGGAAGTGAAAAGTTACTACATAACAATATTGTGATACCAACTCTAACTTATGGAAGTGAAGCTTGGACGTTGTTGGAAGGACACAAGTCAAGAGTGAGAGCAGTGGAAATGAGTTATTTAAGAGGAGTCTGTGGAGTCACATGGAGAGACAGGCTGACGAATCAGGATATAAAGAAGCGTTGTGGTGTGGATGTGGATGTGATAGGAAGCGTTAGGAGGAACACACTGAAGTGGTTTGGCCATGTGGAGAGGATGGAGGGTGAGAGACTGATGAGGAGAGTGTATGTGAGTGAGGTGGAGGGGGGGAGAGGGAGGGGGAGGCCGAGGATGAGATGGAGGGATTGGGTGGAGAGGTATATGGGAGAGGGGGGGGGGTGAGTTGGGAGCAGGCAGTGAAATGGCAGGGGACAGGGCGACGTGGAGGCGATTTGTTTGTGGCCACCCCGTACGGGATGGAGGCGTCTGGCAATAAAGAGATAGATAGAAAGATAGTAGTAGTAGTTGTTGTTGTTGTTGTTGTTGTTATTATTATTGTTTTGTTGTATAGCATAAGAAATGCCCTTCAGAGATCAGAGTGAAGAAGTTAGAACTAGTCTCCTTTAAGGTCTCTTAGGTTGTTCATATTGGGCCAAGGATGAAGTGAAGATGATTTGATGAGCAGGCTATACGTCAATATATATATATATATATATATATATATATATATATTTATTTCAGTGGTCTCGGTATCATAGATGGATTTTATTGTGCGGATGAAAGAAACGTCCTGTATACCAGTGATTCGTGGAAAATTTTGCAATCAGATAATAAGGATAGTTTGCTATAATTTTGCGTTTTTAAGTGGCCTGTTGAAGTAATTTTTGTTTTCTCGTGGATGTCGTACCTCCAGCTTTACGACACACACACACACACACACACACACACACACACACACACACACACACACACACACACACACACACACACACACACACACACACACACACACACACACACACACACACACACACACACACACACACACACACACACACACACACACACACACACACACACACACACACACACACACACACACACACACACACACACACACACACACACACACACACACACACACACACACACACACACACACACACACACACACACACACACACACACACACACACACACACACACACACACACACACACACACACACACACACACACACACACACACACACACACACACACACACACACACACACACACACACACACACACACACACACACACACACACACACACACACACACACACACACACACACACACACACACACTGGCTTGTTTACTTAACCATAGGATTTGCAGTGGACGCGTATGCAAGATTGGATCGCATGTTTCGTAAATTTAAACGAATTCCATAAATAATTAAGATCGTATAATGAAAAACATATAGCTGGTCGACACCCGCTGTTATTGGGTAAGTATTATTATTATTATTATTATTTTCTTTCGTTTTCATCATTGCATTTTTGTCTGCCTCCCTTTTCAAGTCCTTGGCCCACTCTAAACAAGAGTGGTGCATCAGCAAGTCATCATGATGCTGTTTTTGGTGGTTCAAATGATGAAGCAGACAGACTAGGGCCGGATACACAGAATTATTAATCCCTTCACTGCGGTGACGATTTCTACTGGTTTATTTTTACTACCTCCAGACGAATTTATTGAACTTACGGGAAGCCTTTTGCAGTGGAAAGGTCTGTGATTGTTGTATTTAATCTCCTTGTTTCGAAAAGCCCCTCTTAAACTAAATAAACTGTAATAAGAATGAAAATGACTTCGGCTTGAAGTGGTCAATGGCGCAGCAGTCATTACTTAATTTTCGGCGGTAGGCCTGTACTGAAAACATGACTGTTACTGCCCTGTATGCAGGACATGAACGAGGTTGTTTTAAACGATCAGGCCCTGGTGTAATGATGATCGGTGATTTTTTTAGTGGATAATATTAAATCGTTCTTCCACCCAGCTATGACCACACTACTGCACTTGTATACTGTGTGATGGCTCAAGAGTGGGACGAGCTGTTCAGTCGATTTTGCCGGTGCATTGCGCAATGCGTCTAACGATTTGGAAATTGATGCTTAAGAGGGGATTTCTCAGTATGGACTTCACAAGTTGTTTCCCTTGCCATTGCTGCAGCTGCTGCTTCTTTTTATTCATGTAGTGATGGAATTTTGGGGTGACAACATTTCGTCGTATATTTTGTATCTGGTACCGAAATGATGGCGTCCCTTTGTATAGTGAGAATTTACTGTTTCTAATAGTTTACTGTGCCTGTCTATCGTTTTTGCCTCCAACTTCAGGATTCTTTACAGAACAGCGTTGATTAACACAAAAGTAAATTTGATGGCTTGGCCAGGTACGTTGATTGAATGTACGAGCTTAACTGACTTGAGGTGGGTGATCGTGCAAATGCCGATGGTCCATGATTATGCAACGAAGGGCCTAACCCCTTAACTTTGAGGATATTATCTTTAAGTGCACTTTTGGTCCCTCCCTCTCGTGTAGGAGGAGTTAATGAAGGATGTATTATTGTTTTCTCCCTCTTGTATAGGAGATACTGAAGGGTGTATTTGACCCGTACATCTGAAATATTCTCTCTGAAAGTGAATAAAATTGTCCGTCAGCAGTCATATTATTGAATAAGATTAATAATGTCTTCTGACTGAAGGAATTAATGCTAGATTCACTTTGCATTGAGGAGGCCAGGGATGGGAGTGTATATTGGTGAGATATTTAATCCCTTTAAGCCAATGACGTGTATTTTTAGTTTCCCTTTGCTGTCTATTAATATTTATCTTAGGAGAGACTTTCCAAACAGGAGTTACCTGTATCCTACTTTCACCCCTTTTGTACGGGAGGTGTATCCTTGGGAATAATATTGTCTGGAGGCAACACGAATAAACAAGGAGCACTCAAAGGGAGACACACCCGCGCCCACTAATTGGTCTAAGGGTCAAGCATTTGGCTTTGCTGTGTGACCTTGACGTTCAACCAATTGTTGTTAGAATCAACTTAAATCATTCTTGCCTGACCCTTAACACTTCCACAAAGTTTCGTCCAGATCAGACACTGAGTTGACTTAGCCCTAGGACCTTAAACTTGGTCCTATTCTTGTGGTCTTGAACTCTAACTGTCCTCAAAATTGTAACCTTTATCCTTGCCTTAACCTGATCCCTGCAACAAGGTTTGGACTAAATCGGATAAAAACTACTTATATTGACCTTGCCAAGTATCCATGACCTAAAAACAACTGTTCTAAAAACAGTAAGTGCTGATCGTCACCCTTCAGTCAAGTTGGTTTAGATCAGAGCAAGACTGCTTTAGTTATTTTGTTCAGACACAAACTCACGGGTCGAGTTTTGACTTTGCCCTCTGACCTTGACCCTTGACTGATTGCTCTCAATATCGAATCCCTTCGTTTTTGCCTTACCTTCAGCCCGACAACCAAGTTTGGTAAAATGTGGATAAAAACTTTAAGCTGACCATACTAGCTAAGTATTTTACCTAGCCCTGTGACATTGACCATTGAGTTTTTATTCTTAAAAACAATCGGTCCACTCCATGACTGACCCTCAACATTTCCATCAAGTTTGATTAAAGTCAGTTAAAATTATTGTTATTTTGTTTAAACGCGCGCGCTTGCCGGCCAAAACGATACTTCTCTCTCGCTATGCGAGCGCTTCTTGATAGGATGCATCAATTTGAAAAGATCCCATCCAGCGAAGCCTTTACTTCTCTGCTGCCTCTTCCGCACAAAGGATATTGGCGATAATTACTAGAATTACTAGAACAGTTACATTGCAGTCCTTAATGAGTTCCACACAGCACCAGTGAAGCTTAGCCCCTCAGATCGGTGACGCATTTTTTTGTTCTGCTATAATTTTTTTTTTTTTTTAACCCTAGGATAGTCTTTTCGAACTGGAGACGTTAGATAGAGCCTTAAACTACTTCACAACTACAGGTTCTTCCAGAGCTAAATAAAAGTGTTCGAAGATAGTTAGAATAATATGATACATGAGTGAACTTGGAGGGTAAACACGCTGTAGAGAATATGGATTCTTTTCGTGGAGAAGCAGTACTGAAGCCAAGTCTCGAGAAATGGGAAGGTCAAGGTGGGAGCAAGCTCTGTTCTGGGGGTGTGGGGGCACTGCTGTACAGTGTGCATACACTAAATAATCCAAAATTTCAAATAGGGGTTGTCACTTCGAAGGCCAAGGGTCTGACAGGGGTGCCATGGCCATCCGTAACTGCGCCATTGCGACCAGTACTTATTGCCCGCTGGTGCTGGTGGCAATGAGTCACTTGCGGTCTTCTCTGGACTCTGTGGTATTATCGTTACTACCCGTTTATTCGGCTTCTTTGCATCTCTCATTCAGCCTTTTACTGATGTAGGTCCATTTGAATAACTAGTAAAGCAATACGTAAATAACTCTGTTTAGATTAGTTCCTCAGTTTAAAAGAGTGAGTTAGCCTGGTCCGCCGAGAGTGTTTATATGACCGAGAATAATATGAGGAACATGATAGTGTTGTCAGGTACTTCAATAAGCTTGTGAAATAATCTGTGCAAATGATGTTTTGGGGTGACACACGTAGTGAACAAGCCTACATCTTTTCTATCCTTAGTGACCTAGAGCAGCTTGTACAGCACCCTACCCGCATCCCTGACCGCCTTGGAGAGTTCCAACATACTTGACATCTTCCTTACAAGTAATCCTTCAGCTTACGCTGTTAATCTTTTCTCTACGTTGGGCTCCTCCGATCGCAGTCATATCACCTTAACCTGTCCTGTTGCTTCAGTAAGGCCTGTGGACCCTCGCAAGAAGCGGCGGCTGTGGCACTTTGGAGCTGCTGATTTGGAGGCCCTAAGGCAGTACTTCTTTTATTTTCTCTGGAATTGGTTATTGCTTCCATGGCCGAGAGCCATCTGAGTGAGCCTTGCGCATTACGGAGGTTATTCTAAGGCATACATTCCTTTCAGATATCCTGTGCCTAATGAAAAAAAAAAAAGGTTCAGTCACGCATGTTCTAATGCTGTCCACAACAAGAAGGCCTACAAAAGGTACCGGAGCCAACCTACCCCTGAATCTCATCTCATTTATGTTTCTGCCTGGAATCGTACTAAGTCTGTTTTTCACTTTGATAAAAATATTTTCATTCGTACCAAATGCTCTGAACTCTCGAACTCAAATTCTTCCCACTCCTGGCACCATGCCAAAAACATTTCTAACATTGTTGCCTCACCTCATAGGCCTTTCCTCCTCTTTTCCGCTCGGATGGCTCTGTAGCTGTTCCTTCTACCTATAAAGCAGAACTCTTTGCTCAGACTTTCTCCTCCATTTCCGCCGTAGACGAATTCCTGTGCTGTTCTTCCATAACTTCCCTCCTCTGACTTCGTCATGGCTGACATTAAAATTTCTTCAGTTGATGCGTTTTCTGCCATCACTGGCCTCAATACTAACAAGGCATATGGGCCTGATGGGGTCCCTTCTGTTGTTCTCAAGAACTGTGCTTCTTTGCTTACACCCTGCCTAAGTAAACTCTTTCGCCTTTGTCTGTCACCATGTACCTTTCCCTCCTGCTGGAAGTTTGTAGTCATTCAGCCTGTCCCAAAGAAAGGTGACCATTCCCATCTCTCCAACTATTGCCCAATTTCATTGACGTCCTGTGTTTCAAAAATTTTCGAGTATTCTTAACAAAAAAAAAAAAATAATATTAAAAAAAAATAAAGCATCTCTCCTATCACAACCTTCTTTCTGATCATCAGTATGGGTTCCGCCAGGGATATTCCACTGGCGATCTTCTCACATACCTTTCAGACTCGTGGACATCCTGCTTTCGGGACTTTGGTGAGAGCTTTGCCATTACATTTGACATCTCAAAGGCTTTCTGTCGAGTCTGACTTAAGTCTTTGATTTCCAGACTACCCTCTTTTTGTTTCTATCCTTCCATCTGTACCTTCATCTCTAACTTCCTTTTTAGTCGTTCTATAGCTGCTGTTGTAGATGGCCACCGTTCTTATCCTAATGCTATCAATAGTGGTGTTCCTTAGGGCTCTGTCCTATCACTAACCTAAGTTGTACATCTAACCCTATCCATTCATACACTGATGACTCCACCCTTCACTTTTCCATTCGTTTCCCGCAGCGTCCATTTCAGCAGTTACCTCAGCAAACAAGTAATGAAACTATGGCACACCTAATGTTTGACTTGGCACAAATCTCAGATTGGGATAAGTAATCTTGTTATTTTTAATGCATTAAACTCTCAGTTCTTCCATCTATCAAACCGACACATTCTGCCGCAGGAGTATCTTCTAATTTTTGACAATGTGCAACTCAATCCTGGATCATCTTTAAACATATTTGAAGTTTCATTCTCTCGGGGTTTATCTTAGAAAGATTATAAGTATTACTCTCTTGTAAAATCTGCTTCCAGGAGATTATTTGTGCTAAGCTGAATCCGTGCCTTCTTTACTCCAGCATAGTTGTTGACTTTATACAGGGGTTTTATTCGCCCCTGTGAAGAGTACAACTCTCGCGTGTGGGGAGGCTCCCCACACACAGTTTTCTCAACAAGGTGGATTCAAGTGTTTTTCGTCACATTAACTCGCCTCTTCTCACTGGCTCCCTTCAACCTTTGTCTCTTCGCCGCACTGTTGCATCATAATCTTTTTTCTATCGCTACTTCAGTGGTCACTGCTCCTCTGAACTGTCTGCTTCCATCCCTCCACCACTACGGCGGGCGCGTAGCACCCGGCTAGCAACAAACTGTCATTGCTTTCCTGTCCAACTCTAATGCAAGAGTTAACCGTTATTCCCAGTCCTTCACGTATGCAACAGGTCATCTCCGGAATTGTCTCCGTCTGTTTGTATTTCCAACTTCCTATGATCTCCAGTCTTTCAGACGCAGTGTGTCCAGGCATCTCGAAATGAACGGATCTTGAATTTGGCTCTCTGTTACCTTGTTTTGTTTTTTAGAGGGAACAATATGCAGGCTCCTGGCCTTTGGTTCCTTCTTCCCTGCATTAAAAAAAAGACTGCAGTTCAGAATTTTGCATTGCCCAGTCACAGTCGCCATGGTAATTAAAAAAAAAAAAAAATCATTCTGATACAGGAACAGCCTTTATGCAGAACATTTGTATCAAGGCTCTTTAAGGAAGGGGGAAGGAAATGCATAGATATTGAACTGAAGCAAATAGGTCTGGTGAAAAGTCCCCCATCCCCTTACGTACCCAACCACTCACCTCTCTTCCAAGACAAAATACTTAGCCAGCAACAGTGTCGACTTGGTTTAAATTGTGATCCGTATAAGCTGGTTAAAACGCTGAATACATACCACATTTTGACCGATATTTTTGCTGGGTATTAGTTAGACTATTGAAATATGCTAGTACTGTCTGCAGGTCACTAAATTAGTTGTTTAGCGACAGTAGAGTTACAGAGATGTTGTGTCTGAATAATCAAAATGTTGTATTCACTGACTAACTGAAATGTTGGGCCACTGGTATGGAGAGGCGCAGGTGGTGAGAGACACCGCGTTAGCAGGGTGCTGAATACTGAAAATTGCTGATTACCTTTTAAACTTACTAGGACCAATTAATGTCTTCTCACATATTCATCAGACACTGACAGTTCTCTTTCCAAGACTGGCCATGTGAACATTTGGTTAGTTCACACATCTGCCGGTAGCTGCGTGACATCTTGAGTACGGTGACGTCCAATATATATATATATATATATATATATATATATATATATATATATATAATCATCAGGCGTCCGAGTATCCACTGTAGGACCGGCCTATCCCGACCGAAGTCGGGACGATACAGCCAATGTATCTCCAAGTGGCTTAGGCTGTCTGTTAGAGATTGTATGTAGGGTGAGAAGTGCTAGTAAGTGTAATTGTAGTGTCGTAGTGGCTCTGGATGTGTGTGTAGTCTGTGAACCAAGTGTTATCGGTCCGCGCAAGCCGATTGGGTGCAAGCATACTTTATAGTAAGCGACACTGGTTCAACCGCAGCACCCTTTGTGTCCACCAGTGCAGTACGTGGCCGGGTGAACACTCTCACACTTTATTACCCTGGCAGGGCGCGAACCCTGGTTCACCCGTGTACGACACGCACACTCTACCACTGTACCAGAGAGGCTTCATATATATATATATATATATATATATATATATATATATATATATATATATGTGTGTGTGTGTGTGTGTGTGTGTGTGTGTGTGTGTGTGTAATTTTTTTTGTTACCTCCGGATATTGTTATTCAGCTTGGCAAAAACTGATGGTGAAGAGATAAAATGTAAACTTCATTAAGTTATGCACGGTGAAGAGGTAAAATACAAAGTCTATTAAGTTATGTGTGGTTAGGAGGTAGGACACGAACTCAAGTTATGTACGAGAGATAAAATACAAACTCCATTAAGTTACTTATGGTGAAGAAGTAAATACAAACTCCATTAAAATTATTTAATTAATGCACGAGATTTCCAATAGCTGAATGAAACTGGTATTAACGAGCATTAAGTTTGGCGTCTTCGTACTAAGTAGATTAGCACACAAGACCTTGAGTGCGTGTGTGTTACCGGAGTGCTGATGGGTTGAGTGCATGTGATTTGCAATAGAAGAACAAGTTAATAAATTCTGATGTGCCCATTTTGTCGCAGTAGGTTCTAGTTAGGGTGTGTGTGTAGACTCCGTAGAAATCTGAGTGGCGTCGGATGTCAAGTGTGGATGCAGCTGTTAGTATGTTTATACGTGTACACTTGTGGAGGTTAAAAGGTGTGTGTGTGTGTGTGTGTGTGTGTGTGTGTGTGTGTGTGTGTGTGTGTGTGTGTGTGTGTGTGTGTGTGTTTGTGTGTGTGTGTGTTCTTACCTACCTAATTGTTCTTACCTAATTGTATCTTTACAGGAATGAGTCAAGCTCGTACTGTCCCGTGTCTTAAACCATAATTATCATAAATATCCTTAAATTTGTGAATTGTTTTGGCACACACTATTTCATTCGGTAGTGCATTCCATTGATCAATTGCTCTGTTCGGGAAACTGAATTTCCTTACGTCTTTATCACCTTTCTTATGCAGTTTTTTGCAGTGTCCTCTTACTGATGCTTCTCCATATGTTAAGTAATCATTTATGTCTCTTTTCTCCTTTCCTGATATGCACTTATATAGCATTATCATGTCACCTCTTTTCCTTCTCTCCTGTAGTGTTGGTAGATTCAGTTTATTTAGTCTTTCTTCGTAGCTTAGGTCCCTTAAGCTTGGTATCCATCTTGTAGCGGCCCTTTGAACTTTTTCAATCTTGTCTATATGCTTTTTGAGATGAGGACTCCAGACTACTGATGCATATTCCAGGGTTGATCTAATGAGTGATGTTATTATCCTTCTTAGCATGTCTTCATTTATGTATGTGAATGCTATTCTCATATTTGCAAGCAGTGTATACATGTTCCGTACCTTCTCGTTGATGTGGTCAGCCGGAGATAGTCTGTTATTGATAATCACACCTAGGTCTTTCTCTCTTTCTGATGTGTATAGGGTTTTATTTCCTAACTTATAATCCCAATCAGGTCTTTTTCCACTTTTACCAAACTTGATTACATGACACTTGTCCACATTGAATTCCATTTGCCGTGTGTGTGTGTGTGTGTGTGTGTGTGTGTGTGTGTGTGTGTGTGTGTGTTGGCTACAAGATCTTACTACCCATACCGAGATGTCATGAATGAGGTTCCCGAGTACATACTGTTACTCTAAAGGTGAAAAAAAAGCTTAGCAAAGATGAAGCCTACACACGCGAAACCCGGGGGAAATAAGGATAGACTAGGTAATTTTACATGCAAGGAGATATTCACTCTAGCACAAAACCGCATGCAGCTAAACATATTCTAACCGAGTCTTGACCTGCTGTGCCTAGGAACTATCAGCTGTTTCTTCTGGTAGCCGATTCCAGGTAATTATTTCAGACCTTGTATATGAAGAACCACGTAATGTCATGGTGAAAACGCCTAAGTAAGTGTTCCTCCCGAGATTCCTAGTTATCGTCCGCTTTTAGCAAGGCAAGGCGATATAGTTTCTGGTGTGTGTGTGTGTGTGTGTGTGTGTGTGTGTGTGTGTGTGTGTGTGTGTGTGTGTGTGTGTGTGTGTGTGTGTAACTACTGCCAAAATATGTCGAAAAGTTGTGGGCAAATTTTCAACAAACCTTCAGGAAATAGCAACTATGTGGATGTTCAGAAGCCTATTACTACTGGTCAAGTTTTGATCAAAGACGAAGGAATGCCAGCCTCCATTTATATTTAATATGGATTGGCTTTTTGTGAAACTCGGTGACTGATTACCGTAGAGTTTTGCAAATTTTCGTCAAAGTTTGTACATTAGGTAGCCTGTACGTTAGGCTACAACTTATTTTGGCGGACGATTAGCATTCAGTCCCCGAATACTTTTGTTTCATTGTTTTGATATTATGCTGACAGATGATAATTTCGAAACCATGAAGGATTAAAACAAAATAAGTTAGCTGTTCGTACAAATGCCTAGTCAAGCGAAAAAAGGCCTGATGCTTGCCTTCTTTGGTATGTTATGTGCCTGATGGCTGGAATCACTTTAGTAACCCGTGCCTGGACTCTCTCAAGCCTCAAATAACGTTTAGTTTCGGCGACCTGAACTGCGCAGCATATTGCAGACGCGGCCCTAGAAAAATACTCTACAAAGAAAGGACTGTTTCCTAGTTTCTGCACCCAAACTGTCTCTTTATATAACTTAGAAACGTCTCTCTCTCTCTCTCTCTCTCTCTCTCTCTCTCTCTCTCTCTCTCTCTCTCTCTCTCTCTCTCTCTCTCTCTCTCTCTCTTTCAGAGCAGTTTAGAAACTTAAAAGATGCTATTAATGCAATTGAAGGCATTTACTAAAGAGGGTAGTTGGTTCTTGGATTTTCAAAACCAGTGGGCATCACCCTGAAACTTCACAGGTTGAACTGCTATGTCACCGTTCAGACCACGCCCGTACTTAGTTCTTGTATCATCTGGCATAAGGAGGCATTACCTTCTTGCGCTGTGTTGTCGGCACGGTGCTCAGAGGTGTGTGTGTGTGTGTGTGTGTGTGTGTGTGTGTGTGTGTGTGTGTGTGTGTGTGTGAGAGAGAGAGAGAGAGAGAGAGAGAATTTTGTAGATAAACATGTCTGTAAGGATAAATGCACGTGTGTGTGTGTGTGTGTGTGTGTGTGTGTGTGTGTGTGTGTGTGTACAGGTGCTGTGTTATTGGCAGTGCAGTAATCTCAGGTGTTGTGTGCCCAGGGTCAGTGTGTTATAGTGAGGTGCATAAGGTGTGGTGTGTGGAGCGAGGCGTGTGCTGTGCTGTGGAACTTTACTGGCGCTGTTTTCACCTGACGGAACAAGGCTATTTAGGAAATTGTACTTTTTTTCAGAATCGGACATTTTCTTATACATATTTTGCGATGATGTTGGTCTAGTTAAGAGTAGGAAGAAGACCTCGTTGCACTGTGGCGCTTTCTTATCATTACGTTTTTCATCCCCTGATATAACATAGGCCACAAATAGGGGATTCCTAGACCGTGGACTTATGAAAGTTTTTTTTTTTTTTTTTTTTTTTTTTTACCCGGCTCATATGATCAGATTATTTGCATCAGATTATATGTCCGATTATGACTTCAGAGTGATAATGCCCGAAGTCGCAGGTGTGTGAAATTCGATTAGCCTTTTATATGAGATAGGAATGATTCTCTTTGCTTTATGGTCAAATCGAATCTCCAGTCTGATTACATTTGGCCCGTAACCGTGCTCAAGTGGCTTTAGAGTCTTCATCATTTTAGAGGAAATTGATAACGTGTGAGTGTTTGCGCTCGCCCCTCGGTGTGGTGGGCAGTGATCTAGAAATCGATACTGGCACCCTTACGAAATTACTCAAGAAAAATAAAATATGTTGCAGTTAATGAAGAGAAGGGCGAGTAGCGAAAGATTTGGTAATATCAGTGATGAACAGAAATCAGTTATCGTAAAATCACTCCCAGTAATGATGTACTTGTTAATATTTCATAACATGGAAATAACATTAATACAGTACCGTATAGCAGAACAGTGTAATGGGTATTCACAGTAGTGTTAGTAAAATGTTGCATAATGATTTTTGGCTAACTGTGGACATAGCTGTGAACAGGTGACAACCGTGTATGCAGGAGTACAGTGGATGAAAACAGGCAAATGCTGTAGCTGTATTATTACCATGAGTTTACAAATATGATGTAAGCTGCGTTTTTATCATGTATTCTAATAGACTGGATTCGAAGCCTTTGCGATAAAACCAGTCTACTTTTTTTTTGGGGGGAGGGGGGAGGTCTGTGTATTAAAAATCCGTCCCTTTCCCCCCTCCCTTCCCCAATCAAGATCGTTTCATCACTCCGTAGTGAGCTGAGGAGTGTCGGTGTTACTCTACATATACAGCAGTCTCTTGGAGAAATGGAAATTAGACAACAAGAATGAGTGACAATAAATTCTACTGCAGTTGCACCATTTAAATGAAAGTAAATTGCAGGAGAGTATTAGATGGCAACTGTAGCAAGTTATGAACAAAACTGAGCATTGCGGGAATGTTTACAATACGTAGTTGGATGATTAAAGTTCTTTTTCTTATGTAAGGAAACAGGAACCAAAGCTAGGAGCCCGCAAGATTTTTCGCTCTAAGAGAAAATACAAATAAGAGAACATAAAGCCAAATTCAACATTCTTTCATTGCGACATGCCTGGACACAGCGTTTGAAAGACTGGAGGTCATAGGCAGTAGGAAATACAGACAGAGGAAGACAGTTCCAGAATAAACCTGTTGAATACATGAAAGACTAGGAATAACAGTTAACTCTTGCATGAGAGGGTTGGACAAAAAAAGGGATTTTTTTTTTTTTTTTTTAAGTGTCCGACTCTGGGCATAGGCTTCACAGCCTGCTATCAAGGCCCAGTAGTCCTCGTACATACCATACACCTCTACATGTCACCACTTCGGCGCCAGCACCCACCGTCCATATTGAACACGTGCTAGGGCTGTCTCATACAGGACTGGTGTATTGGTATTAGCGGGGGTATTTTTACGACCTGTCGGCGGGGCCTCTGGTAGATCAGTAAAGCCTAATTTAATGAAATTCAAATCCTTAAACTGTTCCCTGCCCCGGCGGGAATTTGAACCTGGGTCCGTTAGGACTGCAGACCACCTCTCCACCGATTGAGCCACCGCGTTTTTATTTTTTTTTAATGTGTGTTCGACTCTGGGCATAGGCTTCACAGCCTCCTCCCAAGGCCCAGTAGTAGTCCTCCTACATACCATACACTTCTACATGTCACCACTTCGGCGCTAACACCCACCGCCCATACTGAATACATGCTAGGGCTGTCTCATACAGGACTGGTGTTCTGGTATTAGCCGGGGTATTTTTACAACATGTCGGCGGGGATTCTGGTACATCAGGAAAGTCTGTTTTTATGAAATTCAAATCCTTAAACTGTTCCCTGCCCCAGCGGGGATTTGAATCTGGGTCCGGTTGGACTGCAGGCCACCTGTCTACCGACTGAGCCTCCGGGTGCTATGTGTCCCCCGTAGCAGTGGAGGGATGCAAGGAGATAGTTCAGAGGAGCAGTGACCACTGATGTAGCGATAGAAAAGAGATAAAGATGCAAGAGTCCGGCGACGTGACAGAGGTTGAAGAAAGCCAGTATGAGGAGGAGAATTAATAAGACGAAAATCCTTTGACTCCACCTTGTTGAGATGAGCTGTACGTGGGAAGCCTCACCACACGTGATTTGTACTCTACACAGCGGCGGGAATAAATCCCGTGTATAAAGTCAACAACCATGTGGGGTAAAGAAGTAACGAAGCGCTTGTTTCATCTCTAAGTTGGGTTATTTTTGTAATATACAGCAGACTTTCCACACGAACAGGAGTGTGAGAACCAAGAAGTTGTGGTAAAATACCTTGTGATGGTCAGCACCAAGTACGGCTAATTTTACTTTCATGTCCCGATTGATTTTCCTTTATTTACTTGGGTACCAGCGGTCTGTGCCGAAGATGGCCATGGTTTGATAACAGATGTGTTATTAATACCGAAGGTATCGATAACATGATTAGTTTTATCGTTGTCTGTAATTTTTCGTTTCTGCTAAGCCATATATTTGTAGGTAGAAACCATGCGGCTCAAGCAGTGCTTTCAATCTTAAAAGGTCCAGCTTGGACGACAAATGCGCCGTAAAAAGCTGTTTTTCATGGGATTAATTAAGTGAATTATATATCAGTACTTAGAAGCTTGCCAGGCGTGTGTTAATCTTTGGATTAACTTTTGGCAGATGATCTATGTAGCTCAGATGAGATCCTTAGTAGTGAAAGATTTAGAAAGTGTTCCGTTAACCAGAGACTTGTTTGTGCGGCGCCCTCAATTATATTTTTCTTTTTACTAGCCACAGACAACTTTGTTTATTTTAGGAAATGTCATTCATTAGGAAAGAAAAGGAAATAGCTTTGAATTCAACAAAGCCTAGATTATAGAAAATGTGTAAAAAAGAGAGTGTACAGGTATCAGGTCCGATGGTAAAAAATGCGGTAGAAAACAGGTGTTTAATAGCAATTGATGAAGGGAGAGTCTGGGTGTATGGGTAATGTGGGTAATGCTGCGGACAGAGTGAGGGTGTTGGTGGTGTGGGTGATGCCGTGTGATCGATGCCAGGGTTAATGACACTGGTCCGGGATGTGGGAGCGTCTTCACCTATGTTTGTCTATAGCTACGGGGCGTTGATGTGGTAGGCTGCGTGTTTGTGGGTAACATATGTATTTATAATAATGATAATAATAATAATGATGATGATCATGATAATAATAATAATAATAATAATAAATGATAATGATGATAATAATAATGGTAATGATGATAATGATAATATAGTAATTGCAGCAGCATTGAAAAGCACTGGTACGGATATTTTCTTTATTATCTGCATCCCATCTCAGCTTCCAGCGTTATAGTAAAGAAAATATCAACATCTTGGCACTGTGAATTCAAAGTGAGCAGTATAGTTTTTGTTATCCTGGAATGAAAGGAATACGTGTTTGGTAGGCTGTAAGTCTTACAAGCTTCGTAATACCTTGTTCTTACTATATTTGCAGCTGTCTGTCTATCTATATATCTAGGCTGCTTCCTCCAAGGAAAGAGAGGTAGCCGAGACAGGACGACACACTCCCAATTTACTCATCCATTCAAACACATTCATTCCCATCTTAGCCCCAAAGGGGAGAAGGGACAGATCCTCACCGCACCACACCGCACGAGGGTCAACTGAGCAGTGCAATCAGTGACATCCTCAGCCGGACCCGACAGCAGAGCTAGTTTACCCACGCCACATCATAACAGACCCATCCCGTTACCCACACCTGACTTGATCAGCTGATCAGAGAAATGCGGGAGAATATCCCCTCAGGGCTGCGTCATCATTTATTCATTATTAATTTCTCTCCATTCATTTCTGTCACGCATAGCCACTCTTCCTTGCTCAACAGACATCCCTCTCGCATCCAGTGCTCTTTTCACACTGTCCATCCATTCTATTCGTGGTCTTCCTCACAGCCTTACACCTCTCAGATCAGACTAGTTATCTTTTTCACCAGTCGCTCATTATCCATTCTCTCCATATGGCCAAACCATCGCAACACCCTCTTCTCAACTCTACCAGCCATCTCCCGAACAACTCCAGTTCTCCTTCACACTTCACCATTTCTCACTCGATCCATACGCGTCACCACACATACTCCTCAGACACCTCATCTCCATTACATTCAAACTTTTCCTCTTTGCTACACCCACATTCCATGTTTCAGCCCCATATAACGCAGTCGGTACCACAACACCCTCATGCAGCCTTCTCTTTACATCCATTCTAAGCAAACGACATCTAAACACTTTTTCTTTCCTCCCAGCACCTTTCGTACTTCATTCATTCTAAACTTCACTTCTGCATCTATTCTTCCATCCATAGAAACATGTGACCCTAAACACTGAAAACACTCTACTTCCTCAAGCAACTCACCATTCAAAACTCTATTCATCCTCTTACCATCTACCAACACTTCATCACTTTATTCTTATTCTCATTTACTCTCAATTTCCTCCTTTCACACACCCTTCCAAACTCCTCTACCAACTGTCTCAATCTCTACTCTGAATCAGCCACCAGTGCAGTATCATCTGCAAACAGCAGCTGCTTTAGATTCCACTCACTACCATGTGTGGAGTACAACTCTCATGTGTGAGAAGGCTCCCCACATACAGCTCTTCTCAATAGGGTGGAGTCAAGGCTTTTTGTCTCATTAACTATCCTCCTCTTACTGACTCCCTTCAACCTCTGTCTCTTCACCGCACTGTTGCATCTTTATCTCTTTTCTATCGCTACTTTAATGGTCACTGCTCCTCTGAACTGTCTGCTTGCATTCCTCCACCTCTACGACGGGCGCGTAGCACCCGTCTGGCAGCAAACTCTCATCCCTTTTCTGTCCAACTCTCTAATGCAAGAGTTAACCGTTACTCCCAGTCTTTCATTTATGCAACAGGTCAGCTCTGGAACTGTCTCCCTCTGTCTGTATTTCCTGCTACCTATGATCTCCAGTCTTTCAAACGCAGTGTGTCCAGGCATCTCAAAATGATCGGATCTTGAATTTGGCTCTCTATTGTATTTTGTTTTTCTCTTGGAGGGAACTGTTACTGCGGGCTCATGGCCTTTGGTTCCTTCTTCCTCGCATAAAAAAAAAAAAAAGACTCAGACCTCCACCAAACACGCATGCATTCACTTCCCTTACAACACCATCCATATAAATATTAAACAACCAAGGCAACATCACACATCCCTGCCGCAGCCCCACTCTCACAGGAAACCAATCACTCGCAGTATTTCCCACATGCTTTACTATTTACATAAAAACTTTTCAGTCCTTTTAGTAACCTACCATCAAGTCCATACAATCTTAAAACAGTCCACAAAGCCTCCCTATCAGTTCTTTCATACGTTTCCTCTAAATCCACGAACGCCCAAAGCACATCCTTTACCTTTCGCTAAATACTCTTCACACACTTGTCTCACAGCAAACACCGGACCCACGCATCCCCTCCCTCTCCTAAAGCCACACTGCTTATCACCAATCACTCCATCTGTACCCTTTCTAACGCTTTTAATAAACACTCTACCATGCACCTTACCTACAACACTCCAACAGACTTATACCCCTAAAGCTAGTACATTCGTGCTTATCACCCATACCTTTATACAACGGGACCACACAAGCACTTGCCCAGTCAGTTGGCAGCATACCCCTCACAAAGCACACATTCAACAATCTTACTAACCAGTCAACAATAGTCGCTCCACCACCTTTCAGGCATTCCACAGCACAGCCACCCATACCTGCAGCTTTCCCTGCTTTCATCTCCTTTACTGCCTCGTCCACTTCCTCCTTCGTGATCAAAGAATCATTCAACTCTCCCAACACATTTATTCTCTGTACCCTTCCATCCGCCACAATCTCAGCCTCCTTTGCAACTGAAATACCATAATTTTAATACTTAGCAGATTCGGAGAGCAGTATTCAAGTTTTTCGTTCGGTGTGTCATATTGCCGAACGGTCATCTTGAGTATTTTCATGTATGTCTTATTTACTAATTTAATCATTTATACAAAGTTTGATTAGCAGAAAGCAGAAGATGAGAGCTGGGTAGTATAAGGAGCAATCAACATAATAGTGAAATGAGCTCAGCTATGTTCACCCTCCAATCCTAACAACTTCTACCACCATCCTAACTTCGACTACCACCACCATCTTAATTTAAGTGTGCTGCTTAACCTTTCAGTTAGATGTATTTTGTACACTTATGTTCTTGCCAGCACCTGAAGATTTTAATAAGATTGACAGACTTTTTGTACTGGAGAGATGAGATTCAGTGTTAATTAGCTCGTTCAGTGCCACAGTTTAATGAAATTTTTGTATAAAGTCGTCTGATGGCAGCAAGAAATACATAAAAAATGTCTCACTTTATGACACGGTTATATGCTCAATCTGCCACGCCACCCTCTGCTTTCACATCAACACTTAGGCTCCTGTCATTCTCATACCTAAATAATATCGTATGGCGGTAGATGGAAGAAATACTAAATGCGCGATCGTGAGTGAGGTAATTGGCACACTGGTTTGTCATCTTTATCATCCTTGACATAACATCCGTTCATCAGTTGGCCGTAAGCTGTACAATGCTGTTGACATAAAGTATGTATATACTGTATGCATGTAAAAACTTTGGCAGAAGCTTTTAACGAAACATTGCACCGACAAGCATTGGAGGCTCAGTAGCTGACATTTCGAGTTTGGTACAGACTGATGTCCTCAGAGGGAGTGTTTTGGCTGCCACATGAGGAGGCAGGAGGTGAAATGTGGCAAGTTGTTATCGTAGAGTTTTACAGGTTTTCTCTCGCCCCTAAATAGATGAAACACTGCACCACTTGGACAAACTTCTGGGTGACCACAGTGGGCGAAGGCCCTTATAAATCAAAGCACACACGTTGTTCTGGTCAGTCAATATTCATACTCAGTATCTCACATATATTGTCGTGTACAGTCATGTCTGTTCTGTTACTTCACACACACACACACACACACACACACACACACACACACACACACACACACACACACACACACACACACACACACACACACACACACACACACACACACACACACACACACACACACACACACAAGCACGCACGCACGCACGCACGCACGGACGCGCGCGCTTATACACGAGGTGCTACCCAAAACTTGCCTGTATTTAAAGCAAGATGAAAAACGCTTGTCGTACGGTGTGTGGATGCTAAGAAAGTGTGTGGATGACGATGCACTTTCTGGTCGCCTTTCCACAGATGAACTTCTGACAATGTGGCCAAAGTTCGTGCAACCATCCTCGAAGATCGCAGGAGGACAGTTTACAATGTTTGTGTCATTGTTAGCCTATGGTATAGAACTTGCCAACGCATTTTGGCGACGTGAGACGAAAACTTCCAGACGAGTGGCACACAAACAATTTAATGGGTGCTTCATGATGTCAGTGCACCCTCGCACGCAGCTCTTGTTGTTCAGTAGTTTTTGACATCAAGAAACATGCTTGTTGTCCCCCACCCATCCTTATTCACTAGATTTGTCCCCCATTGATTTTTTTTTTTCTTTTCAAAAATGAAAATCCTGTTGAAGGAACTAAGATTTGACACCATTGAGGAGATCCAGGAGAAAATCGCAGAAGATCCTGAACAAACTGAAGCTCAAGGATTTCCAGAAAGCGTTTCTGTCGTGGGAGAAGAGCCTGGGTCGATGTCTGGTGACGCCCAAGAAGACTACTTTGAAGGGGACGGTGGTGTTTAAGACTTAGCGTAAGCTTTTTATCATTTTTTTGTCAAATTTCGGAAAGCTTTTTGGTAGCACGTGTGTGTGTGTGTGTGTGTGTGTGTGTGTGTGTGTGTGTGTGTGTGTGTGTGTGTGTGATTTATAAACACGTTCATTACTGGAAATCCTTTCCTGTGTTGAGTAGAATCATTCGGCATACTGTTTTTACATTAATTTGGGTCAGATTTTCGATCTTTTGTAGCTTATTTCTCGTAACCCAGTGGCAGAAAGAGACAGTGCTATGGCTCTCCATCCTTTCGGTAACATATCTGCGTGAGCAGCATTACACCCTAATGTTAAGCTGTGAATACAAACTCAGCATTCAGGTAAGTCCAGGAGCATTAGATCGAATGTTGACATAAAAGGGAAAAAAAAAAGTTATAAAGCTGATTTTTCAAAATAATGTAGGAATATCATCTTAAATAACGTATTAAAAGCCCAAGAAAATTCACCATGAGCTTAACTCAAAAATATTATTTTAGATGAAATTAGGTTAAAAATAAAATTTTGCAAGACGTACGCATGAATTATATCTAATTGAAGTTAGTGATGAAACAAATGCAATGGTACCATTTTGGGTTCAGATTGTTGCACCTACAACAGATCAGGTCATGTCAGAGTTAATAGCTTGAAATATGTCAGTTTTCAATACTGGCCTAATGTACATGTAGACATGTAATATAGAGAAATCTTTAAGTTTTCGGTTATCTTCATTGTTAACATCTACAATGTTTGTACAGGTTTGACCTTCACATTGGCTGCACATAGATGTGCAGTGTAGCCCAAGTTACTGGCATCCACAGGCTTTGCCACAGCCACATTTGCAACCACAAGACACAAGTTTAAGAAGGCTGTCCGGAGCCACCGGTTGATCAGTTTCGACGGGAACCATCATGCCGTGTTGAATGCGCCACCTCTATTCTGTGGGATTCAGTTGATTTCCTTTCCATTGTTGCACAGTAAGTTAAGAATGAGTGTTGTGTTGCTGCTGCGGTGTTAGGGGGCAGTGACTCCAACTGGAATGAGGGTGACAGTGACGATCTGATGATTGAACGATTGTAGCATGTGTTGCGGTATTTGTCAAATGTGTATGTCAAGTGTGTAAGCTCTACAAGCACTATAAAGCATGAGAAGAAACTGCTCTCCAGCACGAGCAATATCAGTCTTGGAACTTCCAACTTCCAAAATTCTCAAACACATCAAGGATGTCAAGATTATCCTTCTGGGCAAACGGAAAAGCCTTCCGTTTTCCTTGACCAAAAAGAGCCGATGTAGTGTCTTAACCAGTGGTGGCAGTCAGTGCCATTAAATGCATATTAAATGCCTTCTGTATGGCTTGGATATCATGTACAGAGGGTGGGTTGCTTCCACACATGTGCGGATTCATTTCATATGTTGCTTGAGGTACTAATATTACCAGCAAATCAATGTCATTTCCGATTATCAGTACTAGTCTTCGTGGTTCTGATTCGGCTACTGTTAATCCAGTTGCTGCTCTTAAACCATCAGTATCAGCTTCAGCTTGTTAAGTGCTTATTCCTTATGCTGATACTCCTTGCGGATCATTTCAGTCAGTCGTGATTTATTTGTTCCATTTGCCAAGACGGATGTCTGTGTTGTTATAGTTTCAATTTCTCCATCAAATAAAAGATCTTTTTAGATGGCTTTTGATGCTCTTCGCTGTTTTTCAGCCACTTTCGTTGAATTCATGTCATAGCCATCAAATGTCACAACTGTGTCCAGCCCAAAATGATTTCGAATGTGTGACAGACGACTGACTTACTTGGCCATATGTTGCATTTGCAGGCCAGATAACAGCACGAAGAAGGTATCCACCATCTATGACAAACATGCTCTTTTCTGGAAACTGATTGTTTGAAATGTCAAAAAGTTTGAGGGTGTTCTTCCGTCAAGGCACCAAATGTTAGAATTAAAGTTATAGTCTCTTTGAATGGGTGGGATATAAGCTGACACCCTAACTCACCTATTATTATCTCCTTTTTCTTAGCTAACACTGTGAAAGGATACTTAGCTAGATAAGTCAGACTGACAAATAATGATGGTCTTGCGGTCTTGGTTTGGTTGCATGGGTCAGATCCAAGCGTCCTTAAGTGCAGTATAAACAGTGCTCTCACATTAGCTAGCTGACTTGAGCTGCTCTTTTCTGGAACCCATTGTATCCAGAAATGGTGGCAGCATTGAAATCATCATTATCAAACACAAACTGAGGAAAACCATCCAAAGTGTATGATGGGTTGTGTGACACAATTGAAGACTGTAGCCATTGTATTTCCTTGTAGTCATCAGAGGAGCTCGTGCTGCTCAGTATATCTATCAGTTCTCGAGAACCATATCTCTGATGGATGTGTGTCTGCATTTAAGAGAAGAATCGATGAAACGAATGTTCTTGGCCTACATACAAAGATGACAGCATGAGTTATGGATGTACATGGTCGTTCTGTACTCAACTTCTTTGTGCCCTTTGACTTTATGACACCATGTAAGAATCAGTTGAGACTCAGGGACAACTGAAAACACATCATACGTGTTCTCCATTGAAAGGTATTGGGTTTGGATGTCATCCCTGGTATTGAAGGCTGCCATATCAACGATTCTCTCCTTTGTTAGAACATCAGCCTTTTTTTCATGTTGCTATAATTCACTGAGTACTTGGTGACCTGTTTCTCAAAAAGTAACAGAATTCTCCAACCGACCTTGCAAGTTAGTGATGATGATTTGTTTTCCATAGTGTTCTTTCAGTTCATATTTCAGGTACTTTGTCTCATATCCTTCTACTCCATCTAGACAGGAGTCCATTGTCTCAGCAAGTTCATTCTGAGAGGACTGGCATTCTTCATTCTCCTCAAGGTTTTGGCAGAGTTTCTGGAATACTTCTACTCTCCCGATATTTGGTGGCATCCTTTACTGAGAGGTTTCATTTCTCTGATGACCTGCTCTAAAACGAAGTGCACAATCTTGGTGGTACTTTGCATCAGCTGATTCCAAGTCACTATCAGTTTGGATACGAAGTTCCGTCCATTATATTGGATGCTGGGCACCAGTGGGTTAAGCATGACTAGTTTTCTTCATATCCAATCCTGCTTTGTAACTTATTTGTATAATTATCTACTTCCGTAGCTCCCATCATGATATACTGAAAAGAACTGTGTCAGCAGATAGAAGGGTTCAACCTTTCACCGTTGATGTTGGTTTTTATGCCATCACAGTCTACATTAAATATGAGGACATCCTCTAGGTATGCAGTGATTGACACATCTCCGTATTGGTACATTTTCTTGCTATCCTTAGACTTTTTACCCTCCACCTGACACAATCAAGGGAGGGTATTGTTACCTCCGCCAGCGAAGTTGGAAAAGGTTATGTATTGACCTATCTTTGTTGCTTGCTGGAATCGAAAGGTTTGGCAACCATGTTGGTCAGTTCTGTGTCTCTGTTTGTTTGTTTGTCTGCTCTCTACAGGTCGTAGTTTTGCGCCAGTCATTCTGACAAAAAAAAAAAAAAAAAATCGGAAGGTAGATATCCATAAACCCTGGAAGCCTATCGTTTTTTATCAAAATTGGTCAGAGACCCTGGGCTGGTTGGGAGGCTGAAACCCCTCAATGGCCGTGGGTCCGGAAATTGTCGGGACCCAGTGGCCGGCCCTGGTCCCATTTTATTCAAATTTCGAAAATCGATTTTTTTTTTTTTTATAACCAAATTGAAGAGGAACGTCAGTGCACCTGGCAGTGCAATATTTAGCTTCCTAAACCTGTCCTGTGCTTTGCAGTGAAGCGTGAAAAATTTCGCCAAATGCCTGCCTACACGCTGATGAAAATTAAACAAACACATGACTGCTTAGACGCTAGAGAAAATGAAACAGACACAGTCGGATCCATCCAGCAAGTGCTCCGCCTATGGCAGTTTCATCTGTGTGTTTGTTTGTCCACATGATACCTTCAAAAGTTCTCAAAGAATGTCAGTGAAATTTTGTCGAAGGGTGGGCCATGGGTCAAGAAAGAATATATTAAATTTGGGGGCAGATCCGTAGTATCTCGCACAATATCTCCAAAAGTTCTCAGTGAATTTTAATGAAATTTTGTGAAATGGTGGGCCAGTTGCAAAGAAAGAATTAATTAAATTTGGGAGCGGATCCGGATCCTATGTATCCCGCACAATATCTCCAAAAGTTCTCATTGAATTTCAGTAAAATTATGTGGAAGAGTGGGCCATGGGTTAAGGAACAATATATATAATTTGGGGGTGGATCTGGATCCTTTGTATTCCACACAATATCTCCACGGATGTGGATCCAGATCCTTTTTTATGCCAGTGGCATTGGCGGAGGTATGCGCTCTCTGAGTGCCTTCCAGTTATCACTGGGATCAATAGGTGTCTGTCTGTAGAGTTGGGCAACAGGGCGGCTGGCCGGGCTTAGAGATTTCATTCCCGGGCCAGAACTCAGAAATGTATGTTCACTTTAGAGCCTTGGAATTTCATGTAGTTATGTGCCTCAGTGAGCTGCTGTCTTTTGATGGGTAGAATGCAGTGTCTTACGTGGTTTTTTGAAAATAATGAAAAAGTAGACAAAAGTAATAATTTCCAGAGATTTCAATGCAACCACGCAACGACTCTGAAGGGCCCAGGTTATGTGTCCTCAAGGCGTTCTCCTTATGCCCACCTTTAACCTGCTATGTCCCAGCATATTTTTCACCAGTAACCTCCCCCAGTCCTGTAAGATTTTCAAAAAAAAAAAAAAAAAAAAAGGCTAAAACCTTCGCTTTTTATGAGAAATATCGAAAATTCAGAGAGAAATTGCTTACCTGAGCTTAGAAATTCCTGGTGTAAGTGACCCTATGCTCTCCTGGTACCATGTTCTATCAAGCCTGGCTCCAGAGAAGACGTTTTATATGGGAGGGGTAACTATTCCAAACCATTCAGAATAGGTAGATATTTATTTATTTGGTACGAATTACATGTAATACAAGAGTATATTGGTTTTCACACTGTAATATAGGCGATGTAAGCGCTGTTTCACTCACAAAACACATCAACATACCGCAGCTTTTTTGGTGACATTACCTGCTCATCACTAATGCACGTTTCTTCCTCTGACGCAGCATAAACTTTGTCCTCCACATTGTCATTGATTGGGGAATCACTCTGGCCTTAAATTTCGTACTGTGGCGTGACATGTCTTTATTGGCCAGGTGACTGGTAGCAGGTAAGAAACCAAGACAATGGCGTGGGGGGGGAGGTCATACGAGGTAAGGCATTGTCCCGGCCTGGCCTCATGTAGAGGAAGGTGTCCCGTGTATGGGTACCAAAAATCATGCACAAAATTTGAAAAACATGCAAACGACAGACCTTGCAATTGCAGCGCGTTTATAAACGTCAACGGGAGTCACAGTGACAAAACGTTCGGACGCATATGTAGGTCAACGGGACATGGCGGGTTAAAAGAAAAGATATGGGTGGGGGGGCCCTTTATGCTCTTGGTTAGGTGTGCAGGGAGGTGGGGGGGATTATGTGCTTGGTTTGGTGGAGGGTTGCAACATTGTAGTGTCACCTGCATTTGTAATATTGCCATTAGTGTTAATGTGTTTAGTACCTTTAAGTTTCTAACATCTTTCACATCTTGTCTTCAAAGTACTATTTTCCCTGCTAATGTTTCATTTGGAGTCAGATATTTTTTCAGTATCAGTAACTGCCATGCATAGAAGTTTCTTATATTTTGAAGCTTTTTTGATTACTTGATTAATTATTTAAGCATATAGCTTGTTCTTGAATAACCACTACGAAATCCGACGTATTCGTATTCTTTTCGTTGATTTGCCACTACAGTAGTGTAAGCCAGAGTAGAGTTGTTTGATCTTGCAGCTAAAAGTTTGTACACAACGAGGAGAATATTTACCGGACTGAAGTCTTTTGAACGTCATTTGTAAAAGAAGTATGATAGACCTACTTTCCATATTTGGGTAATTCTTTGACGTGTACTCATTTTGTAAGCAGTTTTGATAGTATCGTTAATGTAAAGTAGGCACAATCCTTAAGAAGAACCAAGATGAAACCGTCACGTTTTCAGTTTTTGTCTTACTCCTCTTCATTCCACTGAAAGATTTTTTTTATTATTTACAGCTGGGAATCACAGTCCCCCATGTCTAAATGTGAGCAGACTCATTGGTAAGGACACAACTGCTTAACATTTGTGTGTTTATTTCTGCTGCTAAAGTATTTTGATCACGTCGTATCTGTTTTTATTCCACTTCTTTCTCACGGACTGAAATCTTAGGTTAGGTCACGTGCGTCCGTCCATACGGCGTCCGTTCGTCGGTTCCACGCTGCACATCAGAAACCATTTTTTGGAATTTTCTTCTATTTCGCATGATTGTGGAGTCATTTTGGAGGTTGATGCCGTCTTTCCGAAATTGTGAAACAGTCCAAGATGGCCGACTTATAACCATTTTCTCTTTCTGAAACTTTAAATCCTTTATATCTCCTCTACTTTAACAGATAGGTTAGGTTGTAACGAAGTGGAATATAGTCTTTCTGAGCGAGGCTTGTTAACTTCTCCGTTCCAGTCTCTTATAGCCTTGAATATAGCTAAGAAAAAAAGAACTACGGTAGTATTGTGTCTGACACTTCCTTTCCTCGAGTTTATTATTCTCGTACAGTTGTATAATGAAGAACTCGTGGGGAAAAAAATGAAGGATTAATGATTGGGACCCTCTGACGAAACAATACAGTATCGCGCTTGAAACGACAGTAAATTGCCTGTCATTAGCATTTGTACTAATATCCTAGTTAAAACACTTTATTACTTTTTTTTTTTTTTCTACCAGGAACTGTAATATTATGCATTATGTTGACAGGAGAGAGAGAGTATTAATAAAGAAGAGAGAGGAGAGGAGAGAGCAAACTGACAACGGAAATACGTGCTAGACTGGGATGTAGGAGGGTGTGTGACCTTCCCTTCCTCTCCTATCCCTCTTCATCACTTCTATTCGCTGCGTCCTCCCTCCCACGCCATCAACTCATTTCTCCAGTCTCTCTCTCTCTCTCTCTCTCTGTCATACATACCTGTCTTGTTGTTTCCACTGCTTTCTCTTTCCAAACCCATTTTCTGTTCTCCATTTCCATCCGCCCTCTTCGTTCCTGGCTTCGTATATAAGATCATAAGTACATTTTACCATATGAAAAGTGTCCATAGTAATTTACCATGAGCAGATATCGTTTGTTTTTCGCAATATTCACTGTACTTTTCACTCTAGTTTGATCGTGAAATGTACGGCAGCTGTAAGAGTGAAGAGCAGTGTAAACAGGCACCGTTATGTATACTAAACCCCTTGAATCTGATGACCTACTGTGTACTGTTGTGTTTATGTAACCTCGATATATTTTTATTCACCTTTAGGAAGATCGCTTGTAGTGAAGGCATAAGTGAAGGATATACTCGTATCTTACCTCTCTGCATCGAAAACCTCTCTTAAGCTGAGTAAAATCATTTGTAGGTAACAAGAACTATATATATGATGACCTCTGGCTCAAGGGGCTATGCCCACTTTTTTCACACTTCCTGCCGTCTTCCTCCATCAGCCCATCCTCCCCTGTCTCCCTCTCATGCAATTCTCTCGTTTTCCCTACTTTCTCTTTCCCTCCTAACCCACTTTCTTTTTTCCTCTTCCGTCGAACTTCTTTCCTCCTGCTTTCTTCCCCTTCCCTCCCCCCCCCACCCTTCCCTTTCCGTTTTCTTTCGTCTTATATTTATCATCCCGTTTATTTGCCGATGACGTCGTAAGATTGCATGACGGGTTTGTTCCAAACGATTTCATTCATGTTGGGCAAGACATTGCAGACTGGGGTGGTTACTGTAAATGTAGCCACCATTAACCGCTTCATTGCCAGGGGTCCCTCCTGACCTGAGTATCGTATGATATCAGCAGTAACAATACGCGTGTACGAAGGATTCTTTTTCGTAGTGAAATGGTTAGTATGTTTCACCCTTCACTGCTCTTTAGTTCAGTGATCTAAGGCACCAGTCCGGATTATTTCATGTACGGTGGGTGCATTGATTCGAATCCATAAGGGGCAACTGAAGGTTTCTCGATCATGCAGTGCCACTACAGGCCATGGGCGTCGCTTACCTTTAATCGTATTTGACTGGATGTTATCGCTTTGTCCCTCTTCCTCTCTATAATTATGTTCTGTACTACCTACATCCCCCCTGTTGCGGGGGGGACAATCTGGCCGCACTATGGAGTGGTACTACTACTCTGCGGCCAGGTTGTGTTAGGAAGAATACTGCCACCGTATTCCCTGCGTGTCGTAAAAGGCGACTAAAAGGGGCGGGGTGAGGGGACTAGGGACCCCCTCCTCGGTTTTTTAGTTCCTAAAAAGAGGCAGGCCAGAGAAAGGAATGAGGGTTTGAGTTATCCCCGTAACCTGAAGATTGGGTCTTTGAATGTGCGTGGATGTAGTACGATTGATGCTAAAAGGGAGGAGTTTGGGAGAATGTTTGTGAGAAGAAAGTTGGATGTGTTAGCTTTGAGTGAAACGAAAATGAAAGGGAAGGGTGAGTCTATGTTTGGAAGTGTGACTAGACGATCGTCTGGCGTTGATAGAGGAAGGGCAAGAGAAGGTGTGGCCTTGTTAGTGAGTCCGGAAGTACAGCAGTGTGTGACTGAATGAAAGGAGGTGTCATCGAGACTGATGTGGGTGAAAGCGAAATTTGAACGGGAGTTGTGGGTGTTTGTGAGTGCATATGGGCCTGGTAGTGAAAGGAATGAAGAAGAGAGGGAGTCTTTCTGGAATGATGTTGATGAGTGTCTGCAGAGTTTTGGACCGAATGTGAATGTGGAAATGATGGGAGATCTGAATGCTAGAGTGAGAAATGTAGCAGTTGAGGCGTAGTTGGTATGCATGGTGTGCCTGGAAGAAATGAAAATGGGGAACGAATGATAGGGATGTGTGTTGAGCGAGAGATGGCGATTGGAAATACTCTGTTTGAGAAGAAAGATATTTATAAGTATACATAGGTGAGACAGGAGGGTGGAAGGGTTGTTGATAGAGCTTTGATGGACTATGTGGTTGTGTCTAGGAATGTAATGGAAGATTGCTGGATGTGAGAGTTCTGAGAGGGGAGGGTGGAGGTATGTCTGACCACTACCTGGTGGAGGGAAAGTTAAGAGTAGGTATGAGATGGGTGAGAGCTAGGAGGGTTAGGTGTGGCAGGGAGGTTTGAAAGTGAGTGAGTTGGATAAAAGAGAGAAAATTATGGAGTATCAGGAGAAATTGAAAGACGAGTGGAACGCAGTGAAAGATCAGGAAAATGGCAGTGTGGAGGAGGAATGGCAGTTGTTTAAGAGTGCTGTGGTGGGGCATGCAGAAGAGGTGTGTGGTGTGAGACGTGTGGGTGGTGATGTAAGAAAAGGAAGTGAATGGTGGTGCGAGGAAGTAAGTATGGCTGTGGCAGAGAAGAGACATGCATATGAAGTGTGGCTGCAGAGGAAGGATGAGGTGTCATATGAGAGGTATAAGGAAAGGAGGAATAGGGCGAGAAGAGCTGTGCGTGATGCTAAAGTGGCAACAGATGTGAGGTGGGGTAGGTGGCTGACTGAGAATTTTCAACAGAATAAGAAAATGTTTTGGAAGGAGGTGAAAAGGGTGCGAAAGGGAGAGTCGGGGAAGGAAGAGCGAATAAAAGCAGAAGATGGAAGGATGTTAATTGAGATGGATGCAGTAAGGAAGAGATGGGCAGAGTATTTTGAAAGATTGTTAAATGTAGAGGAGGAAAGGGTGGCTGAGATTGTGGCAGATGGAAGGGTGCAAGGAGTAAATGTGTTGGGAGAGTTGAATGATTCTTTGATCACAAAGGAGGAAGTGCAGAAGGCAGTAAAGGAGATGAAAACAGGGAAAGCTGCAGGTATGGATGGGTGTGCTGTGGAATGCCTGAAAGGTGGTAGAGTGACTATTGTTGACTGGTTAGTAAGATTGTTGAATGTGTGCTTTGTGAAAGGTATGGTGCCGGTTGACTGGGCAAGTGCTTGTGTGGTTCTGTTGTATAAAGGCAAGGGTGATATGTATGAATGTACTAGCTTTAGGGGTATAAGTCTGTTGAGTGTTGTAGGTAAGGTTTATGGTAGAGTGTTATGAGAGTTAGAGAGGGTACAGAGGGGGATTAATTGGTGATGAGCAGTGTGGCTTTAGGAGAGGGAGGGGATGCGTGGATCAGGTGTTTGCTGTGAGACAAGTGTGTGAAAAGTATTTAGCGAAAGGCAAGACTGTATTTTGGGCATTCTTGGATGTAGAGAAAGCGTATGACAGAATTGATAGGGAGGCTTTGTGGACTGTTTTAAGATTGTATGGACTTGATGGTAGGTTACTAAAATGGGTTAAAAGTTTTTATGTAAATAGTAGAGCGTGTGTAAGAGTGGGAAATGCTGTGAGTGATAGGTTTCCCTTGAGAGTGGGGCTGCGACAGGGATGTGTGATGTCGCCTTGGTTGTTTAATATTTATATGGATGGTGTTGTAAGAGAGGTGAATGCAAGAGTTTTAGGTGGAAGTCTGAGTCTGGTGAATGTCGATGGTGGAGAGTGGAATCTTAAGCAGCTGCTGTTTGTAGATGATACTGCACTGGTCGCTGATTCAGAGGAGAGATTGAGACAGGTGGTAGAGGAGTTTGGAAGGGTGTGTGAAAGGAGGAAATTGAAAGTAAATGAGAATAAGAGTAAAGTGATGAAGTGTACGAGGTTGGTAGATGGTAGGGGGATGAATATAGTTTTGAATGGTGAGTTGCTTGAGGAGGTGGAGTGTTTTAAATATTTAGGGTCGCATGTTGCTATGGATGGAAGAACAGATGCAGAAGTGAAGTTTAGAGTAAATGAAGTAGGAAAGGTGCTGGGAGGAATGAAAAAGTTTTTAGATGTCGTTCGCTTAGAATGGATGTAAAGTGAAGGCTGTATGAGGGTGTTGTGGTGCCGACTGCGTTATATGGGGATGCAACATGGAATATGGGTGTAGCAGAGAGGAAAAGTTTGAATGGAATGGAGATGAGGTGTCTGAGGAGTATGTGTGGAGTGACGCGTATGGATCGAGTGCGAAATGATGAAGTGTGAAGGAGAACTGGAGTTGTTTGGGAGATGGCTGGTAGAGTTTAGCAGAGGGTGTTGCGATGGTTTGGGCATATGGAGAGAATGGATAATGAGCGATTGGTGAAAATTAGATCTGATGTGAGAGGTGTAAGGCTGAGAGGGAGACCATGAATAGGATGGATGGACAGTGTGAAGAGAGCGCTGGATGCGAGAGGGATGTCTGTTGAGCAAGGAAGAGTGGCTGTGCGTGACAGAAATAAACGGAGAGAAATTGTGAATGAATAAATGATGACGCAGCCCTGAGAGAATATTCTCCCACATTTGGTCTGATCAGCTAGTCAGGTCAGGTGCGAGTAAGGGGATGGGTCTATTATGATGTTGGAGGGGTAAACCAGCTCTGCTGTCGGGCCCTGCTGCGGATGTCACTGACTGCACTGCGCAGTTGACCCTTGTGTGGTGTGGTGCGGTGAGGATCTGTCCCTTCTCCCCTTTGTGGCTAAGATGCGAATGACTTTGTTTGAATGAATGAGGAAATGGGGAGTGTGTCGTCCTGTCTCGGCTACCTCCCTTTCCTTGGGGGAAGCAGCCTAGGCATATAGATAGATAGACTACCTACACCTGTCGTATGTCAAGCGCTTTGTTGTTTGGGTTGTGTGAACTAAGAACACGTCGTCAGAATGAATAGGTTTAAAACTGGTTCAGTAGGCATATTTTTTTGTTTTTCCACCGAAACCTCCAAAGAGTATACTGATAAAAGATATCGACTTGGCGAGCTGTGGCCGTAAGTACAATATACCCATAACGTGTTTGCTAATTAGCCTATGTCGTCTTTCATCTGGGCCCTACCGTACCCCAGCCTTAGATGGGAGAAAGAAGTCGGGATGATGATACGATGGTGCTGATGATGACGACTCTCTTCCTTGCCATCTTTACACTCAGCATTCCCACGGGTGTCCATCCATTCATTTCCGTCTTGGTGGTTCTTCCCACGTCAGTTGTAGCAGAGATGGTGAAAGCCCTTCCTCATGTTTTCTCATATCAGTCATGTCTTGCCTTCTTACTCAAACACCCTGAGGAATTTACCAATAATTTCAGTTCTAAGAAATGTAACTCCCCTCCGTAGTTTTTTTTTTTTTTTTTTTTTTTTTTTAATCGCCTGAATGTATCAAACGTAAACTTTGTATGTTATCGATGATCAGTGGATATATATATATATATATATATATATATATATATATATATATATATATATATATATATATATTTAAATCTGGCTCCGTTAGTACGAGAGAGTATGACATGAGATAACAACAATGTCGGTAGGAGGCGTGGACTTGCTAAACACATTTCGAGCACTACGTGGTAATTATTTCCTTCCGTGAGTGATGGTGGGCTTTATTCATCTCAGAGTTGAGTTATAATTACATTTGAGTATAGTTGTAGGCATACTCAGCTGAGTGCATCAGTAAGTGTTCATACTGTGTCCATCTTAATTTGTCCAGAAATTGTCTGAGCTTTAAAAAGAGATTGCCGTTAGAATATGGTGCTAGTCACCAAGAAGTTATATGGAAAGGATGTAGACCCGTTGTATTGTCCAATACTTTCACTAAACTTCGTGAAAAAAAAAAAGGTGCAAAATGACGTAAATCTCCAAATTATGTTGAATAAAATATAGTAGCTACTGTGCTTTCTAGTGTTTAGATATTTGATTAATTGCTTCCTAAACCCCTTTAATCATAATTTTGGCGGATTCTAATTGGTTATTCTTGCTGCCTCCAGACGATTTTCGTAATCTTTGGGGAGACGTTTTGTAGTGATGAGGTCAATGAAAACCGTATCTTTCCACCCTCATGGTGCCTCCTTAGCTGAATAAAGTCGTCTGAAGGCAGCAAAGACAGGAGTGGACAAAGGAATGTCATTAGATGGAAAGGATTATCGTATATTCTTGAACAGACATCTCATTTACCAAGAAATATGTTTGCCTCAGATGTCAACCTTACTTGAATAAAAACATACTGTAACTTGCTTTTTAACTCTGATATTCATTATAAATCCATAACCTCTTCAGTCTGATGACGTCTTATTTCAGCTCCAAGACGATTAAATTTATCGCAGGACAGGCTTTCGAACTGGAGGCGTTACATAGACTTCATAAAGGCATTCAGTACCAGAGGCCTTTCTTAAGTTGAAAATTATCGTCTAGTGATAGAAGGAATGAAAGAGCAAATACGTCGTCAGATTAATAGTGTTGCAGAAGTGCCCGGACTGATAAAACTATTGTAATGCTTAAATTTGTGTAGTCAAGTACGGTATGAACCTTCTTGCAATAAAAAATAAAAGCTTTTGATACTTTTTAGAAAATAACCTGGAATGCCCATTTGCTTCCTGGGAGAAGGGGTTGTTTTATTTGCGGTCACTTTGACGCCCCGCAGTTCTCTTGGTGGATTGTTAAACAAACTTTAACCCATATACTACCTTGACTTGTTGTATATTTTTTTTCTTGCTAATAAAAAGAGATTTAATTTAGCTCCTGTAAGATCTCTTGAACTGAAATGATTAATTAATTAAGGCTATGGTCTAATTCCTTAAGTTTGAAAAGCCTCTCGAGCTGAATAAAATTGGAGGGTACAAGATTAAAAAGAAGTTATATCTCGGGCATGGAGGAGTTAACAGGTTCGTGGAATATAGCTGGAATGGATTTGTCTCCGTCAGAATACAGTGATGCATAAAATATTGTTAAGTGCTTCGCCATAAGGACGTACAGTTTTGATTTAGTTCATTCTGTTGTCAGTCGATGTTACCCAGTTTAGTGAAGATTTTTCTTTTTATATAATGAAGTGGTTAATAAAAGGTTATATCTAAGCCTTCCGGTTCGAGAAATCGCTCTGTTGCTGAATGAAAGTGTGTAGAGGAAGTAAGAGTATATAGTAATAAAAATGAAGTCCCCATGTGCACATGAAAGAGGTTCACACTCAGGCTCCGAACTCACTCTCAGCTGGATAAAATCGTTTAACTTGAGCTGAAATAGAATAGCAGAGTTGTCCCCATCATGAGATGTTTTAAATGATGACAATAACTCAGCACTTATGACTTTCTGCTGAACAAATTCGTCTGAAGTTAACTGGGATTGAGTGCAAGAGGTGTCCCGATCGTAAGAAGGTAGTGGCAGTAGTAATTCTTTTGGGCACGTGTGACTTATTGCTGAATAAAACAGTCTGGCGCTAGCTAAGATACAATTCCTGTGTTGTCTCAGGCTCCCATGACTTACTCTTGTGCCGAAGAAAATCGTCTGACTGGGATTGATCACTAGAGTTGTTCCGAGCACGAGAGAGTTAAAGTAAGTAAAATCATGGCATTACATTGTTATTCCAGGTGATAGACGGACTTTCCTCGCCTGCGGTGTGGTTGCAAAGATCTAAAATTTTGGACTGGACTCTCACTTCCCACCAAAGTCCCGGCTTCACAAATTTATCACCACCTCATTCTTTCCCATCTCCTTCACTGGTTATCTGACGGCTATTGTTCTCTTGTATTTTAAAGACGATGACGATAACAGCCATGTTCTTGTGAGGTTGTGACGTTCCCTGGCAAACAGTCTTCTTTTTCGGTTCATTTCAGCATATGCCACGTAGATATTGTCCACTGTTTTGGTGATGCAAAATGTGTTAGTATTAAGGGATATAAATACCATTCCAGGTAATATGAAAGTGTATTGTGCAAATAAATCGCAAAGGAAGAGATGCTAGAGAGCCCTTCGTGCCAGCAAGAATATGACTGTGTCTCGATTCTGACCCGGAGTTAGGTGCCTTTCGGGTGAGGGATGGACTCTGAACACTTTCCTAATTTTGATATTTTTCTCACACTGCAGTGTCGTTAAGAGGGAAAAATTATGTAACCACATACTGAAACTGTTTTTATGTTGAGAATTCAGCAGTTTCTACCTGAGGGGGCCCCGGCAGAACTAACATGCATGATCACAGATTTTAACTTAAGAACACGAAATTTGTCTTATTTGTAAGCGTTTACCCCGGCCAGGTGTTTGGCAGGATGGGACCCCCGATAACCATCCCCCACGGGCAGGGTGAGGGCAGAGGGGGGAGTCAGTGCCAAAGTATTATTTTGCCAAATAACATGAAATTTTCCATAATGGTAGATCTTCAGTAGGGCCACGTTTAGGCTGGGTGAGACCCCAAAGGTCATCCCCAAGGGGGGGAAGGGCGGCCTCCAGAGGGCCAAAGCCTGTTTTAAATGGTCGTGGTTTTTAACTGAGGAACACGAAATTTTGCATACTGCTAGACGTTCACCTCGACCATGCTTTAGGCAAGATGGGACCCTCGATGACCACTCCTCACGGAGGGGGGTATTACTCCCAGGGAGGAGAACGCCATAATTTTTCCGTTGCCACATGAATTTTTCTACAGCAGTAGACCTTCACCTGCACAAGAGTTTAAAGGGGGTTGGACCCTATTGGTTCGCTTCTCTGCCTCCGCCATTAATATTTCTCTCCCCTTACAATATTGCAGGAGTAGATGCTCTTATCAAAGATGTCCTTTATATTGTTTGCGTATATTTGCTGTGAATTTAGGCTGTCGTTAGAGGTTAGAGTTTCTCGACAAATTGTGAATTCCATCTTTAGTGTGGGCGTAGTTTATCTGTGTGGATCTTTTTTATTCGTTCTGTTAGGCACTTCTTAGATTTTCAAATATATAATATTAAGAATATATTTATAGCCTCAGTCAGGCCGAATGCCAGTTAATGGCGGGAGAAGAGAACGTGGGACACTGCTCAGATGTTTCTTTGATGAATAAGTTGTATGGTGTTTGCCCAAAGAAAAACAAAGTGTGTCCACAGCAACGAAAGGAGTAATATTGAACATTTATGTTTTGATCAGTGACTGCCATTGTCGCCATAAAGTGAACAAAATCATACGGTATCAGATGAACATAATAACAACAGTGCGTGGATGGGCAGGAATGTGCTGAGAACTGGGATGAGATGCGCCTGACGTGGGTCCCAAGGGCTTCCCTTGCCTGAGGCTCAAGGCCGTCCCTGACAGAGGGAATCCCAGGGCAAGGGTATGGGGAACTACCGCCTGCGAGGTTGATGCCTGAGGTGAAACGAACCGAGAATATATTTTTGCATTCTGTTGGTACCATCTGACGATTCTCTTTAGCTTAGGATAGTTACTAATGGAGGGTTTAGATAGAGCCTTAATAAATTTCATATGGGAATTTGAGTAATACACTCTGAAAAGTTCAGGAGGTTAATAAACAAGGAAAAAATGAAAAATTATGAAAAATCTCATTATTGCATTTATATTAACACTGTTGTAAGCAGGTTGTAGCAGGTATATCAACACGTATAAGAAAGTTTCAGTTTCTGTAAGAACATTGTTAAATCTAAACTGATAAATTAACAGCAGCAGTTAAAACACACACACACACACACACACACACACACACACACACACACACACACACACACACACACACACACACACACACACACACACACACACACACACACACACACACACACACACACACACACACACAGTTTCATCCTATTCGTTGAGAGTTTTAGAGCATGAGGATGCCATATTCCAGAGGCGTCCGTCCTTTTGTCCTTGGTCCCAGTACTGGACATTATCTTGAAAACCTCCATCAGTCATATGGGATTCGAAATGATGCACGTATTACTTGTAGGACATGAAATCGTCATTTTATCGTAAATGAAAATCGAAGGTTTGATTGACGAGTAAGTGGAGGTGTCGCCCGTTTTCGTAACGTTATATCTACCTTTTTTTTTTTTTTTTTTTTTTTTCAGGATCCCAACAAGCACAATTTTATGAGATTGGAAATAAGAAAGATGTTGATTTATGATGGTGGTGAAGCTTTCCCATGTTCCTCTCCTACACAAGGGGTAACTCAAAACTGTTTTCACTCTGCTGAATCGAATTTTGTTCGTGATGGTTATCTAGTGTTGGGTGTGTAAGAGGTATATTGATTTATCGCTTCACTTAAAATTATATTAAGCGAACTGCCTTGTTGGTCATCTTTGCGCCTTTGCCTGAACTTTCACCCGTTGTCTCCGAGAATGACTTTTTTCACGACATTACTAAGATTTTTTCTTTTAACCAGAGAGGTTAAACAATAGCCTCCGTTAACCCCTTCAGTGTCTTTATTAGCAGGAAGTAGCCACAATAATACAAGGGACTAAAGTTATTTTCCTCTGAGGTGGCTGATCACGTAGTTCACAAAACAAGTATCAGCATTTATGGCTTCTATAAGACTCAGTTCAGCGATTTTCCTGCATCGATATACTGGGCCATTCTGGGTAGCTGGATGATCAGTCTGATGGCAAAGTTTAATGAGTTTCATAATAAAAGCGGTACTGGTATATTTTTACTGAAATAGGACTTTCGGTACCTGTATGTTACTTAACAGCTCACTGCCGTATGCTGCGGAGAGTAGTACAACACAGTACCTGCCTGTTGACTGTTGGGTTAAGCTATTATCCCAGTACAAAAACGTAAATTAACTTTCACATGACTGGTTGCGTATTACAGGTGATGGTAACAGTGCCCTGACTGCAGGTATCATGCCATGTGTAGTATAATGTGTCGCTTACTGGTACTGGTTTGACGACTCTCATGTTGACACGGGTATAAGGCGGCAGCTTTCAATGTCCCGGATCACCACATACATGGACAAAAACCGCACAGCTACCATTGTATGTTATTACTCATGAAGTTGCTTAATGCGGTTATAAACGAGACGAAATGCATGAAAAGCTTATTTTATTACAATATAACTAACAGTTGCGGCTTATTGTCTCACAGACACACTCCAACACCAAATATCCACAAGCACTTTCTCATCCTTCACTTCAGAAAAGCCTCCACTTGTTGGGGGCAGGTCGCTTCTCCAGTGACAAAGTTGTGTACCTCTGCTATAAGGATCAGTTGCCCTTCAGCATTCGCTGTATAGTGAAGCTGCCTACTGTACCATTATCTGGCATGTACAAGCTGGCTGCCACAATACAGACATTGATGTGCCATATTAAGCACGTATTGGAGCAGGCCCTCCGGTATTTAGACGATGTTTAACAAGTAAATTTTTAGAACAAGTCACCTTTTTCCTTTGGTAAACTACTAGGTGCAATAGAGAACCTCCAATAACAGTAATTTTGTATTATTTTCAAATACTAGAGGAAGGTTTTTTGAAAATGTCAGACGAAGCTCAAACGTAAGATCTCGAGATGCCTGGACGCTTTTAATTTGAAAGTCTGATAATCATATATTAGCAAAGGAAGCGACAGGAGAAGGAATATTGATCCAGAATCAAGCAGTTGTTTGCATGGACTAAAAATGCCAGTTGACATCTCTGCGAGACCGTCTTTTTAATATTGGTCTTGTTACCTCCACACGATTTTATTTCAATTTGGGGAGACTTTTTAGAACAGGAGGGGTAGTATATAGCCTTGATTCCTTTCACCAGTTGAGATGCCTTTAAGGTAAATAAAGTGGTAACAAGAATTCAATGGAAAATATGTCATTTGACTACATTAAAGAATCGAAAATTATGTGTATAAGTGAGTGCTATGTGACTTTCTTATATTGGAAAGTTTGGAGAGTTAAAAAAAAATCATATGCAATGTATTAACAATAGTAAAGAGAGTGACACAACATTGCGGCGTGCAGGGAGATTGAAGGGAGTCATTGAAAGGAAGATAGTCAATACTTAGGAGTTCTTTGTGTATTATTCCTCAGATGGGAGACAAAGCCTCTGAAGAGTCACGCATCTCGCAGCTGTTCAGGGTTACAGAAAACACGGAGTCGATTCAGCCTGTGAGAAACTGATTTCAGGAGAACTGTAGGCCTTCGTAACTGTATATCACAAGGAAACACAGAACTGTACACATAAAACATTGAAAGATTGAAAGTACTGTAGATGCTCGAATGGAAGATAATGACAAATTGAGTATAACAGTGTTCGTTGGTCTTGCCGGATCCTCAAAAAGGCATAAATATAATTTCATATTTGTATGTCATTCATCAGAAGGGATAAGAGCAAGGAGAAAGGGAGAGCGAGGAGCAGTTAATGGATCTCCATCCAGTTAAAGATACCAGAGAGAGAGAAAGAGAGAGAGCAGATCGGATCGGATCGGATGGGCGCACCGCCAGGCCGACACGACGGGCACCGAGCTGGCTGGCGTACTACTGTATACGTAAAATTGTCTAAAATCGGAATGAAAAGGGCCCCGCAAAAGAATACTTGTTGGCTTTCAACTGGTATGATTAGGTAACATTGCCGTGCCTTCAGTTAGACACAGGGAAGATTTTGATTGTTTCGAGACTAGGGCGAACAGCTGAACACAACAGGATTCATCATGGTGGAAGTAAGGTTGGCTGCTGTTGTAAGGGAGGTCACCGAGTACGCCGACACATGATTTTCTCTCATTAGTGGTACCATCAGTTGATTTTCATATCTTAGGAAGGGTTTTCGCAGTGAAGATGTTAGTGGAGACGTTTGTAAGCCTTCGCTATGGGTGGTCTTCTCTAAGCTGCCTAAAATTATCTGGGGATTGCAATAAATGATAAGGACGGCATCGTACTGTAGTTGTTAAGATTATTGCCTGTCCCAGAATTCGCCACACAAACGTATAAGATTAAAGAAGATGTGTTGCTTATTATCGCCGAAAAAATAAAAGGATTTAACCAATTTACTACAATGACTTCCACATTATGCAACGCAGGTAAGGCTTCTGTCCTGAGGGGTTAGATGCTGCCTTCATGAACCCTTTCTCTGTGAGGGGGCTGACCTTCACTGAGTAGATTAACCTGGCGACAGAAAAAAAAAAAAAAAAAAAAGGGGGGGGCGTCCTCGGGCTGAAGGAAATAGTGAGTGGATGGAGGTGTGGTGCGTTTCCATTGGGCTTTCAAATGACAGTTCTCATACTTTCTTCCCTGTTGCTGGATCCTGCCCCCGACGTTTATATCAGTAGAAAATAGTAGGAGATTATGGATAGATAGATCATCGCAGCTGTGTGTGTGTGTGTGTGTGTGTGTGTGTGTGTGTGTGTGTGTGTGTGTGTGTCTGCGTGTGTGTGTGTGTGTCTGCGTGTGTGTGTGTGTGTCTGTGTGTGTGTGTGTGTGTGTCTGCGTGTGTGTATGATTAAATAGGCCCCTGAATTAGGCTATGTATTTTGAGTTTTTATTATTGCTGTCTCCAGACAGTTTTATTCACTGGGATAGATTATTCGGACTTGGGGGGGGGGGACAGGTAGAAAAGGCCTTCATGATCCACTAGAATATGAGGTGTTTCCTGAGTCTGATGAAATGATTTGGAGACAGTAAGAATATAACGATAAAATGCGTCATCGTATGGAAAGGTAATATAATGATCAGAGTGAAGTGTGCAGATTATTCACAGTAGGTTAGTTAAGCAAAAACGTATCGGCCGTCTTTCTGCACGCATAATTCTGAAATACGGACATAGCATTGTGCAGATATTGTCCTTGGTAATTATTACGACTCAAAATTGCATAAATCATCACATACTGAATGGTATATATTGTGGAGCAATATGTTAATAGATTACTCCTTCATTTTCACAGCCATCGGCTGTACCTCTTAACATCCACACTTAGCTCGTACGCAACTATAACTTCTCATACATGTACAGTAGTTGTAAGCGTAACAGTCATGCTCACGACCAGCAGTATCACACACACACACACACACACACACACACACACACACACACACACACACACACACACACACACACACACACACACACACACACACACACACACACACAAACAAACACACACACACACACACACACACACACACACACACACACACACACACACACACACACACACACACACACACACACACACACACACACACACACACACACACACACACACACACACACACACACACACACACACACACACACACACACACACACACACACACACACACACACACACACACACACACACACACACACACACACACACACACACACACACACACACACACACACACACACACACACACACACACACACACACACACACACACACACACACACACACACACACACACACACACACACACACACACACACACACACACACACACACACACACACACACACACACACACACACACACACACACACACACACACACACACACACACACACACACACACACACACACACACACACACACACACACACACACACACACACACACGAGACCCAGTACTCGTGTACATCCAACCAGGCGGATGAGTTTTTCTGGGAGAGTGCGTGATTAGGGTAGAAATTTAGTTGGTGAAGATGCTGGGCGTAGATGAAATTCTGGGATTGTATTAAAAAATATCCATTATGGAGAAGTCTGAGCGTTTCCGATGCTTGTCTTTGAAGATATTCTAATAGCATGACCCCATCATACACGAATCCCTCTCATAAAGTAACCTCTCCTTTCACGGATCCTCCTGTTAAGGTAACCTCTCTTTTCACGGATCCTCCTCTTAAGGTAACCTCTCCTTTCACGGGTCCTCCTGATAGGGTGATTTCTTACACGAATCTGCCTCATACTATGACCTCCCCTTACACGATTCCTTCTCATAAGGTGACCTGTCATTACACGAATCCTCCTTATGGAGTGACTTCTTGCGCGTTTCCTCCTCATCGGATGACCTCTCCTTACACTTTTCCTCTTCATAGAGTGACATCTTTCACGAATCTTTCTCAGGTAGACCTGTCCTTACATGACTCTTCCCAAGTATGTCCTCTCCTTACAGAGCGCATTATGAACGTGAGGTCATGTATTTTACCTTTTGTACACTGACCAGCAAAATGACGCAGCCTCCTGACTGAATTTTATTACAATTCTTCTTTTCCAGTTAAATATGGTTTTAAGATCCGTTTCACTGGGCATTGTTGGTGAACGTACGTTTGTGCTTTCTGTTCCATGTCAATATCATATCAACCCCTTACATGAGTGGGAAATGAAATTAGGGTGATGATAATGGCAATGTTTAGCATGTTCTCTGCGTTTTAGTATTAACTAGAGACAGTCGTGAGGGCTAAGTCAGAACAGTGGTATTCTACATCTGCTCGACATATCCCTAGTCTTAACTCAATTCAGTCCAGTGATTCTGCATCATTCGTCACTTAAGCCAGACCAATAATTTTTCTTCAGCCATAACTTACGTTAGACCAGTGATTCTTCTTCAGTCATAACTTAAGTGAAACCAGTGATTTTTCTCCAACCATAGCTTAAGTCACAGCACTCATTCTTCTGCACTTCTAACTTAAGTCACACAACTGATTCTTCTCCGTCATAATTTAAGCCGGATCATTCCTGTCAAAACTTGAATCCTATCAGTGATTCTCCCTCAGTCATAACTAAAGTCATACCGGTGATACTCCGGCAAAACTTGAGTCACATCAGTGGCATCCCTGGAGTGAAACCTTAGCAACTGTATTCCGGTGACTTATTTTTCCTGCATGCAGATCATTTTAATTAGCTCAGGAGGGGTCGAAGATAGCCATCATTTGCCTCATCAGTTGTAGAAGTCCTTTCATATTCTAATAAATAATCTCTTTGTAGTTTGATTAAAATGATAGTACGTCATCGTAGAGAAGGGGCTAAATTAGAGAAATGATCTTCCTCCAGTCGCAGACCATTAATATTCCTCACCTTCATGCACCTGTCTGAGCCCACTTAAACGTCATTCCGTCTCAGAGACCCAACCTCCAACGGTACCCACGTTTTTTTTATCCAAGCGATTAGGGAAAACTGGGAAGTTCAGAAAGTGCAGGGACGTGGAGACCAAACAGAGGGAAGTCACACTTTCACCGAGTCATGTTCCGAACGGTTTAGGTTTTCGTATTTAAGCATTTGGTATGGTATATTACACCTTGGTATTTCCTTATTCGGGATAAGCTAGTGCTTTTGGTTCCGTCAGTATATCCACTTTTTTTGGCCTCTTAATTTTTAACAATCTTGCCATGATTTTTTGTGGGGTGGGGGGGGGGTAGTTGATAACCATAGCTGGGTCAGATTCGAGTATGAAGGTCATGGATCATAGGTCAAGATGGACTAAAAAAGTGAAAAAAAAAGGTCTAGCCAAGTTAGTGGTTGGTTCGGTCTTGTGACGCATTATAGGTTTTGAAACACTATCGATGTTGGGAATGTACATGAGAATAAGGCGTGATGTGCAGAATTAATCGCTAAGAAACAGGTGATATAGAGCGTTTATGCCCCTGCGAATACAGCTTCATGACCACTCTTCAGGGCCACAGTAATACCAGTAAAATAGAAAGGCCTCCAAAATATTTATTATATGAGTGCATTATCACTGGTATACAGCAGACCTTAAACTGTAAGGATAAGTTGTTACACACACACACACACACACACACACACACACACACACACACACACACACACACACAAACCAGCTACCTTATATATTTGTGGATATATATACGATGTCATGTGTATTTCTGCGTGAGCATTGATACAAGTGTCTAGTTGACCGCAAATGCACATTCATGCCGATAATGTGGTCAGTAAACGAACCGTTCACACGCATGAGTTGACAGACGAGGAGAAAGTTGATGAATAACGGCGTTGTGAAAGTGTGTATAATAGGACTGTTTCGTGTTAATTAGAATAATACAGGGATGAATACCAGCCATGTATTTCCTTTACATCGTAAAAGGAGATTAAAAGGGTAAGAGCGATGAGCTGCAACACACTCATTATCTTTGCACGGCAGTGTGACTGTCCCAGTGTACGTTTTTTTAGATTTAAAATAATTGAGAAAACAGAAAGAACCCAGGGTTCAGAGCATGCAGAATTTGCCTCTTCAAAAGTAAATAAATGAAAAAGCAAACAGGAAAGTCAGATTCATTATCGGTTATTTCGAGTTGCCTGAACACAGCATTTAACAGACTGGACGTCATAGGCAGTGGGCAAGATGGACTTCAGGAAGACAGTTGCAGAGTTGACCTGTTGCATATATACATGAAAAAGTGAGATTAACAATTTAACTCATGCCTCGAAGAGCTGAACAGAAAATGGGGGAGAGTGGATAGCTAGATGACTTGACGGGTGCTGTGTGCCTGCCGTAGTGTGAGAGGAATGCCAGAAGAAAGTTCAAACAGTGACGAGAGAGAGAAGAGAGAGAGAGAGAGAGAGAGAGAGAAAAGAGGATGAAAGAAGTCAGTGAAGGGAGAGTTGCCTGCCTGGGTAACAAACAGTCCCGTTGCTGCTGCGGGGGGAAATTATACCTAGGGCTTCCTTTCGCTTTCGGTGTGTATACTCGGAGATCAAAGAACCTGCCTCTAAATCTCTCCATGCTGTACAAACACGGGGAATTCTGTTAGTATGGTAATGATGATGGTGGTCGTGAAAGGAAAATGGGAGTTAGCCTTTTCACCACGACTACTTGCGTCATGTTTTATATGATTTTTGCTACCTACAGACGATTTCATTCAGCCTCGAACAAATCTGTCAGCGAAGGGATTCACGATGGTTGTACTTAACTCTCTCAGTTCAGAGAGCGTTCCTGAGCGTGCCTAGAGCTTAATAAAACTGCCTAGAGATTGCAAGACTAAAATAAGTGTTATCCTAGCGCAGAGATGAAAGAAAAGCGGCTGCAATCATCCCGGTAACCCTGCTCACGGGAACAATCGTCATGGGAATCCACATCTAAGTTAAGAACGTGGGAAAACTTCTTTTCTCTCTGTGCACGTGGAAGCTAACACTTACCTTTACTTTTAACGAATCAGCGTACAAAAAACAATATGATTCGGCAGATCAGGTGTGGTTTCATGTTTGGCTTGCGCATCGAGTTCTCCATGTCATTCATTTATACAGCCCGTGCAGTGTGTAAAAATGTAAAGTTGAATTCGCAGGTCCAAAGTACAATGGGTGGCACATGCACTGCCAGGGCCCATATATGTATATGGGCCCTGTTCACTGCGATATGACAACGATAATGAGTTTCTGTAAGCCATCATAGAGGTAGCTGAACGGCCTGAAATATCACACTCGTAAGGGTCTGACTGCGTTACATACTGTGAGCATTCCTTTCCTATCTACAGCAAGTGATAGTTGCAACATCTACATCAGGAATTTCTGAGCTAGAGTGTGGGGGTTAGGAACGTGTTATGTTGGTGTGAATGGCGGTGCAAATGGTGTGGTAATGGGTGGAAAGGTGTATTGTTGTGAAATGTTTGTTGTGGGAGCCAGTGCTGGGAGATGACGGGAGGGTTGGTGGGTGCTATAGTGAGGGTTGGTGTGGGTGGAGGTGAGCGGCGTGGTGGTGTGGGTGTCAGTGTGCAGTGAGTGGCGGCAGTGTGTGGAGCCGGGCCGGTCTGACTGACGCTCGCTCGTGTCACAGTGCTGCTTTACAGTCTGACCACAGATACCATTGCATGGTATACTGAAAATACTAATTTGATGTCATGAAGCTCGCTAAACACCTGGATGCGATTATTTTTACAACTGTTTATTATTATCATTTCTATTATTATTATTTTTATTATTATTATTATTATTATTATTATTATTATTATTATTATTATTATTTTTATTATTATTTTTATTATTATTATTATTATTATTATTTTTATATATTATTTTTATTATTATTTTTATTATTGTTATTATTGTAAAAAGTTTATATATATATATATATATATATATATATATATATATATATATACATTCAATATTAAGTAGTATTTATTTTCCAGAGAACAGGGAAATTATAAGTATTTCACAGTACATTGGTGCTAAAAAAAACTGTACGGTGGTTCTGTAGTGACTGAACAGTAGTGCACGTGTTAGTAAAGTGAGTTGAAAGTGAGAGTTTAAGGACAGGAGTGGTAAGATGGCAAGCCTGGGCACGCGCCTCGCAGCCCTCACCACGTACCGCAACCTGGACCATCAGGACCCACCGTCACAACCACAACAACCATCTGCGGGGGAGGCCACGGTAGGGTACACAGTAACATGACGTTGATACCGTACCTCCTTATGCTAGGTTTATGACCAAGTGTCGTTAGATTAGAGTGTACTTTACTAATAACCAAGACGATTTATTTCTGCCTTCAACCAATGTCCAGGTTTAAAATAACCCAACTGCAGCATATTTGCCACCATAACTTCATATTTGTCTTCTGTATTTTCACTTGGTTGCAGAGTCCATAACTGTTTTCAGGGATAGTGGATCAGTCTGAAAGTATAACTGAGAGCTATTATTTAACCCTGTACTGTGATGTATTTTTCGTTGTAATTCGGCTACCGCCGGGCGATTGAATTCAACTTATGATGCCTGTCTGTTCGTGCAGGTGTTAACGCCTTCATTTCGATGACAGTTTTGTATTGTACGCTTGCTGTCTCTACAGTATTTGATTGAACCTAGGAAGGACCTGTGGTAGTGGAGGGGCTAATGAAGGCAGGATATATCACTTCTGTTAGAAAACTTACTCCTGTGCAATATATAATCGTGTGTGGGTAATAATTATATATCAGAATACGTCACCAGATTGAAGAGGGTTGGGTGCTTGTCTGAGCACATTTGTATATAACCCCTTCAACACGGTAGGCCTCCCATGTGCTGAAGAAAATCGTCTGGCAATAGCAAGAATAACACAGAAATGACAACTTATTGAAAGGGTATATTGTGATTCTAACATCTTCACTACGAGGTCTCCCCCAAATCCGAATACAGTCATAGGTGGCAACAGGAATGTTTCATAAAAGACCCCTGTACTGAGGAGATCATGGAGATATGCTTAGACTTAGCAATATAGTAACAAACTTGACAATATAAGACGTCATTAATTTACCAAAAGATAATGTAACTCCTACACTACGTGACCATCATTCGTAAACTGAATTTAATCATCTGTAGTCAGCAGCAGCAGAGAGAGAGAGAGAGAAACGTTTAACCTGAGCTCGTCTTTCATAAGCTGAATAAAATCACACGTCGTCCCCAAAAAAAAAAAAAAAAAAAAAAAAAAAAAAAAAAAGGACGGGTGAGGTGGTTAATCTTTGCAGAAACGATGAAATTCCCAGTATAAGGTTTCATTAGTGTGACGGTGTGAGTGTGGTGTGAAAGTGTGTTGCGGTGGGAGATATCATACTTCACTGCTTTACCTGCCATTGTTACCGACTAACTTAGCCTCTTTTTTGCCCACGCTACTGTCTCGTGGTTCGTTGCATGCTGTCAGTCACTCCCTCTTTTTACGTCGCCGTTTATCCTTTTGTGTTGCTGTTTTCGTGGTTATTATCCCTTCTTTTAGCAACTTTCTCTTTAATTCCGTATGTGCGTTTTCCTGTATCCTTTGAGTTATTCCAAAGTTGAAGAATATGACATGCGGCAGAAAGAAGTAAGTGATAATTATCTTATCGAAGTGCTGAAATTATAAAGACTGTGTCAGCTGTAACCCTTCACTATAAGCATATGCAGATGTTTAGAGGAAGCGAGTACCATGATTACAAAAAATATACCGTACTCTAGGGAAAAATATTTGTCTCCACTATGGGCGAATCTTCTTAAGTGGAGTAAAATCTAATAAGCAGTAAGTAAATATAAAATCATACAGAAGCGGATGATGCGATTGTAAGTTAGCTTTGCATTGTATAAATTTTACGTCTTTAAATTTGTTGGGAGTTTCTCAGTACTTTTCTTTCATCCTTTTCCATTCAACCTTTTTCGAATGCAGTTTTTGTTCTTTCATTTTTCCTTGACCATTTTCAATTAATTTTTTACCCAGAAATTGCGCTATTGTTCCGTGTGATGTTTGCGTCACATACACACGTTCTCTCTCTCTCTCTCTCTCTCTCTCACACACACACACACACACACACACACACACACACACACACACACACACACACACACACACACACACACACACACACACACACACACACACACACACACACACACACACACACACACACACAGCTTTTGTCAGTTGGTAGGCTACTCTCATCTCATCACAATATGCTTCTCTGACGCAACTTTTTTGGGGGGAATTATACTCTCGTAACTCCGTAACCTCTTTAGTCCGATGACAGCTTTTATTCTAGCTTCCTCCTGGCGATTTTTTTTGGCTTTGAGGACGCGTCTTGTAGTGAAGGGGTGAATGAAGGTTATACTTGATCTCTTAAGTTCAAAAAGTCTCTCACAAAAAACAGAAAATAGTGTGAATGTAGCATGAATTAAACAAAAATTACACACACACACACACACACACACACACACACACACACACACACACACACACACACACACACACACACACACACACACACACACACACACACACACACACACACACACACACACACACACACAAAATCACTTTCTTTAACTGGTTTTGTCTGCTTCACCACAGTCCGCTTGTTTAACGTATCAGTTTATGGAGGGATTCTTGTACCCACCTAGCTACATTACCTCTTCATGGTGAGGACAACTCTAGCATTTTATTCCTACTCGCGCCAGACGATTTCATTCAAGTGAGGAAGTTACAAGAGTCGAGTATTGATTTTACCTTTAAGCCTTTCATGGTAGGAAAAACTCTGGACGATTTTACTAAGATGGGAGTATTACAGAAACATGAGTGGCACTGAAGGGGAATATCAGAATGAAGAGAGAGAGGGTTCAAGAGGGGCCAAATCTGTTCCATTCCGACAACATATGCAGTATCAATATGTGGGTATCATTGCTATCTTGAAAATTTTGCAAGACTGTAAAACAGAGATGTTTATCTTTATACTTTGGGATGTAACACTAATAATGATAAGGAACTGAGAGAGAGAGAGAGAGAGAGAGAGAGAGAGAGAGAGAGAGAGAGAGAAAGTGGTAAATCATGATTGACTGCCTTCCCCCATTCTTATAGTGTGTGTGTGTGTGTGTGTGTGTGTGTGTGTGTGTGTGTGTGTGTGTGTGTGTGTGTGTGTGTCATAATTTCCCTGACATTCATGATGTATCTCCTCTTCTCACCAGGTAAGTGCTGTGACGTGCCGCGGACGTGAGAGTGTCAAGGCGAGGTGAGTGTTGTTTTATGCCCTGTGTTCAAGAGGCTGTATTCTCGAGAGCTTACCACGATTCCTGGCATCATTTCCATAGCGATTTATTTTGCCTATTGTGCCATAATATTCTCCTCCTTGCCTCCTGTATCTCTTTCATATCGAGTTGGTACAGAAAAAATAATATTCCCTTCTTTGACTCGTATGTGTTTACTGTCGATATAATTGACATAAAGAATATATAGGGGAATATTTACGTGGCATATGTTTATTTAGACAGGTAAGGAAGAGTGCTAGGGAGCCTTCTAAAACACGACGAGAACGCCACACCTGCTTTGTACGTAAGGGTGCATCACCACATTCAGTACTCGTATGTAAAGGGTGTGCCGCGGAACACATGCCTCATTTACTAACAGACTCACCATCATTTCCCTCTTGTATATCAGATTAGTTTTGGCAAAGGGAATAGGAGACATGTTTTTTTTCTGCACCTTCCATATCCTTCCTGCTCAAGCAAATCATACATACGACAGGGAATTTATAGTAGGTTTGTTTGAGAGAGTCCTGCTCACATAGTTGTCCAGCAGTTACTTTTCTCTATGTTCTGATGTAGCAAAGAAATTGGCTTAGGTTGATGATGATGATATGCCTTTGAGGAGTGGTTACATAATGACTCTGGTTTGTGTGTGTTGTGGTTGAACACAAGCATAGTATTAAGATGATGATGACATGCTTTGGTTAAGCAGGGGAATACTGTAGTTAGATTGGTCATGATGATTATGATTAAGTATTTACTTTATGTGTGCTTTGTTGTGGAACAGATATAATTTACGACTCTGTTGATGAGGATGGGGATGGTCCAACTTTTACTAATTTGTACACTATTTTGTTTTGGAGCAGAGAAAGTGTATTAGATTGATGATGAGAACAGTGATGATGCTATAGTAACTATTTTTATGTGCCCGGTGATGCATTAAACAGTGTAAATCGCCTCTTGCAGTGAAGGTCAGATGTTGTTCACTGCAGTCCCGAAGACGCGACTGGAGGTATTTTGATCGTGTCGTGCCACCAAGAGTTTACATTGGTCACCTGCCATACCAAGATTTAAATTTAAATGTCCCGAACCATGATAGCGTAGATTCTGCCCCTTTCACCTCGATACGGACCCCAGCGTTACTTTTATTATTATTATTAATATTACAAGCGAGCGAACGATGTTTACTTTCAGTTAAGTGTGAAAATGAGCTGCCCGGCCCAGCCCACCCCAACTCGACCGTCACTTTAAGCAGAAGCTAATAACTTTACTCCTGTGTGAAGTGCAAATTCTTTCAGCATGTGATAAATTTTATACATTCAATATATATATATATATATATATATATATATATATATATATATATATATATATATATATATATATATATATATATATTTAACTAAAAACTCACCCATAAATGTGTAGGGACCCCTTGGAATCTCAGGTTTTCCATGGGAGTGTTCGGGGTCTAATCGATGAACGCCTCAGTTACAAATCAAATTAAAAAAAGGTTTTCCGTCGTAACACTGTTTTTTGGCATCAACTCTAGCAATTAAATATCGGAGAGTCCACCTACAGTTTTATATCAGAGGGAAATTATGATAACATGGCGCTTGCTCTCTCGTCACACGCCCACAAACTGCACATTACTGGTTTTAGTAATATCTGGAGCCAAGAATATCGAAGGCGTGGGGAGTGGCGGTATGACTCCTTTGGTTGTACTGTACTCTTATGATAGTTCAGTTTTTTCCTCTTTACTGCTTCTTATTCTTGCGAACTTCGTGTATAGTAGTTGAAATAGGCTTCACATGATAATTATGATAATGCAACTTATCTCCGCCTTTTCATGTTTAGTTGTGTTCGTGATTCGCCACTGACATAACAGAAGCTGCACTGATCCCGTATACATCTTTCCCCTCTCCCGATTTTTTTTTTTCGTAAAGGAGACACATTAAAAAATCATAGCCTTATTTTTATCAGACTTATAATTATGCTGTCAGTTTTCCCCAATATAAAAACGTCATAATTAATCAGTTATTCACTCTTTTCAGCGCTTAAAATAATGCATACCCGTATTACCCTCAGCCAAGGCTACTGTAGTACGTAATATTTAGGGGCAAGTTGCCAGCCTGTACAGTACCTCTGATGGAGTAAAATAATTGAAAAATCCCAGGCCACCTTAGAAATTGCAGTTGATGTGCGCAGCACCAGTCGAGCAGGGCAGTACTCCCGAGGTGGATGGAAAGCTGATGACAGAGAGTGCTGGAGCTCCCGTTTCATCAGCCCTCAGGACTAGTTCCTGACCATCCCCCTTTACTGAACTTTTTCAGTGTCTCAGTAACACAGAGAGTAGGCCAGCATGCTCTCCAATACAAATTTCTCTAACTATCTACACCAAACTACATGCACAGTACACACTACACTTCCTTTTCCAAAAATCAAAAAACAAACCATGGCGTCTCATCACCCAGCCTCGGAGTCCCCAGGGGGGGGGGGGATCACAAATGCCCCCACCTTCCGCCCTCTCCCGGTGACGACACGAGGTGCCTGGAACCACTGTCTGACTCTCTTCTTCTTCTTCATTTCTGCAACATTCGCGGCCTTTCCTCTAACTTTCGCTCTGTTGAGCACCACCTCTCCTCCTCTAAACCTCACCTTCTCTTTCTAACTGAGACTCAGCTGTCTGAGGCAACTGACAGCAAACCCTGTTCTGTATCCTCCTACTCTCTCTATACTCATTTCAAAGCCAAAGGTGGCTGTTGTGTATATATACGCAACGACTTATCTTGCTCTCGTGTTCCTGAATTCGATTCTTCTGAATTCTCTACACTCTGGCTTCGGCTTTCCTGTCATTCTCTGACTAAATATATCTGTGCTGTTTACTTATCCCCTAATTCTACTGACTATCAAAAATTCTTCGACTATCTTACTTCTACGATGGAACACATTCTATCCATTTCTCCTTTCTCTGAAATCTCCGTTCTAGGAGATTTCAATGTTCGCCACCACCTTTGGCTCTCCTCTCCTTTCACTGATCCACCTGTTGAACAAGCCTACATCTTTTCTATCCTTAATGACCTAGAGCAGCTTGTACAGCACCCTACCCGTATCCCTGACCTCCTTGGAGAGAGCTCCATCATACTTAACCTCTTCCTTACAACTAATCTTTCTGCTTACACTGTTAATCTTTTCTCTCCGTTGGGCTCCTCCGATCACAACCTTATCACCTTAACCTGTCGTATCACTCTGGTATGGCCTGTGGACCCTCCAGGGAAACGTCTTCTGTGGCATTTTGGAGCCGCGGATTAGGAGGCCCTCAGGCAGTACTTCTTCGATTTTCCTTGGAATGATTATTGCTTCCATGGCCAGGAGCCATCCGAGTGTGCCTTGCGCATTATGGAGGTTATTCTCTCGGGCATGGAAACATACATTCCTTTCTCATATCCTTTGACTAACGCAAGAAAGCCTTGGTTTAATCACGGTTGTTCTAATGCTGTCCACAACAAGGAGAGGGCCTACAAAAGGTACCAGAGCCAACCCACCCCTGAATCACATCATCTTTACGTTTCTGCCCGGAATCGTGCTAAGTCTGTTCTTCGCTCTGCTAAAAATAATCTCATCCATACTAAATGCTCTCAACTCTCCAACTCGAATTCTTCCCGCTCCTTCTGGCATCTTGCCAAATACCTTTCTAACAACTTTGCCTCATCATCCTTCTCTCCTCTTTTCTACTCTGATGGTTCTGTAGCTATTTCTTCTATTGATAAAGCAGATCTCTTCGCACAGACTTTCTCCTCCAATTCTACCTTAGACGATTCCAGTGCTGTTCCTCCATCACTTCCCGCCTCTGACTTCCTCATGGCTGACATTAAAATTTCTTCAGCTGATGTATTTTCTGCCATCACTGGCCTCAATACTAACAAGGCATATGGGCCTGATGGAGTCCCTCCTGTTGTTCTCAAGAACTGTGCTTCTGTGCTTACACCCTGCCTAGGCAAACTCTTTCGCCTTTGTCTGTCAACTTGTACCTTTCCCTCTTGCTGGAAGTTTGCTCTCATTCAGCCAGTCCCAAAGAAGGGTGACCACTCCCAACCCCCCAACTATCATCCAATTGCTTTAACGTTTTGTATTTCAAAAGTTTTCGAGTCAGTTCTCAATAGAAAAATTTTAAGGCATCTTTCCTATCACAACCTTCTTTCTGATCGTCAGTACGGGTTCCGTCAGGGACGCTCCACTGGTGATCTTCTCACCTACCTTTGAGAGTCCTGGTCATCCTCCTTTCGGGACTTTGGCGAAAGCTTTGCCATTGCACTTGACATCTCAAAGGCTTTCGCTCGAGTCTGGCATAAATCTTTAATTTCCAAACTGCCCTTTTACGGTTTCTATCCCTCTATCTGTGCCTTCATCACTAGCTTCCTTTCTGGTCGTTCTATAGCCGCTGTTGTAGACGGCCATTGTTCTTCTCCTAGATCTATCAACAGTGGTGTTCCTCAGGGCTCTGTCCTATCACCAACTCTCTTCTTTCTATTCATCAATGACCTTCTAAGCTGTACATCTAACCCTATCCACTCATACGCTGATGACTCAACCCTTCACCTTTCCATTCGGTTCCCGCAACACCCATCTCAGCAGTTACTTCAACAAACAAGGGATGAGGCTATGGCACACCTAATGTCTGACTTGGCTCGTATCTCTGACTGGGGTAAAAATAATCTTGTTGTTTTTAATGCATCAAAGACTCAGTTCTTACACCTATCAACCCGTCAAAATCTTCCACAGGTATACCCACTAATGTTGAATGATATTCAGCTTAATCCTGCATCATCCTTGAACATGCTTGGGGTTTCATTTACTCGGGACTTATCTTGGAAAGACCATATTACATCTCTTGTAAAATCTACTTCCAAGAGATTGGGTGTGCTAAGCCGACTCCGTTCTTTCTTTACCCCTGCACAATTGTTGATTCTATACAGGGGTTTTATCCGCCCCTGTGTGGAGTACAACTCTCATGTGTGGGGAGGCTCCCCACACACAACTTTTCTCAGTAGGGTGGAGTCAAAGGTTTTTCGTCTCATTAACTCTCCTCCTCTTACTGACTCCCTTCAACCTCTGTCGCTTTGCCGCACTGTTGCATCTTTATCTCTTTTCTATCGCTACTTTAATGGTCATTGCTCTTCTGAACTGTCTGCATGCATTCCTCCACCTCTACGACGGGCGCGTAGCACCCGTCTAGCAGCAAACTCTTATCCCTTTTTTTGTCCAACTCTCTAATGCAAGAGTTAACCGTTACTCTCAGTCCTTCATTTATGCAACAGGTCAACTCTGAAACTGTCTCCCTCTGTCTGTATTTCCTGCTGCCTATGATCTCCAGTCTTTCAAACGCAGCGTGTCCAGGCATCTCGAAATGAATGGATCTTGAATTTGGCTCTCTCTTGTATTTTGTTTTTCTCTTGGAGGGAACTCTTATTGCGGGCTCATGGCCTTTGGTTCCTTCTTCCTCGCATAAAAAAAAAAAAAATGCCCTTCACCCCGAGTAGCGTTTCAGGCCATTTGACCACAAAGTGTGTGTGTGTGTGTGTGTGTGTGTGTGTGTGTGTGTGTGTGTGTGTGTGTGTGTGTGTGTGTGTGTGATAAAAGAGATGCTTATAATTTTGAAATAGTATCATACCCAAATTTATCTGCAAACATACCTAGAGTTCCAGCGAGTGGTGTATACATGTCTCAGTTGCTACGGGTGGCAAAGGCAAGTACAATACTTGGAAAACTTTACTACAAGAATCCAATAGATCACAAGAAAATTCCTCGGTCAAGGATTTATCAAAGCAGAATTATGTAAGACATTAAAGGAAACGTATCATAGTCACTATAACTCCTTCAAACACCTGAAGGGAGAAATACACAGTCTTAATAGAGAAATATTTTATTCTGCTACGGATACTATAGTATCCAAGCGCCGTCGACGGGCAGAGAGTGCTCACGGTATCCCCCCTGGCTCTGTAGCAGATTAAGACCGACTGCAGCAATAACCAGTTATACCTACCAATTTGGACTCACCTGGATGTTGCTTAATCGACCATAAGGACAACAAACTATTCTTCTCAGTTACAACGACCAGTTACACCTACGAATTTAGACACAACTGGGTGCGGCTTTATCGACTAGGAAACAACAAACTGTTCCTACCAAATTGAACTCCATCGGAAATGGCATATTTGTCCTATCTTTTCATGTGTGTGTGTGTGTGTGTGTGTGTGTGTGTGTGTGTGAGAGAGAGAGAGAGAGAGAGAGAGAGAGAGAGAGGGGGGGGGGCAATAATAAATGAGGAGCTGGCCACCTACAGTACCATTAATGAAATAGTGGGTGGTAACATGGGTGAGGTGCGGCCTATATTGGAGTAGGCTAAGGAAGGTCACCCAGGGCATTTATATGAACAGGCTAATTAATACTGTAAAGTGGACTATCCTGATGGCAAAGGAGTTAAGCCGCATAATTATATTTTAACCTTCGCCCTTCCGCCTAATTAACAATGCGTGTGGATACCAAGTCGCGTAAATTTGAGAGAAAAATTAATTGAAAATACACATATGGATCAAACCAGATTTAATATGCGATTTAATATAACGACAGTAATTTTTGACGAGTGATGCATATGACGCACGTATGGATGTTTTTGTCCCTGAGTCGCCTTTCGAAATCTTCATCCCTTACGACGTGGTTGACCTTGATCTAGTGACCTCGGGCAGATTCGTGCCAGTGGTCCGTATTCGCATTAGCATACAAGATTTTCTAGCACATATTCCAGACCTTTCGATTTTTGCTTATGGTAGGCTACTCTCTTGTATGGTATTTTTGTAATCATTGTTGACACTAAAAATTATGAAAGTAAATACTGAGGTGTAATAGCTAAGATAAATTGCTTAGAAGTAGATCCTAGAACACTTCCTAAACTCACGAAGATACAGGCGAATATCTCAACAGTAATCAGTCTTTTGGCAGTATGTGACTAGATACTCTTCAGTTATTTTATCTCATTGGAAATACAGACGTTTCCCTTCACTGGACTGTAACGTGCTGTTTATTTTACTCGTCATATTTCTGGACGATATTTTTTAGCTCGGGAGAACATTTTTTATTTGCAGTGGTTATCTGTGACGTCAGAAATTTCTTAATTACGAGATCTTTCCTATTGAATAGTATCGCATGAAGGTGTGCGTACGTGCGTGCATGCGCACATTGTGTGTGTGTGTGTGTGTGTGTGTGTGTGTGTGTGTGTGTGTGTGTGTGTGTGTGTGTGTGTGTGTATTGTGGTGTGGTGTGGTGTGTTGTGTTGTGTTGTGTTGTGTTGTGTTGTGTTGTGTGTGTGTGTGTGTGTGTGTGTGTGTGTGTGTGTGTGTGTGTGTGTGTGTGTGATGGCCCATGACATGCAGTAATAATGGCTGGGATGGCTGTAATGATGGTGATTGTGATGGATGTAATGGACGGGGCGATACAGGTGATTATGCTGATGACAGAGTAGAAAGCGGCACTGTGGTGGGGGCAGCTTCCTTCAACCCCACCACGTTATTCAAGCCACTATGAAGGTATATTCTGTCCGTTTTATCCCCCATGGCTTTATTTTGTATTTTGTATTTGCTACCACCAGACGGTTTTACTCAATTTAAAGGGGATTTTTCGAAATGCTGCTGGAGAAGAAGGTAGATATAATTTCAATGAAGCCTTTCGCTACAGGACAGCTCCCCTTTTAATTTGATATAATTGGCTGACAGTAATAAGAAAATATAAAACAATTCACGAAATTGAAGTGGTTACCTTGGGCCTAAACTTGTCATCTCGTCTTCCTTGGGTGCTGAGCTCCAACAAGAGATTAACACTAGAATATGGTGTTCGCCAGGAGAAAGTGTCATGGAAACGATATAAAGCTTTATTCTGCTACTGAGCTACGAAGATTATACTGTAAAATGATGAAAATCTCTGCCAAATTACGGAACTCCAGTTGTAGTGGGAGCTGGGTGGAGGAGGATTGTGGGCCTTATGTTTATTGGCTTAGGAGGCTTTTCATCCATCTTCATTTGCGAATTATGTTTTGCACGATTTTTTCTTGTGTGTTTAATGTGGATTTTTTTTAAAATACATGCTAACTGTTACTTTCTCCAGCGGTATGGTGCCTGGAAACAAATAAAGGAATCTTATTCAGTCATACTAAGTCTTGCGGTTCACTCCAGTTGTTTCACTTCGTTCATGTTTTGAATCATTGACAGCAAGTCATCCTTAAAAAAAAAAAAAAAAAAAAAAATCTGACCCATACACGTCTTTCACCTTCGTGAATACTCATACTTCCACGATTCAGAATCTCTCAGAACCATCTCTCCTCCTCTCCATTAGCCTCCCTTTTCTCACTTCTCATTCAGAATGGCAGAATGTTAGTGGAGAAAGGAGAAATAGCAGATGGAGATCTCTTGAATTTGGCTCTCTGTTACTTTATTTTTACTTTCTCTTGGGAGAAACAATCTTGTGGGCATCTGACCTTTGGCTCCTTCATCCTTGTATATATATATTTTTTTTAATATAGAGAACGAAACTAGCGCAAAGTGTAAGTGGCTGAGAAGTGGCCAGGAGGAGGATAGAGACGAGTATGGAGGAAGAGATCAGTAGAACGGAAGTATAAGAAGCAATGAAGAAAGTCAAAATGGGGAAAGCCCCAGGAACTGATGGAGTGTGAGGTGAGATGTTTAAATACAGGGGAGAGTTAGTGATAGAATGGATATGGAAGATATGCATATTGGCCTGGGAGGAAGGTCGGGTCCCGGAGGATCGGAAGACAGGTATGATTGTTCCCCTACACAATTGAAAAGGGAAAGAGAAGTATGTGGCAGTCACAGGGGTATTTGTCTTCTAAATGACCGAGGAGTTAGTTGGAGAAGAACAGGGAGGTTTAGGAAGGGAAGAAGCTGCGTAGATCAGAGTTCGTTCTAAGATGTTTAATGGGAAGTAGCTGCAGAAGGGAAAAAATTTGTATGCTTCCTTCACGGATCTGGAGAAAGCATATAGCAGAGTGGATAGACAGGGAATGTGTAAGGCACTAAAAGTGTATGGAGTAGATGGAAAGTTGTCGAATGCTGTGAAGAGTATGTATGAGGGCTCTAGGGCTGCAGTGCGTATGACTAGCGACTTCAGTTCTTGATGTGAGTGATATATTGAAGCAGGGGTGTGCCGTTTCTTTATTTTTGTTCAGTCTGTTTATGGATAGTGTTGTAGAAGAGATACCAGGTAGGGCAATGGATGTCGGAGTGTTTAATGAGAGATGGTACGTTGTGAAGACTTCCTTCAGTGTTGTGTGCTGATGATACTATATTGTTAACTGCAGATGAGTTTGAGCTGCAAGGCTTGGTGAGTGAGTTTAGGAGTGTATTTAGGAAACGGAATCTAACAGCGAAAGTAGATAAAATTATGATCTTTGAGAGAAATTAAGTCACAGCATGCACATTGAGACTGGATGGTAAGGAAATGGAGAATGAGTGCATTCAGGTGCTTCAGTAGTGGGATTAGTAATGATGGAAGTTGAGAAGATAATGTGGTTAAAAGGGTACGGCAGAATAAAAGAGTTGCTGGTTCATTGGAAGCATTGATACGGAAGAGGGAAATAAGCATGGAAATAAGTTTGGAAGCGAACCTTGGACGCTGTTGGAAGCACACAAGTCAAACCTGAGAACAGTGAAAATGAGTTAACTGAGAGGAGCATGTGGAGGTCCGTGGAGAGATAGACAGACAAATGAGGAAGTAAAGGAGAGTTGTAGTGTTGATGTGGATATGACTGAAAGTGTTAAGAGAAATATTTTGAGATGGTTTGATGATGTGGAGAGGATGAAGAATGAGAGACTGACCAGAAGAATGTGTGAGTGAGGAGGGGGAGATGAAAGACGAGATAGAGGGATGGAGTAGAGAGAGATATATAAGGGACGAGGGGGGGGGGCTGTAGGGAAGGCATCCAAATGGCAGAGGACAGAGCGACGTGAAGACGATTTGTTTGTAGCCACCCCTTACCGGATTAAGGCGTCTGGCAGTAGATAAATAGAGAGACATATTTATCAGCCTGGTTACCACTATGGACATAAATTGCGAGGTGATATACAAGAGATAACCTACCACACTTTTTTTTTTTTTTGTGTCCGACTCTGGGCAAAGGCTTCAGGGCCTATATCTCGGGGGCAGTAGCCTATCCCAAGGCCCAGTAGTCCTCCTACACCTCCACATGTCACCACTTCGGCGCTAACACCCACCGTCCATATTGAATACATGTTAAGGCTGTCTCATACAGGACTGGTGTATTGAAGGAACACTAGTAAGGAAGTGTTGCTAGGGAGCCTGTGTGCCTTCTTGGGTACATCTGTGAGAGTAGGTATAAATTTCATGAGGCCATGCAGTTTGAATATTAGTGAAGGGATGTCTGGTTCCAGGTGTAAGAGGAGATTTATGGCAAATGTAAGCAGCTGTATTAGCATTATCAGTCAAGACAAACCGGATATGCCATGTTTTTATATCGATGTTGTTTGCCGTCGAGAGGAGGAATCACCAAACAAGAGTGAAACAAAAAAAGAAAAAAATGTACCTTTGACATTTCCTCCAGGGCATCTTTCACAACCGCTTCCTGACATAGGGTTAAGACATGAGGAGGAAGGGGTCAGACTGGAGTTGTATTCGTAAATGATCTTAACAAGTTCTTACGATAAACAAGTCTCCAATAGCTGTTATATATTATCATGACTCCTTTTTCTCCCCTGTATTTTTCATAGTATCATTCACATTGCATCGGCAGTGAAGTGTTAGGTAGCTGTGTGTGACTATGAATGTATAAACAACGATCAAATACCTACCGTAAGTGCAAGAGGTTTGATAAATATGGCCCCTTGTTGCTGTGTATCCCCTCAGGTCCACTTTTTCATGGGGGATGGGGCGTGTGCGAGGTCAGAGAGATCGTATTTATTAACTTTCTTGAGCAGAAGTTGTGTATAGGACTGCTAGCATATTATAATTTCATCTCCTCTCGTATAGTTGCCATAATTACCAAACACTTTACAACCAAACGAACGAATAAAGTGAAAATCCTGTGAAACTAAATTATTCCTGGTGAGAATTAACATCTCAGAGAACTTATTTGTTTTGTTGATACTTTAATAGGTTACGACTTTTTATGAATATGAGGCCAAGCTGGCTGAGCGTGGGAGGAGAGGTGGGTGCTGGTCACGAGAGGTCACAGGGAAGGTCAACAGGAGTGGGAGAGGGAATATAATGGAGAGAGATGGAGACAGACAAAAGTAGTATTAAGAGGTAGACAACATTTAATAGGGAGAGGATGGAGGTTAGGGAGAATTAAAATGGTGACAGGAATATAATGGATAGGGGTAGAGGTAGAGAGCAGACGTAGGGGAAACACATCTAACGAAAGGAATATAATAATGGTGAGGGATGGAGGAAGAGACAGGGCCAGCAGAAAGTCTGAGAAAAGTGAGTTAGACGGTAGTAGTAGGGATATTTCTGGATGGGAGGAGAGGAAGGTGGAGGGATGGGAAATTTTTTTTGAAAAGGAAAGGAGGAAGTGGAGGAGGGCAGAGGCGGAGGAGAATGAATGACACTGGGAGGAGGGGAAACGTGGTGGACAAGAAAGGGGAAATTGGTGGTGGACAAGATAAAATGATAGTAAGAAAAGAAGTTATTAAACGTGGAGAGGAGAGCTAATAAATAGGGAGAGTACGAGGAAAAAGAGAAATGGGAGACGACCTAATGATCTTTCGAGTCTGTTTATATAACTGAAGGTTAAGATTAGAGTGTGTAACTGTATGAGCTGAACATAAGGACAGTAAAGCAGGAAGACTCACCCACCAACCAAACCCTCCAGCCAAAGTCGACAGGAAAAGGTGAAAAGGAATAACATGAAGCAAAGAAAGAGTGCCATGGAAAATTCATAAGAAAGGATGAATTGAAATCTGTATAAGGGAATAATGATACTAAGTGCATAAGGATATTGCGCTGCTGCCGTATACAGTATTGCGTAATGTGGGAGAGAAGAACTCAGTTAAATTTTTATATTATTCATCTGTGAAGGTGCTCAGCTAAGGTTTAGAAGGTAGATACTTAAACCGTTAATTGTCATTACTTTGTCACAGTCTGCCACATTCCCTGGCAATTTGTTCCATACGTATATACCCCTACTGATTTGTATTTATTTATTTAATTTTTTTACTGGAAACGTTCGTCAATATTTATGTACTGTAATTCGACCGATATGTTTTGAAATAAAGGATATTACTTATTGACAACCATTCTAATCCTCCTCCTCTGGAAATGTTAGATACTCGTGCCTGGATGGGTCCTCTTGTAGTCAGCGCTTTGATAATTAAACAGAGTTTTTTTCTTCTTAAACGTTCTTGGTATGCATTGTTCCTCAGTCTGTTTTTTTTTTTTTTTTTTTTTTTTTTTTTTTTTTTTTAACGTTTCGCCATACGCCACGCAATTTCTTCTTGTCTTTTTGTGACCAGAACTTAGCACAATACCCTAAGAGTGGGCGTACTAAGGAACTGTACAAGCTCAAAATGATAATATTTTCTTGATTTGAATTCAGATGCTCTGCCAGTGAATCCAAGAAATATGTTAGCTTTTTTTACTACCATAATGCGTTGTCGATTTGGTTTTTATCATGTGTTATGATTATTTTAAAACCTTTTCGTGTTGTACGTTGTAGAGTTAAGCAAAATTCATAGGTTAGGCCTACTTAGTTTTTTCAGATTTAATCCCACTATTTAGGACAGTATTTTTATCAGTATTGTTGTTATTGTGGCCCCAGGCTCGTCTGAAGCGTGAGTTCGGTGGAATGTAAGCTTAAGCTGGCCTCCTCCGGCAGTTCACCATTCTCCTTTTGAGGGACAGGGAATTAACTCAGGGACGTTTGTGTAACCTGGCGGCCGAGTCTTATCGGTGCCACCACTTGAAGATGTCCCTTGTCAACACCATTTATCAACAAATAAGTATACTTTAATATTAAAAAGGAAAAATTATTATAATCCGTTTTGTACTTCTGAGCCAAGCGAACAGTTTATCAGGATCTCAATGAATTTTCGGTCTTTGTTCGGGTGTATCCGCTCCGTTACTGATTTCTGTATCGTCAGCAAATGACAGCACTATTCTACAACACTGTCCTTCGTCAGTACCAATTATTGTAAGGTAGAAGCAGATGGGATCGAGATGCAAACTTTGTGGGACTCCATTTGTAATTTCCATCCGGATTTATTTATTCTCATTAATTACAACTCATTAAGTTTCGTAAACCTGTTATCGATCCATATTAGCATATCGTACTTAGCACAGAACGACCAAGGAGAATGATGCGATATTAAACATTGAGGAAAAAGAGGTAGACAGTAGCAAATGGAAGAGAAAAGGAGTTCAGACTTAGAGGAACAAGAGATATAAGGAAGGTGGAGAGAGAGGAAGATCGGGAGAGAGAGAGAGACTGACAGAAGAAGTTGAGTTGGAATGGAAGGTGAAGGAAAAGCGTACGGGGATGTGAGAGGTGAGGGAGAGGTGAAGAGGAGTGAAGGGTGAGGGAGAGGCGTGATGCCCAGATGAGAGAGGGAGTCGAAGGGGGCAAGTGTTTTTTTTTTTTTTGTTTTTTTTTTTTTTTTTAATAGGGAGAACTTGTAGACAGTGTACCGGCTCTTAGTGAAATGGAAATAAAGGAGGAGGATATCTGGAATAGATTAAAAATTCCTTAGGAGGGTGGCGGTGATTGTTAGATAGAAGGAACTTTGCACCCTGAGATTTGCAGTGCCTCGTTGTCGTTTGGAAAGATAAAAATCGTCTGCAGGCATTTGCAGTTGAATGCTAAAGTTGGTCCGACCAGGAAAGATGTAATGGTGACATTGTTAGCACTCAGGCTGCTAAGACTCAATCTCGAATGAATAAATTGATCATGGGTTAATTGGAAAAAAGTTGCTTTAGTGTGTTAAGAATTGCCTCGATAAATGGGCTTGAAAAGTTAAAAAAGACATGTAGACTCAGAAGTTAAAATGATTTTTTTTTTTGTCATCTTGATTTTTTAAAACTAAAATGTGATCTGTGAGTTCTTATTATTTTCGTATTTGTGAAAACATGGGAAAATTGAAATGAACTAATATTTAAGAGTTAACGTTTAGTCATCCAAGTGATAAGGTTGAATAAACAAAAAATGTGTCAACCAGTCTTGCTTCGCCAAATGAAAATCATGTGAATAACCAGGAGACACAAGTGAATGACGCTTAACTTTGGTGAAGTATTTTATCGTTTATTAATGAAACTGCACTTAACAAGCACTTATGTCTGAACCATTTTGTTGGAACTAAAATTACATATAAGTGCAGGATTTCAACGAAGTGCAAAGAATCACAAAATAATGGCCAAAAAAAATTTGCCTTCAATAAAAGGCAGATTTAAAAGAAGTTGTAAAGTAAAAATTGTAAAAGAATATCCGGATAACTAATAGGTTGATGAAAAAATTGAAGCATGTGTAATAAGCACTCATTTGTGTAACTGTTAGACAATATATATATCAAACCATATTGGATATCAGAATTATATGTGCTGTGTATAAGGAAAATAAACTGAAGAAATCTTATTAAAAGGGGTGAGCTAAGTCAGGTTGTATTTTTCAGATCTTCAGATTAATAAATCGGCAGCCCAAGGAAGCTGGAATGAAGTTATTCTTGTTTTTATGGTGGACAGTTAATGACTGGCTAAATATAAAATTGGTTGCTTGGATAAACGAATAATTGAACAGGTGTTTATTGATGGCTCGATAGGTGTCAGTTGTTGGGCGTGATCTATGGCTGGATGTGTATCAGTGGGTATGTGGGTGTGGATGGAAGATAAGGTGTCAGTAAATGGATGAGTAGTTGTAAGTGAGTAGATAGGCCACTGAATATATGAAGAGATCAGTAAATTGATGAGTGGATGTCAGTGGATAGATAGATTGGTGAATATATGAGTAGAAATGGGTGACTGGGTATCACTGAGAGGATTGTTATCACTAAATGAATGAGTGGATGGACGGTGCGTGTCAGTAACTGGTTGGGTGGATGGATGTGTGAGTGGATGAAGTCTATCAATAAATGTATGGATGGATTAGTTCATAAGAATAGATAGATAGATAACTGGATAGACGGATGGAGCTTAGCATTCTGTTTCTTCGTGTCTGTCTGTATCTGCTTGCCTGTCTGTCTGTCTGTCTGTCTATACCGCGACACCATGAAGACTGCCAATCTTTCTCACTGTCTCTCTGTTTATCTGTCTGTCTGTCTATCTACCTATCGTGACACCATGAAGATTGCCACCTCACCCCAGTAATCAGGTGCAGGGAAACTTTCCAAAGCAGTTTAGTCGGGTTTCTACACAGTTACCGCAATCATAGCCACTCTTCCTCCTTCCTATCTTTTCTTCCTCATTCCTTTTCATGCTCTCTCTCTCTCTCTCTCTCTCTCTCTCTCTCTCTCTCTCTCTCTCTCTCTCTCTCTCTCTCTCTCTCTCTCTCTCTCTCTCTCTCTCGTGGAGGCTTATGATGATATATATATATATATATATATATATATATATATATATATATATATATATATATATATATATATATACTTTATTGTAGTGCTTGTTTTGGCAATATCGAGTAATTTCGTATGAAGTCTACTGCAGGGCCGAACTTTATCCTCGCAGTGTGTGATTGAATTTTCCTTATCCCATGCTGGCCAAGTACAAGTCAGGAGGTGGTGTCTGTATCGGGAATAGCTATACCCTTTCCACCTTTCAAGTTGGTCCTGATTTTTGTCTTTTTGCAGCTTATATCACGTAGTTCAGTGGCAGAATAAGGCAGTACTGCGTCTCTACATCCTTTCCGTTGCACTTCTTCGTGACTAGCATCGTATTCTAGCATTACTCTATTGTTACAGCTAAGCATTCCAGATAGAGGGATGTCAGTTTTAGGCCAAATTAGAGTAAAAAGGGTACAGTACGTGTGAGGATGTGGAAGTGTTGTAATGGCCATGTTTGTGTCATAGTCTTTACGTGTCTCTCCTATGAACTGATAGGAGTGCGATTAATGGACTCGTGTAAGACTTCATATGAAAGGATCCAATTTAAATGTCCTCCACGCCTGTATTCGAACCCAGTCTCAGCCAAACGCAGATCAGAAAGCGAGAATGGTAGTCACTGGACGACCGTGGCTTTATACAGCATAGGACCAGTAACTGTATCGTCATATTTATATCTAATTATGTTAAACCTAAGTAAAATTGCATCACTGAACATTTCTTGTGTTGTATACATCCGAGAATGCTCTTGTAGACTTGTATTTATGGAAGTGCTGAAGAGGGACGCCTTCATGTGGTTACACTGATATAACCGGGTGGCTCCATGTCTGGTTATATAAACTCTTCTCATCTCCATCCCTATCCCCTCATAAGGAGGATGGTGGACTGATGAAGGCAGTCCACTTGGTTCATGTTTCAGATGAACCTCGTGCTACAACAACGACCACTATTATTACTGCTGTTTATGTTACTGTTATTTACCCCTTCTTCTGTGAGCATTCTATAAAGCGTTGGATAATGTTTACCTTAAAGAACGGCTGCTGTGTATAACCAAAGGTGATAATTTTAGCAGCAAGAAACACTCGGTAAAGAAAGAGCAAGACATTGATAAGACATTCCACCAATTTCCCTCTCCTTCCCTTTTTACTCTATCCCCCTCTCTCCCTTCCGTACTCTATCCCTCCCCTCCCAACCCCCTCCCCCACTCCCTCCCTCCACTTCCACCTCCACCTCCACCCACTTTTCCATCTCTTCCCTTTCTTCCCTCCCTTTACCCGTTCTCCTTCACGCCTCACTATCTCGTCCCCTCTTCCCACCGATTCCCTTCTGTTACCCTTGTACTCCCTATTCCCTCCATCACGCCTCACATTCCCCTCTCCACGTTCACTCCTTCCATCCCTCACGCCTCGCCACCATTATTTCCCCGTACCCTCCGACTCCCAAATACCTTCACCAACCCATCTTTTCCCCATCCCTCTTCTTCCCTTTTCCCCTTGCCACACATTCACCCCTCCTCCCGCTATCTCTCCTTCCCTCCCTCACGCCACAGCTTCCCTCCTCCCCAACCCTCTTTCCTCATCATCCGTCCCCCCCCCCTCCCCCCACTCCCCAGACCTCACCACCCGTTCCCCCTCCTCTCCACTCCACTCGTTGTGCGTGAGTGGATTACTTTCAGAAGCTGTTGAAATCTCCTCCCACGTTTTGTCTTATTTTCTCACCCTTTGTTGTCTTAAGGTGCCGTAATGCCTTTCCTCTTTCTCCTCTCCTCTATTGTGGTTCGAGAATAGGTAAGGTTAGGAGACACAGCTTGCTTTTGTTGTTTTGTTTGATGATGCGTTTTTTGTTGTTGTTGTTGTTGTTGGAAATGTTAATTAATGATGGTGTTAATAGCAAGTTTTTCTGGGACAGGTTTTCCCCCACTTCCTTTGTGGCTGGAGAGTAGGTAGAGATGTTATTTAGCTTATTGTAGTCATATTTTTATATTTTTCTTATTTGTAGATTCTAGTTACTGTTAGGTGGGAAAGAAAATCATGGTTGTGTTCGTGGTGGTGCTTATTTTTATTGTTGCTTGAAAATGGATAATGGATATGTTACTTTGGCTCCAGTTGCTTTGTCTCTTGTATAATGGGTTATTTTTAGTTAATATTGTGGTTTGCAGTGTTGTAGGTGTTTTGTTATTTTAGGTCATGCCTTTGTTCACTACCTCACTTGGAGAATAGATGGTGCAGGTGTTACGGTGCTTGTTGAAGTTGTTGCTGTGGCCCACCTGAGCTCATCCCTCTCACCTCGCCTGGTAACGGGATCCATAATAGGGCAACGCATGATATGGGGTCACGGCCGAAAGTACTTCACCCCCCCAACCTCCTTGCCCCAGTCTTCTTCCCTTACCCACCTCCCTTCACCTCCTTCTCTTTCACCCTCAGCCTCTTTGCGTTTGACTATCCTCCCCACCTTGCTAATCCTCCATTCTGTTAGTATCCCTCCCCCCTCTTCCTTTTTTCTGATTTAGCTTCCCGCCTCCCACTCCTTCCTTTCCTCTCGTATCCACTCACCCCCTCCTGTCCTCTCATACCCTTTCTTCTCTCTCGTCCCCTTTCCTTCTCCTCCATTTCTCCCTCTCCTGCTTCATAACCTTCTTGCTGTCCCACTTCCCATCCCATACCCCTCTATCCCTCTCTCCTCCCTCTTCTCTCCCTCTCGCTCTGTACCCACTTATCCTCCCTTTTTTTACACCTCCTGTGTTAGGTCGCGTCCACACGTGTGCTCGATCAAGTGCTGGGAGCATGTAAGCAGCACAGTAAGGGTGCGTCCGCACTTGTGCTTAGACAAGTGCTGGCAACATGTAAACAACACAGTAACGAAAACGCTGCAAACATGTCCGGAACTGCAGCGTCCAGATCATGTTGGCAACATCATGATGAAGTCTCAGCTGCATGGTATGGACACACGTATCCCATCGCCTCTGTTGCCAGTGTTCGAAGCTGCATGGAAACATGTTCGCATACATCTGTCCAAATACTGCTGCAAACAGGTTCCCGAACATGTTGCCTGCCGTGTTGCCAACATATGTTCGAGAGCACGTGTGGACGCGCCGTAACTCTCATCTCTTCTTGCCCTACCCCAGCTTCTACCCTTGTCCTCCATTTTACATCCACTCCCCTCTATTACCTCCGCCTCCCCTTTGGACCCTCTCCTCATCCTCTTATTTACCCCTCCTCCTCCTTCTCCTCCTCCTCCTCCTCCTCCTCCTCCTCCTCCTCCTCCTCCTTCTTCTTTTCATTACTCTCTCTCCTCCTCCTCCTCTTCTTTACGGTCTCTCCTCATCTTCTTCTTTACCCCTCTCCTCCTCCTTTTCTTTACACTTTGTTCACCTCCTCTTTACTCCCTCTCCTCCTCTTCCTTCATCTCCACCTTACCGAGAGGAGGGGAGGAAGGTGTACATACAAGACGATTGTTTAGTTTAGTCGATTGGTGTTTGTATTTGCCATTGAAATTGGAAGTGCAATCTTGATGTTTTTGTGAAGGTTGTGCAGTCAGTGTGTCTCAGTATTGGCACTACGGATGACTCACATACTGCACACAATATCCCGTATCCTAATTTCTGTGTCTGTTTGATTATTTTCTTGTTGAAGCGGTCGTAGTTCACCCATTCCAAATTAAGATTAGTGAGATGCTATATTATGACTAAACTAATGCCATTATTCTAAAAAGCTGATGGAGATTGTTTGTAATCCATTTACTACAATAGATCTCAACTAAACAGCAAAATTTTGGACCAGTGGAAGTAAAAATAGCACTGGCATATGAAAAGATAGATCGTCTTATTGGAAAGGTTAATCACCCTACCTCCAGACGAGTGTGTTCAGTGTTGGAAAACCCATGCGTACTAAAGGGGTCGAAATTTGCATCATCACTGTAATTAGTGTACCGTGTGTCCTTCATGCTGCAGCAGTTTATATGTACAGTGAAAGTGGCCCTTGGCGGTAACCAAGTAATGTGCGTGAGTGGGTGAACTGCTGGTGTTATCTCAGGCGGTTTATGCAACTGAGACTTTCGAAATGAAGGGGTCAGATAAAGTCCTCCTTAATCCCTTTACTACTGGGAAGCTCCCCCAAACAGAACAGTAGCGTCTGGAGATAGCAAGAATACAGTATAAAAGAAAGACATATTCATAGTGAAGGGTTCAATACTGAAGTTCAGAGGTTCCCAGATGGGGAGGGGAGTTCCCCCAGGAGGGAAATTTGGGCATTCGGGGGGTAACAGACAGATAAGGCGGAAATGACCAGATCAGCCTTATTTTCTCCAACAAGGAGAGTATGTTTGCACCCCTGTTTGTTTGTTTGTTTTTTAGCAGGATTACTCAATAACTGAAAGAGAGATTTGGACCAAATGTGGTGGGTAGATAGCCCATGTCCCAGGGAACAATCGATTAACTTTTGAGACCGATCCGGACCGTATTACAGATTCTGGATCCGGAAAGCTTTTTTTTTTTTTTTTTTTTTTCCCCAAAAACCCTAATCAATTATGAGAAACCCCAACCCATTGCGAGGAGTGGTTTTGAAATAACGTTGCTCCTGTCAGAGAGATGCGCTCCACTGAGTGCCGCTCTACTTTAGTACAAATATGACATTTTTCGGCCAAATACGTTTTGTTTTTTTAATATGTGCTTTTTAAAAGTAAAGTCAGATCACTGGTCCTCATATAAATATCTTGCTGTATCAAAGTACAAAATATAAAAAATATTCCCAAAACTTTATTTGAAAACTCTTGAAAATTGCCGCTAGGTGTCTTGTAGTACCACGAAATGAAGACGAATAACCCGTTATAATGTAATTCCCAAGGGGGTGGGGGAGGAGTTATGAGTTTTTTTTTTTTTTTTTTTTTTCAAATGTCGGGAATCGGCAGAAAAAGTTTGGAAACCTCTGCTGTAACTCCTTCATGTTGCAGTTGCTAATGTATGCAGTGAAAGTGGCCCTTGGCGGTAAACAAGTGATGTGCGTGAGTGAGTGAGGTGCGGACGTTGGTGTAGCTCACTTTGTTTACCTTGATGACGTCACCACCGCAACACGGCCTCCGATAAACTGTCTGGCTACTCCTCACCTCACGCACCTATGGTCTCATCTCCGTGTACATTACACCCAAGGACTTGATGAATTTCACGTAGCCTAACTTGTAGTCAGACTTTCTTCTCTTGAGGCAGCGCACAGTAGGGTTTATTAATAATCTTCAGTAACCCGTTCAGGCCGCTGTTTTTTTTCCACTTGCTTGTAGTGAAGGGATTGGAGAATGCTTACTACATTATTCAAACCTAGAGAAGATATTTCCTATAGTGAAGGGTTGGCGAGTGCTGTTTTATGACAGCGTAGCAATAAGTACTTGCAGATGAACAGAAAAGAAAGCGGAACGATGATGCTTCATCAAAGGTTTATGGTGATAGTAAACTGAGGGGAGGAGGAGGAGGATGAAAGCACGATTGGCGAGGACTGATGTTGTAGTTAGGGAGGCAGAATGGCGGGAGGGGAGGGATGGTAAGGGAAGTGAAAGGTAAGAATGGTGAGAGGAGAGGGAGCGGCTTGGTGGGGGGTACAAGGATATCTGAAGGGATGGGAAAGGGTATTGTGGTGAGGTGGGAAGGAGGGAACGTGGATGAAAGAGGAGCGACTGGAGAGAAGGGTTGTTAGAGTTAGTGAAGGGTAAAATCGCTGCTGTGGGGGGGGGGGGTCAGGCCCAGGGTTAACATCATCAGTACAAGAAATCAGTTTTGATAATAGTAGAAATAAAACTGTTTGTTTCTAACCCCTTCACAACGAAACATCTCTTCTCAGCTAAATGATGTCGTCAGGCGGTAGTATTAATGTAATGAATAAGATGTCATAAAAGCTACAGGAGCCTCACCGCAGGCGTTTGCCAAAATAAGATGAAGCACATCGTCTGACTGGAGGGGTTTAGCAGACTACACCGGAAGGGAACTGAGAGCAGGATGTTAGGGAAACAGACGGGAAGTAGTAGAGGATAAGATGGTGAATTAGCCAGCAAAGAATGAAAGGAAATAAGGACATTATCATATTTAAAAAAAAATGCATTGTGTCTGAGTTGGCGGCGGGAGAGAAGCGGCAAAAACTTTGGACAGTAATGTCAGCAACAAATATATAAAAGGAACATATAAAATAAAGACATCATTGTATGGAAAGTACTTGAAGGAAAAGGACTGAGGGCGGATTAGGGAGGAGGTGAAAGCTGAAGCAAACATTTAAAAAATCGCAGTGAAGAAACTGCATCAAAAGGAGAGATGAAGGCTACCTTGCGAGGGAGGGGGACGGGGGGCAGGAAGGAGTTAAAGGACAGGGATGATGGAGGCTGAAAGTGAAACTGGTCTCGGCACTGAAGGAGGACCTCACCCTTAAATGGAGTCTGCAGAATGAAGATTATTTCTGATTCCGCATTCCTTTGTGTTACAGGCAGTGCTCATCATGTTCATCTTTTTTTTCGGTGGGGGCAAGGCTATTTGTCGTCAGTTTTCACACTTTAAGAGGGTCGAGGCTGAACCGAAATTGTTGTATTTCAAAGTTGTTGTTGTTGTTTTTGTTGTTAACCCCGATCTGTCTAGCCAAGCAGATCCATCAACCGCAGGCAAGCAGTCGCCCCTGCAGGGCAGTCCCATGCATTGAACCGATGTTCCCTTGAGGTGGACAGCGTCTCAGAACGGCAAGCGCTGGAAAGTGTGGAGGTGGTTCCATGATGGACGCAGCATTTGCGTCTCTCCACCCAGTTAACAGGGGAACCACAGTAGTTATAACGTGGTTGTTGGACTACCACCCAACATTATAAATGGTTTCCTGTGTTACAGGAAACGATTAGGCCTGCCACTTATTGTAGAGCCACCTGAAGTGGAAAGAAGAGTAATAAAAAGTGAGAAGAAGGATGGGAGAAATAGGAAGAGAGGAGGAGAGGGGCATAGAAAAAGAATAATAATGAAGGTGAATGAAGAGGTTGCCAGTACCACATTAAGTTAGTGGATGATTGTCATCTCCACCTACCACTATGTATTTTTCCAGTAAATTAACCTAATTTTGGGTATAATATTTAACTTTAAACAATTTGCGGCACGGTGCCATCACTCCGTCTATCTGTTTACTGCCTGACTCCCACAGCATGAAAACAGCGTCCCTGAAAAATGTACCTCCAGCATAATTGTGGTCCTACAATGCAACGTGCCCTCTTCCCGCCACACTCACCGTCCTTCACCATAATTATATTTCACAACCCTGTCTTTCCACATATTTCTTGGACAACTTCTTCTGCCACTACCATACTCATTTTCTTGCAAATAGCTTTACTCTTCTTCATCACTGTCATCATCATCCTGTTGATTTATAGATATCATCATCATTATCTCATTCTCATAATACTGTCATAATCTCATTCTCATAATACAATCATCATCATCTCATTCTCATAATACTATCCACCTCCTCCTCCTCCTCATCATCATCATCATCAGTTGGGGGAGGCGTGGCTCAATCGGTAAAGACGTGGCCTGCCGTTCTAATGGACCCAGGTTCAAATCCCCGCTGGGGCAGGGAACAGTTTAAGGATTTGAATTTCATTAAATCAGGCTTTACTGATCTACCAGAAGACCCGCCGAGATGTCGTAAAAATACCCCCGCTAATACTAATACACCAGTCCTGTATGAGACAGCCCTAGCATGTATTCAATATGGACGGTGGGTGTTAGCGCCAAAGTGGTGACATGAAGAGGTGTATGGTATGTAGGAGGACTACTGGGCCTTGATAGCAGGCTGTGAAGCCTATGCCCAGAGTCGAACACATTAAAAAAAAAAAAAATCATCATCATCATCATCATCATCTCATTCCCTTGAAGACATCATCATTATCATTACCTCACTCATTTTCTTACAAATACATTACTCATTTTCTTTTCTTCTCTCCCGTCCCCTCCCAGCTGTCTCTCCCTCGCCTCTCTCCTGTCCCACTTTCAACATCCCTCCTCTCTCTGCCTTAACCTGTTTCCCTCTGCACCTTCTTTTAACCCTTCAGTGTGAGCCACCGTTTCCAGATTGAAAGGAGTCGTGTCAAGAGATTACAGTATATGTGACATTGCATTTCTCTCTCTCTCTCTCTCTCTCTCTCTCTCTCTCTCTCTCTCTCTCTCTCTCTCTCTCTCTCTCTCTCACCCTTCCCCTAATGCCATCACTCTCCCTCCCCTTCAGTAACCCTCGTCCCCTTCTCAGTGTCCGTTTTATCAGTCAATTAATCATAATCTTTAGACCCTGTTCTCGAGGTATTAGGAGGCACCCCAGTTTTTCAGTATATCTCTTCATAATTCATACTAATATTCCCTCTTTTGTTATTTGTTCGCATCATGTAAAGATTAATAACACATAATAACAATCGCTTCCCCTTTCTTTTTTCCTCTCACTAGTGTTCCCTGCCTTTCCCCCGTTTTCTCTTTTCCCCTTCCCTTTCTTCCTCTTACGCCTTTCTCCCTGTCTCATTATCTTTCCCCTCCTCCTTTTTTTCCACACACCCTCTACTATTTAGCCATTATGTTCTGCCTCTACCTCCTATCTCACCCTTCCCTCTCCGAGTCTTCTTCTCTGACTCTTTTTCTTCCTTCCTCACCTTTCTCTCTGCGAGTCTCTTCCTCTCACTCTCTTTCCTTCCCTTTCTCTCCCTTTTCTTTCCCGTCCCTTTCTCACTCTTCTCACCTTCCATTAACATCTCTCCTCCCTCTCGCAATATCTCTCTACCTCAACCTTTCTGTTTTCCTTCTCTTCCCTTTCTCTTCCTCCTCCCTTGTATCTTCTCTCTCACTTTTCCCCTCCGTTTTCTCTCTCTTTTCGTCTCCTTGTTTTCTCCCCTCCCCCTCTCCATTATACCTTTCGCGTTTTCCCCCTAATTTCCCTCCCCTCCTCGCCGCATCCACCCTTCCTTCCCCATCTTCACTTTTCTCCGTCCCCTCTCTCTCTCCTTTTTCCCTTTCCCTCTCCCTCTCCCCTCCTCACCCCCACCCCATCAGCTCCCTCCCTCTACATCTTCCTCAGTCACCTTCATCTCCCGCTCCCTTCCCTTTCTTCACCCCGTTTCTCGGTAGCATTCGACCCTAACATTTACACTGCCAGTAATATTTCTGTCATTCAATCACTCCCTCTCCCCTGTTCTCTCCTTTCTCCCTTCTGCCATCCTACCTCCCTTTCATCTCCCTTTCCCCCTACTCTCTTCCCCGTCCCCCACCCCTATTCTTATCTTTCCCCCTCTACTCTCCTACCCTCAATCCCCCCTTCCCCCCTTTCATCCTCCCTTTCCCCCCCTACTTCCTCCCTCTTCCCCTTCCCTCCTCTCACTCAGGCCCTGCCCCCCCTGCACGTGAGGTCGGTGGGGTCAGGGTGAACCATTACCGCTCTATCCCACGGCCCTCACCCACCGCCACAGCCCTCACCACCACAACCACCACCACCACAGCCCCTTCCCCCCACCACCACCACATTTAACTGTTGACTCTGTAACTGTGTCTTTCTCTCACTTATCCTTGTGCCAGAAGACGACAGTGGGAGAAACTATGAGAATTTTGATGTTATTTCGGTTAGTTGAATGCACACCTATTACTCTTTTAACAGCAAGCGGTGGAACTGTTGATGCCGTAACACACACACACACACACACACACACACACACACACACACACACACACACACACACACACACACACACACACACACACACACACACACACACACACACACACACACACACACACACACACACACACACACACACACACACACACACACACACACACACACACACACACACACACACACACACACACACACACACACACACACACACACACACACACACACACACACACACACACACACACACACACACACACACACACACACACACACACACACACACACACACACACACACACACACACACACACACACACACACACACTTTGTCTGTCTGTGTGTATAGACGGATAGATAGATAATTAGATATGGATGTATACATAGATACTGATTTTTTTTCCCTGCAGGCAGACGAGGTTGAATGCAACTGCTTTTTCCTCATTATTGAGTTTCTCAGGACCTTCGATGCGTCAGGCTTATTTACGTTGGTTCTCGTATAGATTTATGAGTGGCAGTCTAAATATAACTGCGAGACACTGGTAATGAAAAAAAAAAAAAAAACGTTAATTTACTATTGTTTGCATATTCATGTTGTTTGGATGACACCTTTGGGAGTGGAATGACGACAGTTTGTATTCTCATTCACACACCTTTATGAATGGTTGCATGACAGTGTGGTATTGTTTTCTCATGCATGTGGTTCATTCACTCTCGTGTGAATGATAACATGATAATGCGTTTATTGTTCTCGCATTGATGAAAAGTCACACCTCTGTAAATGAAACCATTCTCAATCATATAGTCCATTTAAGCATCAAGGCTAAACCCTGTCAACAGGGTGACGTGTGTGTGTGAACACACACACACACACACACACACACACATATATATATATATATATATATATATATATATATATATATATATATAGATATATATATAGATAGATATATAGATATATAGACAGATATATATATATATATTTGCTGCTAAAAGACAGATGTATACTGTACAGTATATATATGAGTATAGCTATCTGTCTATCTATCTCTCTCTCTCTCTCTCTCTCTCTCTCTCTCTCTCTCTCTCTCTCTCTCTCTCTCTCTCTCTCTCTCTCTCTCTCTCTCTCTATATATATATATATATATATATATATATATATATATATTTGCTACTAAAAGACGGATGTATACAGTCTATATATATATATATATATATATATATATATATATATATATATATATATATATATATATATATATATATCATCATCAGCCGTTTCAGTGTCCACTGCAGGACCGGCCTATCCCAACCGAAGTGGGGACGATACAGCCAATGTATCTCTACTCAGTGGCTTAGGCTGTCTGGTAGAGATTGTATGTAGGGTGAGAAGTGCTTGTAAGTGTAATTGTAGTGTTGGAGTGGCTTTGGATGTGTGTGTAGTCTGTGAACCAAGTGTAATCGGCCCGCGCAAGCCGACTGGGTGCAGGCATACTTTATAGCATGCGACACTGGTTCAACCACAGCATCCCTTGTGTTCGCCAATGCAGTACGTGGCCAGAAGAACGCTCCCAAAGTTTATTACCCTGGCGGGGCGCGAACCCTCGTTCTTCAGTGTACAAAAACGCACACTTTACCACAGAGGCTCCGTATATATATATATATATATATATATATATATATATATATATATATATATATATGCTACTAAAAGACAGGTGTATACTCTATAGGAGAATCCTTTTAGGTACAGAAATAAGGTTAATGAACACTGGTAATCCCACCAGATTGAAAAATTTATCAAATAAAGTCATTTTAACCCTTTAAGTTCGATGACGCATTTATTTTATTCTTGCTTCCACCAGGCGATTTTATTCGATCAGAAAGTCTGTTTCTAACTGGAGTAAGATACTGCATTTGTTAACTCCTTCAGCCTTTGGCTCTTTAAAGCTTAATAAATTTATATGAGAACAGCGAGAAGAAAAAGTAATCATCATCATAATGAATAGAGAATGGCTAGAGGTGCCTCGTTTGGGTCACCTGGCCTTTTGCAGTTATCATCCTTAATTTTGTTCCTATGTTCTATATGCGAGTGAGGGAGAACTAGTGTAAGTTTGAAGTAAGGCAGATGGAGGTGATGTTTGAGGTTAGGAGGGTAATGCAAGTCAAGGATATCACGTTAGTTCGTCCACCTTAACCTGGCCGAGATATTCGCCCAGTTGTATCTTTTTCCTTGTAGCTCAGTGGCAGAAGAAGACAATACAATGGCCCACCCTCATTTTCATAACATCTCTTCGTGACCAGCACCACATTCTAGTGTTCGTCTTTCGTTTCGTCTTATCATTCAAGATGGAGACCAGTAGAAGTGGAAAGATAATACAGTAGTTAACTTTTCCGTACACCACACTTATATTATCCTTACGTTATTCTGCTTGCAGCCTGACGATTTAATGGAGTTTGAGAGAAACCGGACTGTTTGTGGGAGAGCTCTCATAGTAAAAGGATTGTGGGAGTAAAAAGTTTGAACAATGAGATTATCGGTGTGTGTCTGAAGGCGTGTGTTGTTAACCCTTTCAACCCGGGGACGTATTTTTTTTTTTTTAATTCTGACTATCTGTGCCTGTTTTATATAGCGTCAGAGATCTTTTATTGTGCAAGAGTTGAATGGAAATTGTTGCTAATGATTTAATCGCTAAAAGTTTCCCCAAGATTAAGTGCAATTGTCTAAAGATGCAAAAGCATGGAATTTATTATACTTAGTCCTGGTGAAGATTTGCTAGTGCAGGGTAGCTGCTATCATGGGCTGAGATTCATAGATATACTTATGTCAGTCTCGTATGTAATTATAACGTGTTTGTACGGAAGACCAATAAAGGAGAGTCCGGAATTGATCTCTGTTTCTTGTTCTCCCAGCAAATACGTATTTTAGTTACCAGAAAAATAATGTTAAGTATAATTTGCTTTTGCAGGAAGGACAAGAAAAGGAGAGCATAAAATATTCCCGCGTCTGTGTTCTTCCTTCAAACACAAACTGTAGTGAGGACAGATAATTAATACTGCGCATTTACTGTATCCTGGTATTGATCCCTAACCCCTTCCTGATCAGTTTATAGCCAGGCGTTGTCAGACTGGAAGGTTGATTTGACTAGTCACCAAGGAGACTCATTCCTACCTCATAACTAAGGCTTATTGAATTTCATGCCATCACTACTTACTATTCGAGTTGCAGGATCGGCCCAGTTCCCTCAGATGAAAGCAAACCGAATAGAGTAACTGATTTGTTTTTTGGAAGGGCCGTCAAGGAGAGTGCAGTCTTCCCATGTCGCTTGTTCCTTCAACGAAAACAGATCTTAGTTACGAGAAGAAACATCGTACGTTATATCGGTTTTGTGTAGGAAAACCAATGAGAGGGGAGTGCAGGATCCGTTTGTCTGGTCAATATGTTGTAGAATCTCACCCTTGATGTTCTCTGAGTCCTTACACTTAGTAGATTAACCCCTTCCCCACCTCGCCCCAGATCTTCATGCTAAAATCCCTTATACCTTGTGAATCAACCCCTACGCTACCTCACCTCTGATTTCTGATTCTTTGTACCATGTGAATTAACCCCTACACCTCCTCACCCCTGATCTCTAATCTCTAATTCCTTGTACCTTATGAAATAACCCCTACACTACGATAAATTTTGTTCCTGTTAACCAGGCTATCACTAGATGAACAGGGTCATCTGACTCAGCTTTAAGACGGGCCTCTGGTGGTGAAGGGATTAATGAAGGCTATATCTACCCCTACCCCCCCAGCTGGAAAAGCTTCCCCTCAGTCGAATGAAACCACCTGGAGTTAGCTAGAATATACTAATGAAAACGTCGTAGGAATGAAAAGGTTAATCAGATGGCGTCCTCATAGCCCTTGACTTATAGGATTTCTCTCTGGTGAATAGAATCGTTTGTAATACGTATACGAGGTAAAACTGCTAATGTGTTTATTTGGGACTCTGTATAACCCTCTGAGAGCAAGGATTTCCCACAGCCGAACATAATTACCTGAATGAAATAACAATCAGTAGCAAGGAAATGGATTAACAGTGCAATAGAATAATTTGACGGTGGTTACTAATATAAACTGTTATTGGAAATGCCTTAAGAACTTCGAATTCCATATACATTTGTGGCATTAGACATTTTTCTCGTAGTAAAGTACTGTCAGTGTTGGCAGTATCAGATGTAGCACTGAATAGTTGAGTTGTGAGCATGTGATTTAGGAATATAAGCCGACAGCGCTATTTCCTTCAGTCAATCAGTGGTAACTTCACTAAACAATGATTCCTCTGATTTTAGGAATTCCGATTTATTCTGTGCAGCGAAATGTTTCATATGTTAACAGTGTCTTTTGCGGTAAATGAGTTTATGTTACCCCATGAACCCCATCACAGTGATGCATTTTCAGCAGTATATTCTTGTTCTCATCAGACGATTTCACATAGTTATGAAATAGCTCTCTTATTGAAGGGGATACTGTATTATCTTCTTATGCTCTATGGTTCTGTTAAAGTCAGTTCCTAAACTAAACTTCGCCCACCTTGACTTTGCGGAGATTTTTGTCGCTTTGCAACATGTTTCCGGTAGCTCTGTGGTAGAATTATACAATACTGTGGATCTGCCGTATATCCATTGCATTCCACTGTGACTAGCATAAATTCCAGTGTTAATACCTTGTTACAGCTCAGCATTCAAAATGCAGATATGACAATTTTCGGCCAAGTTAAAGTGAGGATGTATAGCAGGAACAGTGAACTGATTTTCTGATAATGGTTTTGTTACTTCAGGCGGGTTTTAGCTGGCCTGTCTATATTAGACAGGAGGAGCTTGTGGAGTCAGCTAGTATTTTCACAATGTATGATTATGGAAGTTACAAGACCTTCCCTGGCTTGAAGCCGGTGTTAACGCTAACAATGCGCACGAGTAAATCGGTAGGTAGATACAGAAAGTATAATGATTACCTTTCCAGCTACAAAGATATACGAGTACCGTTCGAGGAAGGGGGGAGGGGATGAAAGGAGTACGCACTCAGCCAAGTGTGGACCGCCTGCTACACGAGATTTAGAAGAGATAGTGAAAGTGACTGCATCATCTGCATCTCACACTAACCATATTACTGAGATCTCTTTCTCATCTGGAGCTGTGGTGGATCAGTGGTTAGAGTACTCGTCTCGCGATGCGTATTGCCTGAGTCTAGAGTTCGAACCCCAGCCATGATGGACATTTAAAGTGGGTGTTGGTAGTACATCCTATCACGTGATTGCAAATCTTAGCACCCTGTCGGTTCTACCTATGACATTTAGACTCTAACACACAACCAAATTCATTACAACACTGCTAATTTCACATGCATCTTCCCCCCCCCCCTCCATTTTTTTTTTCTAGATATGAATACCCCCTCCTCATTCTTACTTTGCAAGCCTGAGGATGGTTCAAGTTTAATTTTGGCTATTACTTTCATATCTAGGACATAGATCACATCCTGCAGTGGAGTTTATATGGACTGATACTAATATGACCCACTGATTCCCTCAGCACTTGCAGTAAGCAAGAGTTTCATGTTACACCCAAGACCCATGAATCAACATACTCTTTGGGCCTTGGCTGCACCTGTCTCTCTATTGTCAGACGCCTTATCTCAGTTACTTCAAGGAAACACCATCAGAAGTTCTTGCCAACTCCACAATCACCACTCATCTTCACTCCAGTGCAAGCCGCTTTCCTTGACCCGTCATGTACTTTTCCTATTTATACTGCCATCTCTGTCTTCCTTTCTTCATTGTCTTTTTCTTCCCTTCATTATATACTTTGTCAGCCCATCAGGCCGATGCCTTTTAATAGCTTCCCATTACATTGTCCCTGCTCCTAGACGATTTAGCTCAACTTAAGGGAGTCCTCTGGTAGTAAGAGTAAATGAAGGCTATATCTAACCCCACCACTTGAGAAAGCATGTCAAAAGCTGAGTAAAATCGACTCTTATACGCCATGGTTATAAAGGGGTTAACGCATGCTTGTCCCGTCGTACCTTATGTTCATAACTCCACAGTGCAGGCGGCTGGAGTAAGTAAAAATGTGAAAGTTGCATCTCCTGCATATATGGCTTTGGTAATCAGCGGGTGGTTTAACGCCTTTCGCCACTTACCGCATCAACCTGTCCTGCACCGAGATTCACAAACTGACTTACGATCATCTGTTTCATGTAACGCATATGTTTTAATTTTTTTCTAGAAAGGCAAAAAAATGGTGCAGGTTTCCCTATGGCCCTTGTTCTCCCTACAAAAACAAGTCTTAGTTACAAGAGGATTGGAGGGGGGGAGCAGGAGGAACAAGGATTGGAGAATGTACAAAGCCGTGCTTCTTGTTTTTTCAGCAAATCAAAACGTGCAAATCTACGTGTGTGTGTGTGTGTGTGTGTGTGTGTATGTGTGTGTGTGTGTGTGTGTGTGTGTGTGTGTGTGTGTGTGTGTGTGTGTGTGTGTGTGTGTGAAATTGCACATCCATCTTCTCATAGTCACAGTCTTCCAAGCTCCCCTCACCTTACCACCTTACCCCGTTTGCGAGTGTGCTCAAAGAGGGAGACTCCTGTTCGCTAGTGCTCAAAGAGGGAGATTCCTGTTCGCTAGTGTGCTCAAAGAGGGAGATTCCTGTTCGCTAGTATGCTCAGAGGGAGATTCCTGTTCGCCAGTGTGCTCACAGAGAGAGATTCTTGTTCGCTAGTGTGCTCACAGAGAGAGATTCTTGTTCGCTAGTGCGCTCAAAGAGGGAGATTCCTGTTCATTAGTATGCTCACAGAGATAGATTCTTGTTCGCTAGTGTGCTCACAGAGAGAGATTCTTGTTCGCTAGTGCGCTCACAGAGAGAGATTCTTGTTCGCTAGTGTGCTCACAGAGAGAGATTCTTGTTCGCTAGTGTGCTCACAGAGAGAGATTCCTGTTCGCTAGTGTGCTCACAGAGAGAGATTCCTGTTCGCTAGTGTGCTCACAGAGGGAGATTCCTGTTCGCTAGTGTGCTCACAGAGGGAGATTCCTGTTCGCTAGTGTGCTCACAGAGAGAGCTTCCTGTTCGCTAGTGTGCTCACAGAGAGGGATTCTTGTTCGTTAGTGCACTCATAGAGGGAGATTCCTGTTCATTAGTGTGCTCACAGAGAGAGATTCCTGTTCGCTAGTGTGGCCGGCAGCGACTGAACGGCGCTGCCGTACTAGGAGGGTCCGGGTACATGTCTCTGGAAAATTGTGAAAATTAGACGTCAAATAATGCATTTTGGTGACACATTGTGCAGAAAAATATATTGTATTTCCTGCTTCTAACTTAGGTAATAGAACACAGATCAGAGATCACATTGCTGTTAGGTATTCATTTGTCCAGACAAAACCAGCAGAAAGTTACTGCCGAAAGGCTGTCGGGTCATGCCTTGAGATAGACTATAAAGACCATCGATCTGTAACGCTCTACGTGGTGCTGTTCAAGGTTGTATCAGTGTGCCCTAGGTCTTCACAGAAACATAGCATCATGCATGCGCTACAGGTTAAGGTGCTGTCCTGGGATTGGGCCTCACGGGGTTACAGGGTGTCTTGCTGTGTGAAATGATTGTAGCTACGTTGCATCTGTTTACGATCCTGGAGTCTACACATTGATATATATAGCACAGGGTCCCTGCAGTATCGCATTTTCGTTTCTTCAGTAACTCGTCACCAGAAGTCATTACGTGCAGGAAACAAACTTTTACAGACAACCATGTTAATGTTATCTCCATAAATACAAACCCAGTTCGATGCGATCTGTAACTTTGTGTAAACTTCGTCTTCATATTACTGTACCGGAAGTACGTGATAACGAAAATGAATGAAATATTATTCCTTCCGTTTTCAGTGGTATACACATGTATATAGATTGGAGATAATTTTTATTGCATGCACGTGTGAGCTGGTTCTAATTAGCTGTTTCCACAACCAGCACACACTTGTGTGTGCTGGTTGTGGAAAGTATTAAGAATATATGGAGTAAATGGGAAGATGTTGAATGCAGTGAAGAGTATGTGTGAGGGTGCTAAGGCTGCAGTGAGTGTGGACGGTGAACTCAGTGAGTTTTTCTATTTGAAGGTTGGATTGAAACAGTGTTGTGTTATTTCTCCATGGTTGTTCAATCTGTATATGAATGGGGTTATAAACGAGATACAAGGTAGGGCAGTGGATGTTAGAGCGGCCCTAATGAGAGAGAGAAGTGTGTGGAATCTCCTGTACTGTTGTTTGCGGATGATACTGTGTTATTAAGTGAAGACGAAGGGGAGCTGCAAGGCTTGGTGAATGAGTTTGGGGAGAGTATAAGAGACGGAATCTAAAGATAAATGTAGGGAAGAGTAAATTTATGGTCTTCGTGAGAAATGAAGGCACCGAATGTACAGAGAGGTTGGACTTGGAGGAAATGGAAAATGTGAGTGCGTTTAAGTACTTGGGTAGTGTGATAAGTAAGGATGGAAGTTTTGAGGGTGAAGTGCTTGAAAGGGTACAACAAGGAAGAAAGGTTGCTGATTCTTTGAAAGCAGTGATTAGAAACAGGGAGGTGAGCATGGGAGTGAAAAAGTTACTGCCTGACAGTATTGTGATACCAACTCTAACGTATGGAAGTGAAACTTGGACCTTGTTGGAGGGACATAAGTCAAGAGTGAGGGCAGTGGAAATGAGTTGTCTGGGAGGATCCTGTGGAGTCACATGGAGAGACAGACTGACAAATGAGAACGTGAAGGAGCATTGTGGTGTGGATTTGGATGTGATAGGAAGCGGTAGGAGAAACACACTGAGATGTTTTGGCCATGTGGAGAAGATGGAGAGCGAAAGGCTGACGAGGAGTGTATGTGAGTGAGGTGGAGGGGGGAAGAGGGAGAGGGGGCCAAGGATGAGATGGAGGGATGGAGTGGAGAGGAATATTAGAGAGGGGGGGGGTGAGCTGGGAACAGGGCAGTGAAATGACGGGGGGCAGGGCGACATGGAGGCGATTTGTTTGTGGCCACCATTTACCGGATTAAGGCGTCTGGCACTAGATAGATAGATAGACACACTTTTGCCAAAATTCGGGAGTTGGTATTGCCTTTGGCTGGAGAGCGGGAGGCAGTCTCTCAGTGCGGGAGACTTGTTATGTCTGCATATAGTCTTTCGAAGACCGGCTGGGACAAGGGTGAATGTAAAGCTTTTCGTATCAGCAACTCGTTTCTTACTGACTCTTCAGTCTTTCTTGTCGCAGCTTTGTTGCAGTACGTTTGCTATTGCTTTGTCCACTAACCTGAACTTTCTTCCTGTACATACTGGTCTGATCCTTAGAAGGCAGGCACGCAGGTCCTGTTTATCCACACTTCACTTCTTATTTCTAGATATAATCTGTATTCTCGACCTTAAATATACGGAGCCGGACGGCTCAGGAACAGCTTTTTCTGCCTGTCTTTCCCCGGACCTACAACCTCCGTCTTTTCAAAGGCAGTAAGGCCCAGCATCTGGGCTGCGGATTTTGATTGCGGCATTTCTCAAGGCTATGTGGCTTTCTACGGAAGGGACGACATTTTATCTTTGATATAATTTTTCTGGCATAAAAATGTAAGTTTCTAGCTTGTATCAGCCATTTAATTGACAGCGGTAGTGACTCAAACCTGAACGCATATGATCAAACGTTGTACGCATTTCAACATTTCATTGTTCTCTTCATCTGCTCTTACCGAACCTACATTATGGGGTGAGAATTATGATAACGTTCAGTTTGACCCAGCGTAATATATATGATAATGACTCGCAGCATTATGAACGGACAGTTATGACTTTTCATATTAGATTCTATATTTTCCGTTGACTACAAACTCCAGTATTTTTAAAGATTTATATTCCGACACGCATAGGATGTAATAGTTTCTGCAGTAGTTGACTGGAAAGAAAATGGGTGCCACTCCTAACTAAAGAAAACAAAAATACCAGGGGTAACTTCCCTGACTGTATGTAGCGTAGTGTAGCATGCCTATAATAGACCACTCTGATGAATAAAGAGAAGCTAAATATCTATATTCATAAGCGTTGTAATGGAATTATGCTGGATATTTATCGTATGTGATTGTTCCAGTGAGTCCTTTTAAAATTTAAAGCTCCATTGCCATCAGGCTGAGCTACAAAGCTGCCTGTGTGTGTTGGCGATAGACTATCATATGCCTGTGCCAGCACGAAGAGAAAGACGGGGGAGTCCCCCAGTTCCTGACGGAATTATATTATTGTTTTTATTCTAGAAAGTCCAGGAAGTACTGTACATGGGTATGGTAGTGTTTATTGTATCCATAGTTTTCATTTTGAAATATTTTAAGTAATATATAACTGTATATTTAATAGCTATTTTGTTTGTGTGGGATTACTTTCCTTGTCTGTTCACCACCGTGGAGGCGCTGGGGGCGCTTGCCATCCATGCACTTGATGCAGTGCTGCCTTTCGATGGCTGTATATTGAGTGACATTCCAAGCAGTTTGTTGTAGCACAGGAAACCATATTTGTCACGTTGGATGATAACCTTGTAACCAGATGGATGCCTGTTGGTGTAGTGGGTTAAGGTGCTACAACCCGTTGCGGTGCGACAGGGGTGCGGGGAAACACCGAATCGGCGGTCGTACTCATATACGACTCGGCACTTTTAATAGGAAAATATAATTTTTATCACCATATAGGTTCATAAGTGACTATCTGAAATCCGGTCAAAATATTATGCATAATTTAACTATTAACAAAAAACCAGGATGCAGATCGAAAACGTGCCAAAGTTAGCTCGCCAACATTCCTTGACAGACTTCTGTTTTGCATAAATATTGATTCATATTGCGAATGAATAAATGTTGTTTGCGTGTTAAATCAATATTTATACAAACTCCAAGTCTGTCATGGCGAGTTGTTGAGCTGAAAGCGAAACACTTCTGCTACCTTTAACTTGTTCTCGCTCTGAATCCTGATTTATTTTTTTTTTTTTTTAAAGCAGAACAGAGGAAGGAAAAACAGATGAATTAAAAAGAAAAATCCATACACCAGATTACTGGCGTCCTCCATTCATAAAATATCTGTAACAGTTGGACTTGAACAGCTGTAGGTTGAAGTTTGGGGGGAAACACCTCCGGGGACGCGAGTTCTAGAAAGATGCAGTTCGGGGAATAAAAGAATTCTGATAGGCAAAAGTTCTGCAATATGGCTGTGTGACATTCCAGAGATGCCCGTGTAGCATGAGGGTAGGCATGGAGAGGTGGCACAATGGACGCATCTTCGTCTGAGCATTTGCTGTAAATATATCTATAAAATAATGCAAGGGAAGCAGCATTCCTTCTTGCTTGTAGGGGAGGTAGTTTATTTATAATGACAAGGTTTTTAATAATTCCAACAGCTTTGTTCTGATTTTTGTCAAGTTGTTTTAATGCAACCTCTCCACATCCATTCCACAAGGGTGAGCAATATTCAAGCTCAGAGCGCACATGACTCATATATTATGGCTAATTGCTCGTAAGTGATGAAGTAACGGACTGTACAATAATCCGTTTCTTTGCGGCGGTTTTAGCACGTGATCTGACATGAGAGGTCCAGCTGAAGGCATTGTTAAGTGAGACACCGAGAATTTCATTATTTTTGGAGATGGGAATATTGGTAGCATTGAATGTAATAACAGTTCAAACAAAAAATTTTGACCGGATTTCAGATGATTAGGTATTTATGAACCTATATGTTGATAAAAATTATATTTTCCAATTAAAAGAGCCAATTCTGTGGTGATTCGGTAAATGACCGGCGATTCGGTATTTCGTCGCACCCATCCGATATGACGGATTAGGGTGTAGCCTACGTCCTAGGAATGACTGGGATTTCTTGCTCACATCATGTCACACAAGGGCGATCTACGGGTCACTGTGGCCTTTACTATCTGGACTTAGTAGCCAAACCCCGGGCCCCAAGTCCCCTAACGAGATAATGAAAGATTTAATTATAGGTAAACTTGAGCAACCGTAATTGGTGCTTTCTTTTGCCTTTTTCAGGAATATATTTATCTATAATATGTATAAAATAATCAGGTTGTGCTCCGAAAATTACGCCAATTCCGTGAAACTGCAGACAAGTTGGGGTGTAATTGCTGGTCGTAAAGGCCGGAGTGACCCAATTGGCTGCTTTAAAAGGTCCCATGTTTTGCCCGGGGTTTTTGTGCCCTACTAATGGTGGCTAGGTCAGTGGGGGCGGTGGGAGAGAGAGAGAGAGAGAAGCTGACTTAGAGGAATGGCGAATGAAAATAAGAGGATAGAGACAAAAGAGAATGAAGGTGAAGTAAAAATAATACATAAAGAGGTGGTGGGAAGGGAAAGTTGTTTTATGAATGTGAATGAAGAGGGAAAGCTGGAAACAGGAGAGAACCTTATGAGTGGCAGAGAAAGTCAGGGATGAAAAACAAGAGAGGGTACTGTGGGTTATAGAGAGAGGAGGGGAGGGGGAGGGGAGGTAGTATAGAGAGAGGGAAGGGGAGGGACGTAAAAAAGGGGAGAAAGGGGAAGGGAGGTTGTAAAGAGAGGGGAGGAGAGGGAAGACTGTGGAGATGGAAGGAAGGTGGTGGAGAAAGGGGGAAACTGGAAGATGTAGCGAGGGGAGGGAAAGTTGTAAAATGTGAAGACAAGAAAAGGAGGGAGGGGTTATAGATAGAAGATCGGAATTTACGGAGAGGAGAAGGGAAGGTTGAAGAAAGACGGGAAGGGGAGGGAAGGCTACAAACAGAGGGGAAGTTCCAAAGAAAAGGTGTAGAGAAAGGCAGGGTTAGAGAGAGAGAGAGAGGAGGAAAAGAGAGAGGGAGGTAGTGGACAACCAGTGTCAGGATGAACTGGTCAGGCCACTTTCACCTTTCAACCCCCCCCCCCACGGCTCTCTCTCTCTCTCTCTCTCTCTCTCGTTTATATGACTCTTTTTCCCTTGTTAATTCCTCTTTTATTCCTTTTTATCGCACTCATCTCCTCCTTTCCGTTTTGTTCTTCCTTATCTTTTGTTTCTTTCTCAGCTTACCATTCTTCCTTCCATCTTTTCTTTTTGTTTATCCACCGTTCCTTCTCCCCCCCCCCCAATTTTCTTCATATCTGTTTCTTCTTTCTTTTCCATCCTGTTGCTCCTGCCACTCCTCTGCTCATTCCACTTCCCTTAATTTTTCTTGCTTGCTTCCTTTCTTCTCCTTCCTTCCTTCCTTCCTTCCTTCCTCTCTCCCTCCCTTCCTTCCTTCCTTCCTCTCTCCCTCCCTTCCTTCCTTCCTCTCTCCCTCCCTCCTTCCCTCCCTCCCTCCGTACTTCCACCTTTCTTTCTTCCCTTATCCTTCATCGTCCCTCTCTCTTTTTCTCCGCATCACCCTCCCCCCGCTTCGCTGATCGTCTTTCCTTGCCATACCTCTTTATTTTCCTCCCACGTCCCCAGCTTTTAACCTCAGTAATGCGAAAGATCATTGTTAGCTGTGTAAAGTCATCTGGTAGTGACAAGATTTGTGTGTGTGTGTGTGTGTGTGTGTGTGTGTGTGTGTGTGTGTGTGTGTGAAGAGGATCATTTGAACTTACACGGTCACTGCAATGAATCTGTCTTCATCCGGCAGCCCACATCATCCTTTTGTGGTACGGCGAGGAAACTAATCGACGTTTGAAATACAGTACCATGCAAAGGAGCTGTCTGGTTATATCGGTGCCACCGCGTGAAGGAGTCTCTTCAACACCAGGTAGCGGAATAAAAGGAAAAATCATCGCCGTATGTAAGGGATTAAAAGACTATTTTAATATCATCAGTGAGAGGGTTTTTGGACCAAATAAAATTGTGTGGAGGAAGCCAGAATAAAATATAGAAAACTTCATTGCAATCAAGGTGCTAATCGTTTATCATCCCCAACTCCCATTTACTTTTTGAATCCGATGACGTATTTTTTTTTTTTATCTCCAGGCGGTGATATTAAGTTTATGTGAAACTGATAAAGATTTGAGAGGTTAGAAAAAGCCTCCACTTTATTGGTAGAGGGCTCGTAGGGTGAGTAAAGTCGTCTGGTTAAGCTTACGAGGTTAAGGGCATATTTTCTTTCTCGCAACTCTCTCTACTCAATTCCCCCTCACTCCCCAACCTGGTTCCCCCGCTTCGTGCATTTACAGTAGTACCCCCACCTCGTACCTCCCTACTTCCCACCCATTCCCCTTTACCCCTCCATTCCCCTGTCCCCTCCCCATCTCCGGTAAACCCCCTTATTATGCCTTAGGACTCCCCTGATACGCAGTCCTCCCTCCCTACCTGCCTAATCGCATCCATTCACTTCCCTTTCCTCCCCTTCTCCCTGCAGCCCTCGCAGAAGGCTTTTTGTATGTACTGTACCGTCTTGCAGCACTTTTTATCCAATTTCTCCTTCCTCAGTCTAGTTCCTTCGCCTTCATAATAATAGTTCTCCGTCTTCTCTTTTCCCTGTTTCCCTTTCCGTATTCCACATCGCAACCTCCCCACAGGCACTCACATCCGGCTTAAAACTTTCTCAACGGGTACTGTGTTCCTGTTCCTCACCCTCTCCCCTCCTGCATAGTACTACCCCTGGACTTTCCTTCCTCCTTCGCCTCCCACTCCATATCGCCTCAGCCCCCTCCCATTAAGGTAGTATTTTCCAGCTTAAAACACTCCTGGGAAACCCCCTGAACCCCCACATCCGGTTCTCCCTTCTCCTGTATAGCACTATAGTCTGACAGATCGAAACGTAGGGTTTTGGTGGAGTCACCCCCTCCCTGCACTGTTGCCACGTTTCCGAGCTGACCTCTCCATCAGCGATGACCTTGACACTGTTTCCCTCTTGTGATCTCCGTTTTTCTAATACCCCCTATACCCCTGCCACCAACACCCCCTATACCCCTACCCCCAACAACACCCCCATCAACAACACCCGCTATACCTCCACCACCAACACCTCCTATAAATATAGACCCCCACCATCAACACCTGTATAATAATTAGCCGTTGATAATTGCTATACTTTTATTGAGAGCATACATTCTACCCTATTGCTCAAACTCCCTAATCTTACAATCCCATCTGTCTTAATCCTTCCCACTGCCTTCGTTCCTAAATCCCTTAATTGATCTATTTTTAACCTAAGTGTCCCCACACCTTTTAAACCATTTACCTCTCTGTCACTATTCTCCACCATATGTATCAACTTGTATTATATTGTGTATAGAACTTTCATACTGTATGCTGTACTACTGTATAATGTATAAGAATACCCACTGTTTAGTGGAAATAAAGTTTTATTATTATTATTATTATTTCTCTCTCTCTCTCTCTCTCTCTCTCTCTCTCTCTCTCTCTCTCTCTCTCTCTCTCTCTCTCTCTCTCGCTAGATTTTGTTATGTGTCATCCATGGTTTTTTACTTCCATTTTTATGTATGGATTATAATTTTGACTTTATTTCCGCACCACCCTTGAGGTAAAAGTCACGGCGCGTTTTTTTTATAGAGGTTTCCCCAATAGGCCTAAATCCTGTAGGGGGTTGGTGACCTCCCACAGCGTACACACAAACACGTGTCGCGTGAGTGCTGCCACCCCAGAGCTGTTTGATATATTTATTTTAATTATGAAAGGATCGCCTCTTCCCACTTTTATCCCTTCAAATTTTCTTGCAATTATACTTGCTAAATTAATTAGCAATGTTAGAAGTGTTGGGGAAGTAAATAATAATTAGAATATTTTTAGAGCAACACTGCCAAATTTTTATGCCACGTTTCTCTATTATCGTATAATATAGTATGCAGAATAGTTTTATTCTTCCTTGATACATGTCAGCACTTTCATTACAGTTATATTAGTATGAGTTATGTTTATGTATCATTCCTACTACACAAACCACAGGCGTTATACATCGTAGGGTTAGGAAACATGGCAATAGTGTAGGGAGGGGGTGACTCCACCCAAACCCTATGTTACGAGGAGGAACACTATAGCTCCGCCACATCCCCTTCCTCCTCACTTCTTCCTCCACTTCCCCTCACCCCCATCCCCCACAAGGCCTTGTATATATTTAGCGCAATCTCTCTGTCTCTCTCTCTCTCTCTCTCTCTCTCTCTCTCTCTCTCTCTCTCTCTCTCTCTCGTCTCGCTTTTACAACCAGACTTCAAGTAGTGTGGCAACGTTGCATTTCTTTATATTGGACGGGATGGGCCTTATTAAGGGAGACATACTGTGGGATCCATGTAAGTACTAGTTACTGGGCAAAGTTTCTGAGTTTAAGGATATTGCTTCAGGCTTCATGCCTGTCTATAAACACGGAACTGGGGGGGAAGGAGGGGGATTGTACTGTCTTGCTGGTCTCTCTTCTCAGTCCCCCTCCCCAGCCTCTCTCCCCCAACAGAATACTACCACTACACTTCCCCTTCCTCCTTACTTCCCCTTTTTATATCCTCTTCTCTGTCAGGCTGTGCTTTTTTTTTTTTTGTTACCTGTACAGCCAGATGTTATTCCTATTTTATTCTTATTATCACCAGATGGTTTTGCCCAACAGAGAAAGACATCTAGTTTTGAGGGGGTTTGTTTCAAGCTGTACCTAAAACTTCAGTTATGAGAGTTTCTCGCAGGCCGCACAAAAGCCTCTGAAACAATGAATAAAAGACGAAAACGTCATCGGACTGAAGGAATTAAAACTTCTGATATAGTACTCAGCCCCTTCCCCCACCCCACCCCGTATGCTTTCAGACATAATACACACACACACACACACACACACACACACACACACACACACACACACACACACACACACACACACACACACACACACACACACACACACACACACTTTACGCTGGTGGGAATAAGCTGGTGGGAATAAGTCCCTTGAACAGAGTCGTCAGTTGTGCAGGTTTGCCTAAAGAACCAAATAAGCTCATCACTCGGCATCTGATTTTTCGAGGTGTTAATAGTGTAAGAGAAGGAAGTCACAAAATGTCATGGTAGACCCCCAAAATATTTTTATGAATTGACTTTTTTGTCGTTGAATATAAGGGGACCTCTGTAGAAGAGTAACCAGGCAGAGAGATCAATCCGAGTTTGTTTGTACTTGATACTTCCTCCTTTCAAACATGCTTTCCCTTTCACATTGATTTATTAGTCCCTCGACCATGAGCTGTTTCTCATTTACCATCTTCCCCCACATACTTCATCTCGATCAACCCTTTCTTTATCAACATCTGCTCATTGGCTCGCCCCTATTTTTTATCACATCTCATCCATCAGCTACCTTCCGTCTGGGCCTCTCCACCCATCCATCCCATCAACCTAGGGCGGTATTCATAGAGCATCTTGGCCAGTTTCTACATTGAACAAGTCCTCACATTAGTTTTTGTCAGGACTCTTATTTCGTTGTATTTTTCATTTTAAAGTTCAGTCGTTTGATTAAGAAGTATTTAGTATCTGTATGAGTGCAGATAGAAGTATAAACAAGCCGTCTTATACACAGTTTCGGCTGAAAGTTTTTTTTTATGAATACGGACTTCAATCTTTCCTGTCAATATCTGCCATCGGGGCCTTCCCATTCCGCCCTCCTATCTCTTATTTTTCATTATTTTTAGCCACTCTCTTCCACTTTTTTCCCGATTCTGCACACACACACACACACACACACACACACACACACACACAGTCACTTCCCGTCAACCTTTTCCATCAACCTCATTTACGCAACTCACTCAAGTCCTCTCCCTTTTATCTCACAACGCTTCCTTGACCCATTTCCTCCTCATGCCCTCGCCCCACGTCAGCTCCCACCCATGTCCCTCTCCCAGTACCTCAACGCACCCACTCCCAACGCACCCTTCCCCAACAACACACCCTCCCCCAACAACACATCCTCTCCAAACACACCCTCTCCCAATACACCCCTCCCCAACACACTTTCCCTCAACACACCCTCTCGTAACACACCTCCTAACACACCCTCTCTAGTCGCACCCTCTCTAGTCGACCCTCTCCCAACACAGCCTTTCCCAACACACTTCCTAACGGACCCATATCCAGCATACCCTTTCCCTGCACACCCTCTCCCAGTTCGCCCTCTTCCAATGCACCCTCTCCCAGTTCGCCCTCTTCCAATGCACCCTCTCCCAGCACATTCCCCCTTAACAAACACTCCCCGAACGCACCCTCTCCCAACACCTCTCCCAACAGACCCTCTCCCGTCGCACCCTCTCTCAACACAACCTCTCCCAACACCCTTCCCCAACACACCCTCCCCCAACACCGTCTCCCGTCGCATCCTCACCCAACACACCCTCTCCCAACACACCATCTCCCAACACATTGTCCCCGCACACTTTCCTAACGCAAGCTCCCAACACCCACCCCCAACGCGCCCTTTCCCGGCACACTCCCTCACATCGCGCTCTCTCCCAACCTATCCTCCCTTAACAAACCCTCCCCCATCACACCCTCACCCAACACACCTTCTCCCAAAACCTACTCTCCAATCGCACCCTCGCCCAATGCACCCCTCCCCCAACGCACCCTCCCCCAACGCACCCTCCCCCAACACACCCTCCCCCAACACACCCTCCCCCAACACACCCTTTCCCAACACACCCCCTCCCAACACACCCTCTCCCAACACACCCTCTCCCAACACAATCCCAGTTCACCCTCTGCCAACACTCCTTCTGCCAATACCCCCTGTACCAGCATTCCCTTTCACAACATTCCTTCTTCCAACGCACCCTCTCCCAAAACTCCCTCTCCCAACACACCCACTCCTAATTCACCCTCTCCCAGCACACCCATTCCCAGTTCACCCTCTCCCAACACACCCATTCCCAATTCACCCTCTCCCAACACACCCATTCCCAATTCACCCTCTCCCAACACACCCACTCCCAATTTACCCTCTCCCAACACACTCATTCCCAATTCACCCTCTCCCAACACACCCACTGCCAATTTACCCTCTCCCAACACACCCACTCCCAATTTACCCTCTCCCAACACACCTACTGCCAATTTACCCTCTCCCAACACACCTACTGCCAATTTACCCTCTCCCAACACACCCACTGCCAATTCACCCTCTCCCAACACACCCACTCCCAGTTCACCCTCTCCCCATTCACCCTCTTTTAATACACGTCTCTCAGTAGACCGTCACCCAGCACCCCCTGTCCCTGTCTCCCAGCACACCCTCTCCCAAGAAGTTGTACCAGATGCCCCCTCGTTCCCTGTTGTTCTCTTCCCCCATCTGCTTTACCCCCTCCAAGACTCCCCTCTCCATTCCCCCCTCACCCCCACGTTCTGCTGTCTTCTCTCCTCCCCTTCCTACTTCCCCGCAACCCTCTGCACATCCCTCCTATCCCCACCCCGCCTATCCCCATCCATACTCATTCACCCCCCATACCCCCCTCTCAGGCCCCAGTCCTTGACCCTATGCCCACTTACTACCCCCCACTCACTCTAGCTCCACTTACTACCACCTTCCATACAGCCACAAAAACTAGTCTTGCCTGTCCACTAATTTCATGAACAATATTGTCCTCTCGTTCCCCCCCGGCAACAACAACGCAGAAAGGAAGGAAGAGTACAGGACAAAAGAATAATTGTCAAGGTATTTCAAGTTCTAAGTAAGAGAAAAGGTGTTTGTCTAATTTTCACCTTCATACTAATACCCGTGAGGTCAGCCACTCAGCTCGTGCGCCTTCCTTGATTTTTTGCAAGTCGCGGTGATTTGCAGGAGTAATGCACCTTTTTTTCTTTTTTCATCTTTTCATGTTAGGAGTTGACCCAGCCGTAAGCCACTTTCCTTTATTCTTCGTTTTACCTGTGTGGATGACGTTTCACATTTTAGAAGTTTCGCCTTGTCATTCACTTTGGGGGGGTGGGGGCAGGGAGGAGGGTGGGAGATGGGAGGGGGGTTGAAGTGGGAAGATTTGGCCTAGACTTGATTCGCCACCCATTTCTTTTTGCAATTTTCATCACTTCCTTTGTCGGGATTTCCTTCAGTGTGTCGCAGGAGTCTGTACTTTTTTTCGTTACTGAATTTGGTATCTTGATTTTCGTGTTTTATTTCCTGGTTATAAATGTTGGGTATTTCCGTGTGTGCATCTGAGCATGACCTGGTATCGGAACCTTATTTTTTTGTGATCAAACTGATCCATTTCCAGGGTAAGTAATGTTGCCTGCGTGAGTCAGGTGTTGCATGTGTATTTTGCGATCTCTTTAGTACCGTGACGAATCTTTTTACTTTAAACCCTCCACCTCCAGACGTTTATTTTTTGTTTAACCCTTTAAGTACGATGACGACCTCTAGCCCCGTCACTACGATGAGTAGTTTATTGCTTCCTTCAGGCAGTTTTATTCAGCTCAGGAAGGACCTTTATCAGTGAAGGGGTTAATAAGGCTATGTACAATCCCTGCGGTTGGAAAAATGTCTACTGAGGTGAATAAGATCGTCTGGTGGTAGCAATATAAAATAACTTTATTGAAGGGATTAAGGAATTATCTCGTAGTTAATGGGTCAGTGGAGACTTTGTAACCCTTTTACTAACGTGGGTCTCAACTAAACTGAAAACAGACTTCCGATTGTAACTTATTAAATACAAAAGATGTTATTGTAGGGAAGGAGATGAAGCTATATCATTTATCATTCTTAAGGGCGTATATCCGATCATGGTTGTAGCGCCAGTCATTCACGGTTACGGGCGAAATTCAGTAGCAGGAAGGTAATTACGTGTTCCTGCTAAAGCTACTTATCGTTGGATGGTTAGGTTTATGAGATGTATTTTTAATGGTTTGGAGAGGGTGGAGAATGAGAGACTAACTAGGAGAGTATGTGAGCGAGAATGAGATGGAAGGATGGAATAGAGGGGTATATGAGAGAGGGGGATGTAAGTTGGTGGGAGGGCAGCGAAATGGCAGGGGACAGGGCAACGTGGAGGCGCTTTGTTTGTGGCTACCCCGTACGAGATTAAGCAATAGATAGATGGATAGATTTCTTGGCACATCTTCCTGAGCGATTTAGTTTGCCCATAACACCTTTGATATGCTCGTTTAGGTTACAGACGCAGTTTTATGTCTATGTTAGAAAGCAGCAAATAACACAACAAACACCTTAATAGCTCTTGTACTTTACAGACGCAGAGTATGTCGATATTAAAGAGCAGTGAACAACACATACTGTACGAAAGAAATTATTATTATTATTTTTTTTTTTTATACGCCGTGTCCTCTTTTTTCGATAAGGGCTAAGATGTTGCCCTGGGTGGAGGACTTTGGTTTTGGAGCGTATAGCACTTTATGACCGGATGCCCATCCTGATATCTAATAAGGACCCATGGGTGGACTCGAACCTCTGACCCTTCGGTCAGAACTCTCTAACCCTTCGGTCAGAGCTCTCTAACCCACTGAGCCACGGCTGCTACAACCAGCTATGTGACAGGAGAGCGTTACCTCTCCCGGCAAGGCAGCTTACCCGGTTGCGGTGCGGACTCACGACTCTTCGATCTCGAGCCAGGCGCTCTACCACTGAGCCGCCTTGTCCCCCAGGAAGTCGTCATTGCACTCATAGAATCGAAGTTTGGCCCCTAGTCACCCGTCCAGATTCTCTACCATTGTGGCTCTTGTGACATGCGAAATATATACTAATGTGTTAGGTAATCTAGATCAACAAGTGTACTGTTTTATATTAAATTATTTGTTTATCTATGCTTTTAATCAGAACGCCATTTAAAGTTAGTAATTGTTGCGCTATCTGTACGCTGCTTTTCCAAGTTGTGTTTTTCCTTATTATTAATGATGACTTTTACCAGGAGCGCCTTGGTGGCAGCCCTGAGGTGGTATTCTTAAAGGATCGTAGCCAGTTTCCACGACAAGGAAGTCTCTGGTAGTTCATTATTATTATATATAGTTGCATGTTTTATTAATATTCACTGTAGTCTGGTTGTGAAGAGTCTGGTTATTGTATGAGGAAGATAATGTGTAACACCTTCTGTTGTTATATATGCATACTCTTTCTGCTTTTACAACAATAAACATTTCAGTTGCAAATTGTACAGCAGTGTTACACACGGTTAGGCTCAGGAAAGTATAATTATGAATACTATCCCTGACCCACAGCACTCCCCGCATGCACTGTCATTATCAAATATTGCTTCAAATAACCGGTTTATTAATCAAGCGTAAAGGTCGGCCACAGCTCGAGCATTAATGTAGGGCGAAGCGAAAGGATTTGTTTGAGTGGGTAATGCAAAAGGATACCACTGGGAAGGATATTTTCTGTGAACAGGTACATTTTCTCTTACACACTTCAGAGGTAGAACTTAGATAAATAATGAAAACTCTCTCCCCCATTTTTATTTTTATTTTTTAATTCTTTAATGTCAGCACTTTATTTCTCAATATATATTTTTTTTTTTGGGGGGGAGGGTGGTACTTTCTCGCTTTCTGCCCCAATTTGCATAGTTCCCTGTCATTCGGACTTTGTTTTAATCCTCATTTCTCATCTCATCCCTGTGCACTCCCATGTGAATTTGGTTGTTACTTTGCCTTGCATCATGCTGTACTGTGTCACCAGTATATATTTCACCCTGCCTTTTTTTTTAGGTATGTTTATTTACCATATTACATATATGCCTACTTGGCCTTTAGCAACATTTGTTCCCTAGAATGTTTGGTCTAGTACGAAGTGGTCATTATAAAAAAAAAATAATAATAAGATAAAATAAAATGATTAAATAAAGGATTTGTGGAATGTTTAGTAAATATGCAGTTGCACATAGACTAACTTTGATGGCCTGTGTACTAGATCTTGCAATGTTTTCGCGTGTCCAGACCAAACTGGACAAGCAGGTGTGACGTCAATAGCTTCCGTGACCTTGGGGGAGACGCGGGGACTCCCACAACAAAGCTAAACACCCAGCTTCCGAAAAATCCCCATTGCCTATGATTTTCCACAGCCTGAGGACAGAGATGGACACAGAGGAGGTGGTGGTGGTGATGTGGGGGGAAGGAGCAGCAGGGTAGAACGAGTTGTTGTTTGGGTGAAGACGATGAGAATTATGATGATTGTGCAAGCGTGTGAGAGAGAGAGAGAGGCGGCAGATAGTTCTACGAGAGGTGGTCAGAAAATAGACGCTGGTGGTGGTGGAGTAAAGGTGAAGGGTGAGGTAATGTCGTGCTGGAGGTCGTAGTAATGAGAACGCAGGGGAAAACATGAAATTACTAATTAACATTTTAAGGCTGCTATGACTCACTCTTAAATCGTTCGACTTTAACTGGAATATAAACCTGAAGTGTTCCCGACCATGAGAGGGTTAGTGGTCCCTGTATTAACGTTCACACTCGTAACTCACACTTTGTAATGGCATGGCATGGACGGTTGATGAAATAGAATACCAGGGTTGTCCAGGCCGCGAGGGAATTAATTGGCATGAGAAACTGTGTAAAAAAGGGTATAAGAGTTTGACAGAGTAAAGAATATGCGGGTGTTGCAAGGATTGGAATAAGTCAAATGAAGTAAAAATTGCTGTGAGTTATGGATGAGTCAGAGATCATGAGGCTACTGATGATAAGAAGCTTTCAAATACCGGTATAAACTGAATGCATTTACAGTGTCAACCCAAGATGGAGGTAAAAGAGCGTCGTCATCATTGTCGTCGTAATTCCTTTCTCTTAAAACTTTCCCGCTTTTTGTGTTTTCCAGTTTCTCAGTGGTGTGAGTAGGATGCAGAGGCAGGAAAACAAAAGTATGAGTAGCAAACGGAAATACAAGGAACTATATACCAGTAAAAAGGACGATAATCATCAGATAACACACAAAGAAGAGACGAAAAGGAAATTAAACATGGTGCACTCGAAAGGGAAAACAGAGGTGGAAAAAAGCCGATTATTAAAAAAAAATACAGGGTGCTTCAAAAATATAAACTCTTACGTGGGACTAACGCTTGTAATGGAACAGAACTGACAGTACACCAAATCATAAATACAGAATACTGTACTGTCTCCAGTTTTCTTTCCTACAAGGTCGATCTCATTGGCATTTTAATCGTTTGCAAAGGAGAGTAAGAGATTAAAATGTTTTCTGTAAGTGTTAATATATATATATTCACAGGTTTGTGGGCTCAAGGCCTTTGGTTCCTTCTTCCTCGCATTAATATATATATATATATATATATATATATATATATATATATATATATATATGTATATATTTGAAGCTCCCTGTAGAACAAAATGCTGTTAAAAGGACAAGTAGTGTCATACAACTAGACTAGAAAGAGAGGTAGAGGAAACATTGCCCATTCGACTGGCGAGGAAACACTTATGCAGGAAAGTACGGGTAGTAAACGAAGTCACAAAGAAGAATAAGGAGCGTCATAGTCTTAGACAAGACGAAAGGATGAATAACAAAGCGCTTCGGCTGGAGATGCAACATAAGCAGAAAAACATAGAAGTACAAGTAGTAAATTAAATTTGAGATAATACAAGTCGTAAAGAACAGTCAGGAGCGTTAATTAACCAGTTGCATAGATAGATGAGAAGGAAACAAAGCTCACTCAAGAAGAAGAAACAAGCAGGAAAACAAAAGTAGGGAATAAAGAAATACCGGAAAATGCTGGCAAAAAGAGAAGTAAAGTGTATTTAATAACCAGAGAAGAAGGGAGAGAAATAGGGAACAGCTCACTCGGCTGTAAAGAAAACACGGATACAGAAAAACAGCACAGTACAAATAGTAAACGAAATAGTATAAAATTCCAGTAAAAAAGAAGGACGAGGAGCATGATATGACTAGAGACGCAGGAAAATAGGAAGAGGAAACAGAACGCAACTGACTGTAGAGGAAACACGCTGCCATTTCTCTGCCACAGTTCAGTCTCCCTCAACCGCCAGAAGTCAAGGTTGCCTCTCCCCACCCACTGTACAAAGAAGTGACCTTGTCTATAAAAAGAAAATGCCTCCAGTATTTCTGAACATAATTTTTTTTTTTCTTTAGTTGCTGTGTATAATTTGTTGCTCTTGGTTAGATGAGGAAGGGAGGATGTGGTTCATGTGTGCGCCTTAAAATGAAGGGATGTAGGAAGTGGTTTGTGATTATCCTTGCTTGTTGATGGGAATGGGGAAACCGAATAAATATCAGTAGAAGGAAGCAGGTCGAGGAAGTGGAGCGTAGCAGTAGACAGTACATATTCTTGAAGGACAATCTGGGAATAAGGAAAAATGAGAGAAATTTTAATAAAGAATGTAAAGAGGGGTAATGTCTAATTAAAGGGGAGCCCAGTGATGGAATGAAGGAATGTAGAGCGGAGGTAGCGAATACAGAGCAGAAGATAAAGAATGAACAAGTAATTGGGAATAAGTAATAAAGGAGACGAGAAGGAAGGATTGCATATAAATGTCGAGGTATTGTGAGAGGGACATTGAAGTTGCAGTGAACAGAAGGAACATGCTTAAGAAGAAGACAGGTTTGCTGAATTTGCCATGAACAGAAAATGGATGATGAAATGTGAAAGAGATAGGTTTGCTAAGTTACGGTGAACAGAAAATGGCAAAGGAATGCGAAAGAAATTGGGGATGGTTCAGCTGTGATAGCAGATAATACCGAGCAATTTGTGGTAGGTGTGATTGTGTATGTGAGATATCGATGATGATTGATGATAGGTACCGAACGAGAGAGGGGAGGGGAGGCGGGGGGATTGGAAGTGAGACGGAGAGCAAATGAATGTACAGCAAGAGTGTGGTGCCCGTCACTTACTCTGGGCCAGCTGAAGACTATAAAGGTCATCACGACACTGGCATATCGGCGTGGCATGGACCAGGTGCGAGGACCCACCACCAAGCAGGATCCTACTCTCCTTGCCATTAGGCTTGAGTTGCCATAGCAGACTAAGACACGTGTACTCGTCTATTAAGATGACTCACTGGCACCTCTTGACACGTTAATATTGCTTTGTAAGTTATGCATATGACAGGTTAATACTGTTGCATATTATCTTTGCAAACAGTGGAGACATTAAAAGACATACATAATTTAAAACAGCTTGGCGAGGTATGTTATGCAAAATAATCACTAAGGAAGGGTGACAGAAACTCTCCTATGTTGATGAGACCACGACACCTCGTATCACCTCAACTTACAGCAGTTTATATTTATCAGTCATGAACCCTGTTCATCCGGTAACGTATTTCTTACTTTATTCATATTGCCTTCACACCAGGTTATTCAGTTACGAGAGATTATCCAAACCTGAGGAGACTAATATTTTTCCGGGGGTAGCAAGAATAAATATTTTAAAAAGTCACGGGTCCAAGGAGGTAATATTCACTTATATTACTGTATCTGTTTAACATCGACATATCTGCATTAGCAACATACATAAAGATGTTAAAATTTAAGGTGCAAAATGTATCAGTAAGAAAGAGGCGCTACGAACCCAGCTGAACCAAAGAGAATGCAACCCTAGCAGGCTCAGACCCCAGCAGGTCGGGAAATCTCTCTCAGACTGAATAAAATCGTGTGGGCGTGTAGTGAGCCATCTGGAATACGGCCGTGTAACACCTCGCTGGGCAGGTAATGGAGCGTTGCCTGTGAGTTTTTCTTGTGGGTAACTCCCCATAAGAAAAGGTCGCGGTGTTACGGCTGGATGCTCACTTGCTGCAGCCCACTCCTCCCTCACACAGTGGCTAGAATAGTGCACTCCATCTCCCTCAACACTCTTTGACACTTGCTCTACCAACACTCCTCGACACTCCCTCTACAGACACTCCTCGACACTCCCTCTACAGACACTCCTCGACACTACCATTACCAACACTCCTTGACATTCTACCACCACTTCCTCTGCCAACACTTGCTTCACAAACACTCCTTAACACTCCCTCTCCTAGCACTCCTGCACTACACTCCCTCAACCAACACTCCTCGACACTCCCTCTGCCGACATTCCTTCTCGACACTCCCTCAACCAACACTCCTTCTCGACACTCCCTCTGCCAACACTCCTTGACATTCCCTCTACCAACATTCCTTCTCGACACTCCCTCTGCCAACACTCATTCTCGACACTTCCTTTACCAACATTCCTTCTCGACACTCGCTCTACCAACGTTCCTTGACACTCGCTTTCCCAACATTCCTCGACACACCCTCTCCCAACACTTCTCGACACACCCTCTCCCAGCACTCCCTCATCCAACACCCCCTCTACCAGCACTCCCTCATCCAACACCCCCTCTACCAGCATTCCTTCTACCAACGCTTGCATTGTCAACATTCCCACTACCAACACTTCCCGTACTAACATTTCCTTACCAACTTTCCTCTACCAACACTTCTTTACTAACACTGCCTCTACCAACCCCCGCCCCCCCCTACCAACCTCTCCCCTCTACTAATACACTCTCTTCCCCAACACTCCCACTTCCCAAACACTCCGACTCCCACAACACTCTCCCCCAACACTCTCCCCAACACTCCCTATCCTCAACACTCCCTCTCAACACAATACCCATCACTCCCTGTCCTCAGCACTCTCTATCCCCAACACTCCCTATCCTCAACACTCCCTATCTTCAACACTATACCCAACACTCCCTATCATCAATTCTCCCTATCCTCAACACTCCCTATCCCCAACAGTCCCTACCCCCAACGCCCTATCCCCAACACTCCCTATCATCAACATTCCCTATCCTCAACACTCCCTACCCCCAACACCCTATCCTCAACACTCCCTATCATCAACACTCCCTATCATCAGCACTATCCCCAAGCTTATCCCAACACTCACTATCCTCCAACATTATCTCCAACACTCCCTATCTCCAGCACTCCCTATCCACAACACTCATTATATCCTAACAGTCAATCTCCCCAACACTCCCTATCCTCAACACTCCATATCCAACACTCGTTATCCTCATCACTATCCCCAACACTCCCTATACTCAACACTATCCCCAGCACTCCCTATCCTTAACACTATTCCCAACACTCTCTCTCCTCAACACTATTCCCAACACACCCTGTCCTCAATACTATCCCCAACACTCCCTATCCTCGACACTCTTATCCCCAACACTCCCTATACTCAACACTGTCCCCAAAACTCTTTATCCCCGACACACTCTATCCTCAACACTGTCTATCCTGAACACTCCCTATCCCCAACACTCCCTATGCTCAACACTCCCTATCCTCAACACTCCCTATCCCCAACACTATTCCCAGCACTCTTTATCCCCAATACTCCCTGTATCCAACATTCCCTGTCCTCAACACTATTCTCAACACTATCCTCAACACTATCCGCAACACTATCTTCAACTCTCCCTATTCCCAACACTATCCCCAACACTGTCTCCAACACTATCCCCAACACAGTCTCAAACACTATTTTCCCCATCACTATCCCTAACACTATCCCCAACACTTTATCCCCAACACTATCCCCATCACTCTCTATCCCCATCAATATCCCCAACACTATCTCAAACACTGTCCCCAACACTATCTCCAACACTGTCTTCAACACTCTATCCCCATCACTATCCCCAACACTATCTCAAACTATTCCCGACACTATCCCCAACACTGTCTCAAACACTGTCCCCAACACTCTCTATCTCCACCACTATCCCCAACACTGTCTCAAACACAGTCCCCTTCACTCTCAATCCCCAACACAGTCTCCTCTCCCAACACACTCCCTGCCCTCCCTTCCTAACCCTGAACACCCCCTATCCCCTAACACCCACTATTCCCTAACACACCCTATCCCGCATCACACCCTATCCCGCATCACTCCCTATCCCCCATCACTCCCTATCCCCCAACACTCCCTCTCCCAGCACACTCCCACTCCCAACACATTCCCTCTCTCAACGCATTCCTTCTGACAGACTCCTTTTCCCAACACGTGCTCTTTCAGCGCTCCCCCTCTGAACACACCCTCTCCCAGCACACCCTCTCGCAACACTCCCTCTTCCAGCATTTCCTCTCCCAACACCACATCTGGAATTCCATCTCTCAGCACACATTTTCTCAACACCTTCTCTACCAAAACTCCGTCTGCTCACTGGGTAGTCGTGGTGACTCACAGGTGTCGCGTGTATTTTTCGTTCTGCAATGCTGTGAGTCAGAATTGAAAATCCTGTCAAGGCAGACAACAGACATTGGCAGCGAGCTCTCGTGTCTGGTCTTCCGCGTTTTACACATGCCTGATAATGTAATTTTTTTTTTTTTTTTTTTTTTTTTTTTTTTTTTTTTGTTGCAGCACCATTATCTTCCTTCTTGGAATACGTTGTTGCCACTGAACTATTTAGTTCTCTGTTTAGAACCTTCGCTTGCCACACAGTCATACGAGCCTGCATACTTTTACAAGGCCCTGGCCTTGGTCAGGCATGGGACCTGGTTCATATGGTTCTGCATTCTTGTTAGGTAAGATATTCTGGGGAAAGTGATCCCTGATCCCACAACTCTGTATAAATGGATAGGTCCTTTCAGGTGGAGAGAGATATATGAAAGAGGGATGTGAGTTGGAGGGAGGGCAGCCAAATGGGGGAGGATAGAACGGCATGGAGGCGATCCCTTCCGGAATTAAGGTGTCTGGCTCCAGATATAGACCTACTGAGACACTGAGGGAGCCGTTGATGGCATTCTTTCCAGGCTCTCCCGAGCCGGTAGGGATGCAGGATATACTAAGCTGTGACAGAGAAATACGCCCACCTGTTCCCACACATTCGAGCTTAACCCGCTTAGTACTTTAAAGTCTTTATTTAGATTATTTTTGCTTGTTTTATTCAGGTAAGGAGCCTCTCGTACTGATGACCGGGGAAAACTATATCGAAACCCACCAGTTCGAGAGATAGCCACTAGGCAGAATAAGATTGTCTGGTGGTAACAACAACAAAATAGGGACGTTCTCGTATTGCAGGGGTGAAACATACAAACGTACACAGAGCGTAATAGCACTAAATTGAAAATAATGGTTTAAATAAAGAGAATGACGCAGGTTGTGGCGGTGCAGGGTGACACCCCAACACAACCTCACAGTACCAGGAGACGCATTCATAGTATATCTTTCCAAAGTTTTATTATACACATTTTTTAAAAGTTTGTTATTATCAGTCATTTCCTCTGAGTATTTGGTTTTTGATGTGAATGTGCTGGAAAGTGTTAGAAGTACACCCTGAGCTGGTTTGGCCATGAGGAGAGAATGAAGAATGAGAGACTGACTAGGAGAGTGTTCGTGAATGAGGTGGAAGGAGAGAGGGGGAGGTCAAGGTTGAGGTAGAGGATGAGGTAGACCGGTATCAGTCTATGCGTAAAGATGCCGTGAGTTGAAGGCAGAGCAGCCTTGTGGCGAAGGACAGAGTGACATTGAGGCGATATGTTCATTGCCATCCCCTACGGAATTAAGGCGTCTGGCTAGGGGTTGATGATAATTTTATCGCTTAACCAGTCATTCTTCTTTAGTTGCAGAATATTTGGTAGGTGTATGAGCGAATATAAAAGTACAAACAAGCAGTGTTATGTACCTGTACCTACGAGTACTGAGAAAAGTTTATACTATGGCCCCACACACTGTCCACTAGCAAGGACAACAGCGAGCCTCTGTATTCTCCACCAACCAGATTACCAGTATTTAACCTCCATATTCTCCACCAACCAAATTACCGGTACGAGTATTGACCTGCGCCAAAACCCTTCCCGTCCAACGGCAGCTGAACCCAATCCAGACGTTGTCAGTCACCACTACACATTCACCTGGAATTGCTGTAGGCTCGTTCTGATTTCGCATTAGTTCACCGGTTCTCTGAAGGGATGTTGACCCCACAACTAATATTCAGGAGCGATTGACCCCTTCACTACGATGCCGTGACTTTCATTTTGCTCTGCCCAATACCAAGACGATTTTTCTTAAGCTTCGGAAGGACCGTTGGTAGTGAAGGTGTAAGGAAAGGATTAAAATAAGTCCCCGTGTGTGTGTGTGTGTGTGTGTCTGTGTGTGTGTGTGTGTGTGTGTGTGTGTGTGTGTGTGTCTGTGTGTGTGAAAGAGAGAGAGAGAGAGAGAGAGAGAGAGGAGAGAGAGAGGGAGGAAAACTATTCTGCATTGAAAAAAAAAAAAAAAAAGTCTGAAGAGAGGAAAATAAAATAAAAAATGCCATAGGAGTTAAGGACAGGAAGTGTCTGTGAAGGCTGCAGTTGCCTCCTTTGTGCAGGCAGTTTTTTACACTTGGAGAACAGAATCGAAGGCCGGTAACAGGAAAAATAAAATCAATAGTGTTTTCCTATCTCGCCTGCTAGAAGGGCTAAATGAGACCCCTTATATAGTGAAGGGTGGAAAATTTCTCTTAGCTGAATGAAATCGTCTGGCGGCAGTAAGAGCGCAGTAGTTACGATTAACCCGCCTTTTTTCCTTTTTTCTGTTATTGAGAAGTTTAGGTTTTGTATTTAATGGCATTCCTTCTCACTCTTTTTGATTTTTCAATTCTGTATCCTCTCCTCCTACCCCTTGACAGAATCTCCCCACCTACTCATCTCAATCCCCAGTCTACCCCCTCCATTCCTACCCCATCTCCTCCCTTCTTCACTAACCATCCCTAACTTCCCTTCCTCCCTCCCACCTTCCTTCTCCTTCCCCACACCCTCCTTTCTCCCTCCCCATCCCCTCTCTTATCCTACCCAATGCCTCCATTCCCCCTACTCATCCACTCCCTTCGTCCCTCCACATCATCTCCCTTCTCCCTCCCCATCTCCCCCCCCCGTCTCTCTCTCTCTCACTTCCTCAATAAACCTTTGCCTCTATTTCAAGCATCCGCCACCATACCATTCCTTCGTTATTCCTTCGTCTTGTTTGTTTATCAGTTTGTTCTTGATGCATTTGCTGTGCTTGTGATGTGAATGTGGTGTGGAGGCAGTGTGGGTGTGGTGTGGAGGCAGTGTGGGTGTGGTGTGGAGGCAGTGTGGGTGTGGTGTGGTGGCAGTATGAGTGTGGTGTGGTGGCAGTGTGGGTGTGGTGTGGTGGCAGTGTGGGTGTGGTGTGGAGGCATTGAGGATGTGGTGTGGGTGTAGTATGGAGGCAGTTTTTTATTATATTGTATTTTATTTGTGTGTGTGTGTGTGTGTGTGTGTGTGTGTGTGTGTGTGTGTGTGTGTGTGTGTGTGTGTGATGTGAGTGAGTGCTGAAGTATTTATGACGGATGTGTTGTAATTTATTATCCAAAGACCAGCGAGCTTGTTTATGTTCTTTGTTGCTATTCTAGTTAGGGAAAAAAAAAATAAAAACACTTTTAAATCTGCATTCTGAAAATACTACAGAACTTAGTTTCTTGGTATAATCTCATGGTCTCTCCTCACCCCTCACTACAATTACAGCTCATCCAACCCATGTCTTTGTCCCTCAGGCGCTTTTCTTTAGTCCCTCCCGCTGGACACTTTCATTCTCGGACTGCTTGAAATAAAATCTTCACTGCATTGAAAGCACTAGGCCTACAATGCGCATTTTCGAAGGGCTTACTCCCCTGTCCCAGCCCCACGACCTAACAAATTTTCTGCCTATCCCGCCCATTTCTTTGCTCACTAAACCCATTTTTGTAACCACTCTAGGATGGTTTAATTTCGTGATACAGATCACACGGTCGACGAACGGCGAACTCCGTTTGTTTTTTCTTGCCTGTCATTGTACCGTACGTTAATTGTCAGGTACTACCCGACAGGCAGTGTACAGTACTTAAGTGTACAGTACGACATCGGTGTGGGTGTTGTGAGGAGGATATAGGTGGGTGATGTGGGTGTAATGTTGATGTGGCTGGGTATAGTTTGGTTGTATTTGGGAGTAGTATGTGAGGTGAGTGAAATGTAGATGTGTGGTGGGTGTCGCGTTCGTGGTGTGAGATGGGTGTCGTGTGGGTGGTGTCTGGCGGGTGTAGTGTGAGTGGTGTCAGGCGGGTGTAGTGTGGGAGGTGTCAGGCGGGTGTAGTGTGGGAGGTGTCAGGCGGGTGTAGTGTGGGTGGTACGAGGTGGGTGTCGTGTGGATATTGTTAGGCGAGTGTTGTGTGAGTGTTCTGTGGTAGGTGCCGTATGGATGACGTAAGTTAGATGCGGTAGGGGTGTAGCTTGATGGGGGGTGTATAGACTGAGATTAATGTTGCGTGGATGTAGTGTGAGTTTTCTGGGGTTGATGTAGCGTGGACGGTGTTTGGGTGACGTGGGATTTATATAGTGTGGGTATTGTGTGTATGATGTGGGATTGATGTTATGTGGGTGTTGTGGGATTCATGTGTGGGTGTTATGTAGTTGGTGTGGGACTGATATGTGGATGATGTGAGGTTAATGTGTGGGTGGGTGATGGGGTTGATGTGTGGGTGCCCTGGGTTAGTGTAGTGTGGGTGTAAAGTAGTTGCGTGGGAGGATATGTTCTGTTTAGTTAATTGAGTCGGTGGGAGGTAGTGAGAGGAGAGGAGGGCCGAGGGAAGGAGGGAGAGGTGAGGGAAGAGAAGAAGATGATGGAAGGAGGAGGAGGAGAGATTGTAATAGAGGAGAAGTTAAAAGACAGAAAGGAGGAAGTCTGTGGAAAAAGACTAAAGGGAGGAGGAAGGGGATGTTATGATATGGAGGGACGTAGGGGTTAAAGAAGAGAAAAAGGGAAATGGAAGGAGTGGAGAGGAAGGCAGGAAGATGCTGAAAGATGGGAAAGAGAATATATATGGGGAAAGAGAGAGAGAGAAAAAAAAAGGTCAAGGAAAGGTATGATGGAAAGGATAGCAAGGAGAGAGGAAAGTAAGCAGCAGAAATGGAAGGATAGGAGCAGGGAAGAGCAAGAAGGAAGGGGATTGACAGGGAAAGGGGGGAAAAAGAAATTTATGAGAAGAAAGTAAGGTGCGGTTGTGAAGGAAGGTTAGGGCATGGAAGAACAGAGGGGTGAGGGAAGAAGAGGAAAGTAGGAGAAGGCAAGAACGAAAACGATACGAAATGGATAGATGAAAACAAGGAAAGGAGAAAAGGTGATAAGAGTTAATGGAAGAGTCCAGATAGGGAGAGCGTAAAGGAGGGGGAAAAAGGAAGAAGAGAAGAAAAGGAGTAGTGAAAAAGAGAAGGTGGTAAAGTGTGAGAAAAGATATTATGGAGGACAGAGGTAGTGGGAGGAAGGACGGAGGTGGAAAAATAGGTGGAGGACAGAAGGGGAGGAGGTGGGGGTGAAGAGGGCGGGGGGGAGAGGGGCAGATAAAGAAGGAGGTAGGAAGTGGAGAGAGAAAGTTATGCAGTTGTGTGATAAATAATGTGCATTTTGTTGTGACAAAAAATGCAGCACACGCACACACACGCGCACACACACACACACACACACACACACACACACACACACACACACACACACACACACACACACACACACACACACACACACACACACACACACACACACACACACGTGTGTGTGTGTGCGTGTGCGTGTGTATGTATTCTTTTCTAGTACTGCCTTTAAAGACTGAGCTGGATTATCGTGAGCCTAGGTTTCTCTGCCAATTCTCCCATACCAGTAGTTCTTAGCATAAGGAATGTTACTGATTTCATGCAGGCATAATAATAATTAACATGAATATCCACATGAAACTGCTGCCACAGCAACAAAATCAACAACATGTCCATACTAACAAGATAAAACTTTTATGAGAATATTTAGGCGAACCAAACATAACTCAATAAGAAAGGTGCTTCGGTGCTTCCCAAACCCAAAGAAATGCGCCTCTGTGGGTATCCCTCACTTTTAACATATAAAATCCAGAGCACCAAAATTACTCATGGAAATACTTTACGTTCACAATCATTTTGTCTGAGAGGTAAGTAAAATATTTCGAGAAGTTTTTATGCGCAATTTAACCGAAGTAAATATGACTTGCAACTCGTTCTTACAATATATAATGTTACCAATCTGTCAGTCTCTCCTTCTCTTAACATCCTTTCACTTTATACACAATATTACTCACTGCTTTCATCCTGTCACCATTTTTCCTCTTTTCCCCTCTCTCACATTACGTAAGCTTTCTTTCTTCCTACCCCACTCTCATTAACCTTTATACCATCCCTCTCTCTCTTTCCCTTTAGCCCTCTTCCTCTTTTACCTTTTAATCCCTCTATTATTCCTCCTCTTGCCCACACTTCATCGATCCCTCTCCCTAACCCCTTTTCCTTTCTCTCTTCCTGTGACTACATTTACACTCTTGATCCCTCATGTTCTCATGTCCTCCCTTTAATCTTACTCTAGACCTCCTTCCTCCCCCCCCCCCTCTCTCTCTCTCCCCCCCCCCTCTCTCTCTCTCCCCCCCTCTCTCTCTCTCCCCCTCTCTCTCTCCCCCCCCTCTCTCTCTCTCTCTCTCTCTCTCTCTCTCTCTCTCTCTCTCTCACCACCTACTCGACATTATTTTACTGAGGCTAAGTGCAGAGTTAAGCGACCTCGCTGGTTTTGTTAGCTGATCTTTTTAGTGTGTGTGTGTGTGTGTGTGTGTGTGTGAGGGAGAAAGAGAGGGGGGGGGAGAAAAGGAAAAATCCGTGAGGTAGGAACACTGGGTGTAATTCCAACCATAAAACTGCAGCTTAACAAACCGAGGAGCACACGAGGGACGAAAGGGGTGAGGAACGGGAGGGGTGGGGGGTGGTGGGGGATGTAAGGGTGGCGGGTGAGGCCTTTATATTAGGGTGGCAAATGACCCGACTTCGCGTGACCCCCCGGCCATCCCTCACACACCCCGATCGATGCAGGCGGGGGCGTAGCCTGGGACGGGAGTGGAATGGGACGGAAAGGGGAAGGAGATGTGTGGATCGAAATGTAACAAGAGGAAGTGGCACTGGGAAGGGAAAGGAGGGTGGATGTGTGGATCAAAATATTGGGAGGGGAGGGAAAAGAGGAGGGGGTGTTTGAATCGAAATATAAGAGGGGAGGGCAGTGGGGAAGAAAAGGGAGCGTGGACATGTGGATCGAAATAAAACGAAAAGAAGTGAAATGGGTTAGAAAATTGGTATGGATGTGTGGATTGACAAAAAACGAGTGGAAGTGAAGTGGGGAAGGGCAAGGGATTTGGGAGTGTGGACGGAGATAAACTGAGGAATGGGGAAAGGGAAGATGGTATGAGTGTGTGGATCGGAATATGATGTGAGGAAATGCAGTGTGGAAGGGAAAGTGGAGTAGATGTGTGGATCAAAATAAAATAGGAGGAAGTGGAATGAGCAAGGGAAAGGGAAACGGGTAAGTGAATTGAAACATAACAGGAAGAAGGAAACAGCTGGCGAATGGTGGGAAACGGAAGAGAAGTGAAAAAGATTTAGATATCACAGTCAGTATTTGTTGGCAGGAAGTAGCAGCAGCAGTTCAGATGGAATATGTAACAGGAAGGGAGAAGGAAGTTTGTGTGTGACTCGAAATCTGATGGGAAAATAAAAATGGAAAAGACATCTGAAGGGGAGTGGAAAGGGAAGAGAAAGGGGTATTAGTGGAGCGAGATTTTGCTGTAGGAAGGGATATGTTGGGATTGTGGAAGAGGTAGAAGAGGTATGGTAGGGGGAGGTGGCTGGCAAAGAGATCTTAATGGTAGGAATCTAGGAGATGGATGGGAGGGGAAATGGATGAGGACTGGAGATGGGAATAGCTGAAAATATAATAGGGTAATGGAATAAAGTGGGATAATGTATGAGGTGATAGAGAATGGATAGGTAAGGGTAGTCTGGGTGTCAGAAAAGAGATCGAAGCATGAGCGAGCGAGAGAGAGAGAGAGAGAGAGAGAGAGAGAGAACAAGGAATGGGTGAAAAAGTACATGAACACTGGTAAAAGAAAGAGAGGGAGTGTGAAGGGGTGGGGTACAAGTGATGAGGTGGTGGAGGGTGGTGAGTGAGTATTAGAGGGTGGGGGAATTACACTCATCACTCACTCTGACCCGTGTGACCTCCCATGACCTCCCCTCAGTTCACCAGGAGTGCACTGACCACTTTATGTAAACTCTTCTATCCTTAAACCCTTCATACCAGTGACGTATTTTTGTGGTTTGATCTTACTACTTCCAGACGATTTTATTCAACTTGTCAAAGACCTCACAAACTGAACTGGATTAATTAAGGCTACTGTATATCTAATCCCTCTAGTTTTACAAGTCTCTCCAAAACTGATTAAAATCGTCTGGACATAGCAAGAGTTCATTTTAAGGAATCGTCACGGGATGAAAAGGGTTGTGTATAAGATTGCTTGTATGCACATTTGTCTTCAGTCATCTGTTAGCACACACTAAGTGAATGATAGTAAACAGTAAAAGTGACAAAATACGAAGAGGAAAATGGTATGTAGTAAGATTTAATGTTCTGGACGTCTGTATATCTTATTAATTGGTTAAAATATTGAATAAATACTTGGTCTGATCTTGCGTTGTTGTGGTTATGTGTTGTAGCATGTGTTAAGGTTGTTACCCACACTGCCACACGGAGGCCTGTTGTAATCCAGCCATCATTTTAGCTGCTTGTTTTTGGGTTTTATTAGTTCATGTCATATTGCTCACCGCGAGGCTCTTAACGCATTCAGTACGCTGACGACTTTTTTTTTTTTTCTGTTCAGGCGATATTATCGAGTTTGGTAGATCCTCTGAGTAGTAAATGAGTTTATGAAAGTTAAGTCTAACCCATCAAGTTAAAAAGATCACTAGTTGAATAAAATTGTGTGGGGGTATCAAGAATAAGAAGAAGAAGAAAAAAAAGGAGGGGTGGGGGATGAGAGTGAGAGACGTTGTTAAGGTTGTTACCCCCGACTGCCAGACGGAAGGCTGTTGAAATCAAATTGTCGTTTTATCCTCGTGTGTTTGAGTTTTATTACTTCATGTCACAGTAGTCACGGTGGGGCCCGTGTGTGTTTGATGTGGCCTGCGTGGTACATACTGTTACAGGAGTTAGTGGTGGGTGTGACTGCACTGCTTTCATCATCATGCTCAAAAGTTCGCCGTCACTGTCTCTCCGACAGTGGTTATGTAAGGTGCTGTATGAAAAATTTGAATAAAGAATGGGTACTCCAACCGGATGGAGCCTGTATGGGTTCCAGGTGATTTTTTTTTTTTTTTTTTTTTTTTTTTTTTTTTGCGTAATGCCACACGGGGGCAAGTGAGGCTGGTCACCGTTGCCTTAAATGTCGGGACTGAATAACCCAGCCCCGGACCCCGACGCACCTATTTATATGGGACAAAATGGTATTGGGTGTTGTTGTTATGCTGCTGACAATATGAAGTGCACAGCAGAAAAGATTGAGGAATGATACTCTCTCACGTTCGGCAAGGCTTGAAGTATGTCCGTAAAAATAATTGTGGCTTTGGATTGTTGACTAAGTTTTGACCACGATAGGACATAAACTAGGAAGCTGACGTTTCAGTGCCAGGCTAATCCGGCAGTACTTGAGTGTTCCATGACGATTTTTATGATATTCGCTGAAGCCGATAGTTAATGCACAGTACGTTTTGCCGGCACGACTGACTGTAATGGTGAGTCTTATAAACGTACGGTGATGTTATTTTTCCCTGTAGTATGATTACGATTGTAGATTTGTAATTTGATCCTTGCAGTGAGTATTTTCAGTGTTGCAAATGCGGTTAAATTGTGTATCATTATAAATCCTCCTAGATAATAAAACTGGAAATGTCAGTTTCACAATATCTTAAAGGTGTCCGGAAGTAATACACAGGGGACGTGGGCGGGTGCATTCATAGAAAAAGATAAATGTCGCTGCGGTTGTGTGGTTTGTGAAGGACGAATGTAGCTCCTGTTGTTGTTGTTCCTGATGGACGCTATTTCCTTGCACCCGGTAGTATGAAAACACGCTGGTTGTGTGTGTGTGTGTGTGTGTGTGTGTGTGTGTGTGTGTGTGTGTGCTTAAATTCCTGAATATATTTTGTAATCCGTGTAGGCCCTCGGTGTCATAGGAATGATTAATTTCTGAGAAAATTTTGATGGCTTTGTCGTTATGCATGCAGGTAGATAAGACTACGTTACGTAAGAATATAGATGACTGGGAAAGGAAAGGAAAGGAACCAAGTGATGCCATGAATCATGACTTACGTGACTGTGTGTGTGTGTGTGTGTGTGTGTGTGTGTGTGTGTGTGTGTGTGTGAGTGAGTGAGGCAAGGGTGATCAGGGATTGATGGAGTCTGGAGAGATAGGAGTATGGAATAGATGGAAATCGAGTGTGAAGACGGGTGTATTGAGGAATAAAAAGAATCTGGACAGAAATAGGACTGAGGAAAAGAACTGAAGTGGATATGGAGGGGTGAGTGTAAGGATAGAAGACGAGAGATGGTAGGGATACGTGACTAAGGAAATGAAATGGGATGATATGGAAGAATGATTGTAGGGATAGTGGAGAGACGGGAAGAAAATGGGGTTGAGAAAATAAAGTGTTGGGTCATTGAGGAGATGGAGAGACGAGTGTGAGGATAGATAGATAGGGAGAGATATACAGTATATGTCAACTTTGGAGAGGGAATCAAGGGCGAATGAAGGACTGACTGGAGGGGTGGAGGGGTTTGTGGACAGAGTATGGTATGAGAATAGACGGATGGAGAGAGAATGAAGGAAAATTGTGTTGAGATGAAATGAAATAATGGAAGAATAAATAGGTAGGGAGAGAATGAAGGGAAGTGAGGTTAGGGAAATAATTGAGGTAGTTGTAGGGGAAATGAAGGGGTTGAGTGCTAAGATAGAGGGGTAGATGCAAGGGATATGGAGTTAGGATATCAAAGCGAGGTGGGCATGGTTGAGAAGGAGGGGTGAGTGTATGTATGGGCGAATGGGTAGGGAGAGTAGAAGAACAGGGTGTTGATTAAATAAGGAGGTGGGGTAGATATGACTGAGATGGAGGGTTAAGATTGGTAGAAACAGTGTGGGGGTACGGGACTGAAGAAATAAAGTGTATTGAATATTGAGGAACTGGAAGGTTGAGCGTGGGAAAAGACATAGATAAAGAGATATGTACATAGATAGGTAGGTAGATATAGGTAGATACAGATAAATACATAGAAAGATGGAAACTTCTGTTCTCTCGCCCACCCAACTTTTCCACTTGTCACAATGGATCATCTACATAGAAAGGTAGGTAGACATAGATTCGTAGATAGACAGATAGATAGATAAAAAGATAGATATATACGGTAGATAAAAAAAGATAGTTAGGTAGATGTAATTAGATTAATTGGAAGTTAGAGATATAAGTAGATAGACGGCGAGTGAAGAAGAGAAATAGGACTGAGGAAATGAAGTGTCCTGAGATGGAAGAGGTCGAAGGTTGAGTGCGAGGATCAAAAGATAGTGAGAGATGCAGGGTTGGTGATTTTATTGATTTAAGAAAAAAAATAAAAAAATAATAATAATTACTTTTTATTTATTCAATTTATTTGTTTTTTTATTTATATGATTTTTCTGTTTATTATGTAGCTAATATTTCAAGAGCAGTATACTGAATACTATTAACTTCATGTCCTGTCTATCCACTGATGGTTCAAGCTGAAAGCCACTGCCCGGAATCCAGATACATACCTGTTCATGTCCTGTCTGTACACTACTGGTTAAGGCTGAGTTGCCAGTGGTAATCAAGACAGCATATTCCAAAGCTGATTATATTACCAGAAAAATCTTAAGCTGATGTTATTCTGACATGGCCTTAAGTGACCAAGCGCAGCCTACCTAGTCTTATGGCTTTGGTTTTTGATTTATGGTTCATTATTTCAGATGTACAAATAATTTCAATACTTAGTTACACAAATGTAAAAATATTTTTTCTGTCATACAATGTGGGGGCGCTCACCATCCACTCACTCAATGTAATGCTGCTCTTGTCTGCCCTTTCCTCTCCTCCCTCCATTCCTTCCTTCCACTTCTGTCTTTCTTCATTCATTCCTCGTCCTTCTGCCTACGGGTGACTTTACACTCTGTCTTTTGTCTTTTTATTTTCCTTCATTCTTTCCTCTTCCTTCTGCCTGTGGGTGACTATACACTGAGTGACAAGCCAAATGGTTTCCTATACACCAGGAAACAATTTAGTACGCTGGGTGGTAACCATATAACCGTATTATGGCGCCTGGTGGTTTAGTGGGTAATTACAGCGCTCCAGTTGGATTGAGCCGTTGAAGGTTTATATCCAAGGGATGGTTGGGATTATTGCTCACGTAATGCCACTCAGGGATGAGTGAGGCTAGGCACTCTCATCTTAAATGTCAGGACCAATTTGCCTAGCCCCGGGCTTCTACGCTCGTTATGGGGCAACGTAGGATTGGATGATGGATGGATGGCATACAATGTTGCAATTTCTAATGGCATCATTCTCCAAAATCTGCTAACTTAATGCTTAAGTATCAGAATAAATGAATGCCAACACAAAGTTACGAGTATACACACTTCAGATTTTATTTTTGTAAACTAGATAAAAAAATAATAAAAATTAAAAAAATAGTTTTTTTTTGCAAAAAAATGATTTAGTCACAGGATTAAATCAATATGATTTAATCAATGCCAACCCTGGAGAGATGAGAGAAAAATGCTGTACAGAAATGATGGGAAGTGTAGGACAGGTGGGTATGGTAGGAGTGAGTATGAGGATATTCAGAGAGGGAGATTTGAGGACCGAAAATAGTGAGATCAGGGAAATTAAATGAAGCTTTGGAGGAGAAAGAGGTGTATCAAATAACAGATTGGAAGAGAGTGTAGTCAATGAAAAAAAAAAAAAATGGGAAATGAAGTATAGGAGGGGATAGAAGAGTGAGTCTGAGGATAACTAAAAAGAAAGTGAAGGAAATGAAATAACGGGGGTTGAAATGAGGTGAAATGAAATTAAACTGATAGCGATGAGAACGCAAGAAGAGGTTATTGGTAGTACTGAAAGAGGAAATGCAAGGAGTGGTTGGGTGAATGTGGGGAAGGTTGGGATTGCCTGGTGGGCTGGGGTCATGTGAGGTTGGGCAGTTGTGAGTGAAGCAACTTTCAGGGAATGAAAAGGATTGTGATGAAAGTGTGTGTGTGTGTGTGTGTGTGTGTGTGTGTGTGTGTGTGTGTGTGTGTTTAAAAGTATTTTGTATGTGTATTTATTTGTACTTGTTTGTAAGAGTACTGTGTGTGTTTGTGTTTGTGTGTGTGTGTGTGTGTGTGTGTGTGTGTGTGTGTGTGTGTGTGTGTGTGTGTGTGTACAGTGTGCGTGTTCTAGGAAAATATTCATGTAGTAGTGGGGATTTCACGGTGGGTGAGGAAAGGAGGAAAGGAGGGAGGGAGGGTGCATTAATGGAAAGACGGGGTAGATGTTTGTTGGGGGAGGGGCGATTGTTCTGGTGGTGGTGGTGGGGGGGAGTGGGTGGTGGTGGTAGTAAGGAATGTGGTGAAAGATAGTGGTGGTGGTGGTTAGGAATAATGGTGGTGGAGATAATGGTGATAGTGAGGGGTGGAGATAATTGCGGTAGTGATAGTGATGGTGGTGATGGATAGGGTAGTGATGGTAAGGGGCAGGAATAATTGTGGTGGTGAGGGGTGGTGGTGGTGATGGTGGTGGTGATAAGTGAGGGACATAAGTTAACCCTTTGACTACGGGGGGTCTCTTAAAGCTGAATAATCTCGTCTCGCGATAACAAGAATATACAGTAATCGTCGTCGAAGTGAAGGGTTAGGAGTAGCACGTCTGGAAAATGAAGCCTGGAGGGGGGGGGGGTAAAAGAGTATGGCAAAAGGAGTTGGACAAGAGGATGGTGAAAACTGAGAAAAGAGGAGAAGTAACTTAAAAAGAGTTATAATTGTTTAGGGAAGCAAACAGAAGAAAGACATTGCTTTTGAAAGACTAACTGGAGGAGATGGAATTAGTGACTCTGTACTTTAAAGACGGTTATGGAGATAAGCTGATTGGGAATACGAATAAAAGTGATGGGAAGAAGTTTGTTTGTGTGTGTGTGTGTGTGTGTGTGTGTGTGTGTGTGTGTGTGTGTGTGTGTGTGTGTGTGTGTGTGTGTGTGTGTGTGTGTGTGTGTGTGTTTAGGGAAAGTTAGAAGAGAGAGACTTCGAAAGACGAGAGGGATGAGATGACAGAGGTTACATTGTATTTTACAAAAGAGTTGGGAGAAATGTTTTTTGGAAGAGAATTTAGGAGAGAAGTATGGTATGTTTAGGAAAGAACAGGAAGAGGAGACGCCCTTTGAGAGACGAAAAAGTGAAGATGGAAGAGGTAGCTGTGTGCTTTAGATCCCTGGTTCACAACCTTTGCAACCCTCCCGTGGTGGAGATAAGTATTCTGTTCCACGTAACACTTGACGAGCTTATTCATCAAAGCCAGGATTTGTTAACACTCAGCATAAAGTCTTTCGTGGTAGGGACAGTTTTGACAGCTCTAGTATGCTACTCCAGCTGACGCCTGATGCTTTTATTCAGCTGTAGGTAAGTCATAGGACCCTGAGTGTTAACGATTTTCTTCCCTTATTATTCCGCCGGTCAAGTTCAATAATATCTTCGTTTGTTATTCTCACTCTACCTAGTGTACATGAAATTTGTTAAAACCGTGCCTATTCTGTATATGTGTTTAAACAAGTTTTTCTTATGACAGCGTATCATCATCATCATTGTCATCATCATCATCATCATCATCATCATCATCATCATCATCATCATCATCATCATCATCAATTTCCTTTTCATGTGCAGTCGAATGTAAGATTTGTACAAAGGACTGTTTTTTCATTAGTAAGCATTTACCCACGCCTTATTCACAAGTGTTTTCCATGGAACAGACTCTGTAGGGTATGTCCGGCGTTGGAAATATAAAAAAGAAAAAGCGGTCTTAACCCAACATTTGACCTACCCAGAAATCCTCCCAAATGAACTACTGGAAGATCGATAGTGTTTGTGGAGTCGAGAAACGAAAATGATTCTGTGATCAAAACAACATTTATTCAGATCAAGTGGAATAAAAAGGTACACACACACACACACACACACACACACACACACACACACACACACACACACACACACACACACACACACACACACACACACATCATTATTCATACCCCTTCAGTCGCAGGATGTAATTAATGTTCAAGCTTCTACTCCACGATTTTTTTATTTTTTTATTTAGGAGAGTGTTCTTATAGTGAAGGAGTTATTGAAAGCTGTACTAACCCCTCCATTTCGATAACAAATCTCTACTAAAGGGAATATAATGAAGATGAAGCAAAAGTTAGAATAAAAAGTACATTGTGGAACAGAAGTGGTCTAATTTAATTCTTCCATTTCGGCAACATGATCTCTTAGTTTATTCTTACTACTTCCAGTCGATTTTATTCAGCTTAGGGAAGGAATATCGTGTTGAAAGGGGTTAATGAAGGCTGTATTTAACCCTTCCCAACCCCAGATTTCACTCCTGAGCTGAATACAATCGAAAGAAGAAAGCAGAATAAAATATCATCGATAAGGATAACGTGGATTGATAACGTGGGAAAATATTCTAAGGTGAGCAAATTCTTCAGCTTTGGTTTACATAATTCGTGTCAAATTGCAGTGATACCTAGTTATTCATTTGGTACCTGATTTCAAATGTAATTTCTCAGTTTCTTCTCATAAGGTATACAGCATATACAATACTTAATCCTCTTAGAATCGGGACAACTTGAGTATTCGATTCCAACTAACACCAGACATATTATTCAACTGAGAGCAAATGTCAGCCTGAGAGTGTTGATCATTTATTGGAATGTTTTCCCTTACTGCTAGCCACACTTGCGGTGAAAATATTATGTATCTGACACACCTGGTTAATTGGCACGGGACACCTGTGGGTACGAGGGAGAGAGAGAGAGAGAAGAAGAAGAAGAAGAGGAAGAAGAAAATTGGGCTGTGCTGAAGGAGGGAAAGGGTTCAGGAGAAGGAATGACATTAAAGATTCAGTACGGACAAACTTTTTTTTATTAGGTGTCTTCCATTCTTCTTTTCTATTGTTTCGTCGATTATTTTATTTTGCCTTTACCTCATATTTGTTCTCTCTCTCTCTCTCTCTCTCTCTCTCTCTCTCTCTCTCTCTCTCTCTCTGGTGCTTGTGTACTTGCAACTCCTTCAGTCCTGTATTTTCTTTTAGCTAGCTCCAGACGGTATTACTCATCTTAGAGGAGATTTCTTTTACTGAAGAGACAAATGAAGGCTGCACTTAACCCATCTAGTTCAAAAAGTGTCCCTTAAGTGGGATATAATCATCTTGACATAACACGAATGAAGTTCTTCCCTTCAGTACATCGACGCCTTTCTATGCAATTTCTCTTATTATTATTGTTTCTGTGTTATTTTGTTATTATTATTATTATTATTATTGGTGGTGGTGGTGGTGGTGGTGTTATTTTACTATTTTTATTATCATTTGTTATTATTTGCTACCACCAGACGTTAATTATATTTAGCTAGAGAAGTTTAATATAGCATTCATTGTCCTTTTCACTGCTAAAGCTCCATCCTACTTTAAATATCATCATCAAGCAGTAATCAAATTGTAAAAAATTGAGTGCTGAGACTTTTATAAGACGTCATGGTAGTGAAGGGGTTATAAAGTCATGGTATTGAAGTGGTTTTAAAGACTACTGTAGTGAAGACGTAATAATAGTGAAAGTGGTGGACATGGTGTAGTGAAGGGGGTTATAAAGACGTCAGGATAGTGAAGTGGTGGTCATGGTATAGTGAAAGGGTTATAAAGACGTCATGGTAGTGATGTGGTGGTCATTTTATAGTGAAGATGGGTTATAAAGACGTCATGGTAGTGACGTGGTGGTCATGGTATAATGAAGGGGGCTATAAGGACGTCATGGTAGTGAAATGGTGGTCATGGTATAATGAAGGGGGCTATAAGGACGTCATGGTAGTGAAGTGCTGGTCATGGTATAGTGAAGGGGGTAATAAAGACGTCATGGTAGTGAAGTGCTGGTCATGGTATACGAAAGGGACGTCATGGTAGTGAAGTGGTGGTCTTGGTATAGTGAAGGGGGTTATAAGGACGTCATGGTAGTGATGGGGCGGTCAAAGTATAGTGAAGGGGGTTATAAGGACGTCATTGTACTGAAGGGATTTAAAGACGTCTCCCCCTCTTCCCTTGGCCCGGTACCTAAACCTATAGTGTATAAGACAGCCCTAGCATGTATTCAGTATGGGTGGTGGGTGTTAGCGCCGAAGTGGTGACATGTGGAGGTGTAGGAGGACTACTGGGCCTTGGGATAGGTCACTGCCTCCAAAAGATAGGCCTTGATGCCTTGGCCCAGAGTCGGACACGTAAAATATATATATATATATATATATATATATATATATATATATATATATATATATATATATATATATATAATATACAGGGTGTTTGGTTAGAGGATATTTATAATTCCAAGGCGAAATCCTGGACAATTCTAAAACTAAATGTACAGTACTCATGGCAGATTGAAGAATTGTACCAAACTTGCTTGTTATGTTAAAGACAGTAAGATAGGTAAGGAAGGTAAAGAATAACACCCGTCTTTTTCCATCCTCCTCTTCATTTCCACACCATCTGACACATGCTATAGCCAGGAAGTATGCTGAATGCGTTATTTTCTCATGGGTATATTTAGCTTAGAATTATCCCACAATTTCGTCTTGCAGTTCAATATACTCTTGGACCATATACCATACGATGAGAGAGAGAGAGAGAGAGAGAGAGAGAGAGAGAGAGAGTAGGATGGGATAAGAAATGCGTCTTCGTAGTGGAAGAATTAATAACTCGTCTCCCTCCTCCACTTCCACCTCTCTCCCTTCCGCCTAAGTGAGCGCATGGCCAGGTATTACTCGTAGCACACAGGAGCACCCCGTCTATTCCTATCAAACCAAATCACTGGCAGTTCGTTCCACTAAATTGCCTACCAGTTTCACATGCAACTGATCTTAATCTTTGTGTTATTTTTGTATACCATATGTGTGTGAGCAGTTACATGTAAAGGTATACGAGTATGTGTATGTATATATGTACGTATGTGTATGTTTTTGTGTTTGTATATGTGTGTGTGTGTGTGTGTGTGTAGATGTGTGCGCGCGCGCGCACGCACGCGCACACACACACACACACACACACACACACACACACACACACACACACACACACACACACACACACACACACACACACACACACACACACACACACACACACACACACACACACACACACACAGAACAAGTAAATGTAATCGATTAGTATCAATGTGTATTCATCTATGTATATCTCTACAGTATGTATCATAGTTGATTATCGACGCTGTACTCGTTTATTTTAATGATTCCAGGAGTATTTATCAGTATTAATTATCGATGCATGTAATCGTTCATGTTCATACCGTACTCTCATACACAAGTACAGAAGGTATGAAAAGCTGCTGGGATCTTGTAAATTAATAAATAATTTTCAGTCGGGAAGGAAAGGCTGGAATTTCGCCTAATTAGGTCAGAACCCCCAAACGCGTTTAAAATAATAATAATAATAATTTTTTACCCGTTTACTTCAAAATCCTGGTCCATAGCACCGACATTCCCGAGTTGCTGTGATAAGTACCAAGCGTAACGATTGATTTTGGATGCGTAGTGCTCGTATATGGAACAGGGATGTCAGTGGAAAAACGTGGGGATGGAAAAAGGGTGTTGGAGTTCGATAAAAGTGTACCTATGTGTTGCTGTGATATGCTGTGTTTTGGTGGTGTGTTGCTTAGTATAGAGTAATGTGTTCCGGTGTTGTTTTGCTCTGTATTGTGTAATGTCATGCTGCATTTTGTTGTGTTGTGTCGTGTTATGTTTTGTTGTGCTGTATTTTATATGTTGTGTTGTGCTGTGTTGTATTTGCTGTGCTGTGTTATGTTACGTTATGTTGCTGTTGTTGCTGCTGCAGATTCTTTCGTTTTCTCCACCTTCGTATGGCAGTCCCGGAGCCATATTTCTTTCATCATCACCTCTGGTCGCTCTCCTTCCGCCGGACTTTCCCTCGCCAGTCCCGTTGTGTGTGTTTGTGTGTGTGTGTGTGTGTGTGTGTGTGTGTGTGTGTGTGTGTGTGTGTGTGTGTGTGTTCTTACCTAATTGTTCTTACCTAATTGTATCTTTACAGGAATGAGTCAAACTCGTACTGTCCCGTGTCTTAAACCATATTTATCGTACATATCCTTAAATTTGTGAATTGTTTTGGCACACACTATTTCATTCGGTAGTGCATTCCATTGATCAATTGCTCTGTTTGGGAAACTGAATTTCCTTACGTCTTTATCACCTCTCTTCTTATGCAGTTTTTTGCAGTGTCCTCTTGCTGATGCTTCTCCATATGTTAAGTAATCATTTATGTCTATTTTCTCCTTTCCTGATATGCACTTATATAGCATTATCATGTCACCTCTTTTCCTTCTCTCCTGTAGTGTTGGTAGATTCAGTTTATTTAGTCTTTCTTCTTAGCTTAGGTCCCTTAAGCTTGGTATCCATCTTGTAGCGGCCCTTTGAACTTTTTCAATCTTGTCTATATGTTTTTTGAGATGAGGACTCCAGACTACTGATGCGTATTCCAGGGTTGGTCTAATGAATGATGTTATTATCCTTCTTAGCATGTCTTCATTTATGTATGTGAATGCTATTCACATATTTGCAAGCAGTGTATACATGTTCCGTACCTTCTCGCTGATGTGGTCAGCCGGAGATAGTCTGTTATTGATAATCACACCTAGGTCTTTCTCTCTTTCTGATGTATATAGGGTTTTATTTCCTAACTTATAATCCCAATCAGGTCTTTTTCCACTTTTACCAAACTTGATTACATGACACTTGTCCACATTGAATTCCATTTGCTATGTACTACTCCATTCATGAAGTTTATTTAATTCTTCTTGTAGCTCTTTACAAGAGTCTGTGTTAGTAATTCTCCTTTGTATTTTTGCATCATCTGCAAACATATTCAGATAGCTCTCATTTCCAGTGTTACTGTTTATATCATTTATATACACTAAAAACATAATTGGTGCCAGCACTGAACCCTGTGGTACTCCACTAGTCACTTCTTTCCATGATGAGTAGTTTCCTCTTAGTACTGTCCTCATTTCTCTTTTTATGAGAAAGTCTTGCATCCAACAAAACAGTTTGCCTCGAATTCCTCCTTGATGGTACAGTTTCCATAAAAGTCTTTGGTGTGGTACTGTGTCAAAAGCTTTCTTGAAATCTAAATAGATACTGTCCACCCATCCTTCCCTTTCCTGTATTGTGTTTGTTACTCTGTCATAGTAGCTCAACAGATTAGTAACACATGATTTTCCTTTTCTGAAACCAAACTGTCTTTCTGTTATCATACTGTGTTCTTCTAGATGATTTACCCAAGCTTTTCTTATAAGTTTTTCTAATACCTTGCTTACAACACTGGTCAGTGATACTGGTCGGTAGTTGAGTGGATTTTGTCTATTTCCTTTCTTGAATAAGGGGACAATATTTGCTTTTTTCCAAATATCAGGTAGTTTACCTTGACTCAAGGATTTCTTGAAAATTAAAAATAATGGTTTACATAACTCCTTTGCACATTCTCGTAACACCCAACATGAAATTTCATCAGGACCACTTGCTTTTCCTCTGTCTAATCCACTTAACTCCTCCTGTATTACTTTTTCTGCTATTTGTATATCTGGTAGTATGTGTGGACATGCGTGTTCCACATAGTCCCTCTCAAAATTTTTTTCTTCTGTAAAAACTAATTGGAAATTCTTATTTAGTGCTTCACAAATATCTTTCTCTTGTGTATAAGTGATTCCCTCGTCCGTAATGGATTGTATTATATCTTTTACTTTGGTTTTGCTTCTGATATAGCTGTAAAACAGCTTTGGTTGATCACTACTTTTATTTATTATATCCTCCTCAAACTGTTTTTGGGCTTCCCTCCTTATTCTTGTATAGTCGTTTCTTGCCTGTTTGTAATTATTGTACGCCCTTTCACTATTGTGTCTTCTGTATCTATTCCACAACAAATCTCTTCTTTCTTTTGATTTTTTACATTCTGTATTGAACCATTTCTGTATTTTCTTATCTGCTTCTTTGTGCTGTGGGATGTACTTCTGGACTCCTATTTCATAAAATTCACAAAATTTTTTATATACAGCATTTAAATCTTGTCCTCTAAGCTCATTTTCCCAATCAACTTGTAAGAAATACTTCTTTAGGTCTTGATAATTTTCCTTTTTATAGTTTAGGCTCTTTTTGTAACTATCATTGCTGTTTACTATGTCATATGCTATCCTGAAGTTATAATTTAGTACTGCATGATCGCTTTTGCCGAGTGGAGGGTGATATATTAAACTGTCAATATCATTTTCTTGCCTTGTAAATATTAGATCTAGCACTGAAGGTACATCAAGTCCTCTTTTTCTGGTGGTTTCCCTCACATGTTGCGTTAAGAAAAACTCTTGTACGAGATCCAGGAGCTTTTGGTCCCAACAGCTTTCTTGGCTATTTATATCTAGAGTATTCCAATTTTTTATTTGTATTGAAGTCCCCAGTTAGTATAATTCTTTCCGATTTCTCTTCCATTTTATGTAGCAATGATCTTACACTCTGAATTGTACTCTCTGCCAGGTCCTCATATTCGTCTCTTTCCCATGTGTTTTATCTGGGTGGCATGTACAAATTGGCTACAATTACTTTACCTTCAGATGTGTTGATCTCTACTGCAATCAGTTCTACTTGTGATGGTATATCTAGTTTTATTTCCTTGACTTTTAGATTTTTCTTAGTTAATATTATAATTCCTCCTCCTTTGTTTAAATATCTGTCTCCTCTCCATATATTGTATTCCTCTAAGTTTAGTATGTTATTTGATATCCTTGGTATTAATTTTGTTTCAGTTAGGCATATTATTTGTGGTTCATTTTCTCTGACATAATCATTCATCTCTAGTAATTTAGATACCATTCCATCCACATTTGAGTACATCAACTTTATCATCTTGTTTATATACTTGTCATGACATGGTTCTACTACATTCCTCCTGTTTCTTCCATCCTGTTTGTGTACCACTTTCGTACCTGCAATCCTATTACTTTGTAAAAAAAAATTCTTCTTGTCCTCTTCTGATCTTCCTTCATTTTTTGTTTTTGCTTCCTCCCTTTTCTCTTTCAGTAATTCCAGTTCCTCTTGTGTTAGGCATCTTTTTATCCATACATTTTTGAACTCCTCTTTTTCCTTAAGATTCTTTGCATTTTTTAGTATCTCTTCCACAGTGTTTACACTCTGGAAAGTCACCTTTAGAGGTCTTGTCTTTCTTTTCTCGTATTTCCCTAACCTTTTGTGTTCCTCTATGTCTTTACTACAGATATCCTCTGATACTTCTTTCAGTAAGCTCATTACATTTGTGTGTGTGTGTGTGTGTGTGTGTGTGTGTGTGTGTGTGTGTGTGTGTGTGTGTGTGTGTGTGACCATAATTGCACCCACACCTACCACACGTGTTGGGTACGATGATCCACACTCACTCACCCAATATCTCGGTCGTCCACACAACACCAAGAAAATTACGCCCATACTTCCATACTGCGTGGTGTTCTTTCTGACTTTTTCCTACCGGCTTCGGCTGGAGGGTTTGGAGGGCGGGGGAGAGCCTTCTTCTTTGCTATCCTTATCTCATTCTAGTAGTTCAGTTACTCTTCTAGGAGCTGCCTAGCATGGGCCAACCGGCCTACTGCAGTTATCCTCTCTCCTTATGTTCTTATGTTCATTCTCCACATCATTATGCGCCTTTTCTTAGCACACAGATAACATCAGTACAAAAACTTCATGTATAATCAAGCCTGGACACTGCTCATAGGAGTCATTATACAACAACAGAAGGAATCACATTAAATAGTCTACAAACAAGTCATCGGGAAAAGTTATATGATGCCAAGGGGGCCCTACATCAACAAATCAGCCACAAACACGGAATGCACACACACACACACACACACACACACACACACACACACACACACACACACACACACACACACACACACACACACACACACACACACACACACACACACACACACACACACACACACACACACACACACACACACACACACACACACACACACACACACACACACACACACACACACACACACACACACACACACACACACACACACACACACACACACACACACACACACACACACACACACACACACACACACACACACACACACACACACACACACACACACACACACACACACACACACACACACACACACACACACACACACACACACACACACACACACACACACACACACACACACACACACACACACACACACACACACACACACACACACACACACACACACACACACACACACACACACACACACACACACACACACACACACACACACACACACACACACACACACACACACACACACACACACACACACACACACACACACACACACACACACACACACACACACACACACACACACACACACACACACACACACACACACACACACACACACACACACACACACACACACACACACACACACACACACACACACACACACACACACACACACACACACACACACACACACACACACACACACACACACACACACACACACACACACACACACACACACACACACACACACACACACACACACGATTGCCTTGAAAACATCCCCCTTCCTCCGCCGCCGCACACTTGCCACACAAACATAGCGACCCCAGGCATCCCAAACCTTCAGCCTAACTGCTTCCTCCATGAACCCCCACCAGGCATTTATCCCACAGAACCTGTATTCCCCAGAGAGACACGAGTGCACCTAACCAGATTGTGATGAGGCAGCCACCCATCTCTAATTCAATACCGACACAGATTATAACTTACAAACAACCCGCCTTCCCTACTATAATGTAATGCAGCCTCCACGCAACAGCAATCTTACTCACCTCATACACCTTACTTGCACACCACAGACAAATCTCTGGGGGCGCCCGGTTGAAATGGCCAGGGTTTACAACTAAAGCATCATCTTTAGACAGCCTTCGCCCCTATATTTTTCCCCTCACATCACTTCACACTCCACACATTCAACCTGTTAATTCCTCACCCTACATCACTTCCCTCAGTTCACTTCACACCCTACACCTTTCAACTTACTCCTTCACCTCTTCCCTCACAGCACGTTATACCCACCGCCTCTCTGCCTACTCGCCACCCTTCCTCATTTCCCTCTAGGGGTCGCCCTAACAACCTTCTTCCCTCTATACCCAGACCCCGCACCGCCATACCACCCCTACCCACACCCCTCTCTCACGTCTTCCTCAACACCTTGCCTACATTCTGCTTATTGCTGTACACTCTATGCTCATCATGGTACACATTATATTTTTTACAGCCATGTCGTGAAATGCGTTGTCAGATTGTGAAATAAGTTATTTTGAGTTAGTGTAATTTAGGTTTGTAAGATTAGGCAAGATTAAATACGGTCAAGTGTGCGTTAGGTTGTTACGTTTCTTTTTATCATGATTAGGTTAACGTGTCCCAACCTAATCAAGCAATATTTAACCAAACTTAACCTGACCATAATCTGAATTTACCATTAACTACACCGAATCTTACTTTACCTAACCATACTCTAAATTAACCTACCCTAACCTAACCTACACTTAGCCTAAAGTAACCTTACCTAACCCTTACCCAAACATAACATTTATTAAACTAACTTTATTTCACTAACTAACTAGCCATTTCACGAAGGGAGTAATATACCGGTAACAGTGTACATGTAACATACGGCATGTACCTTGTGCTGCACCGATATCGATGTTGGAGGACACCTTCATGTAGTGGTACCGATATAAACGGGCAGCTCAGATGATTAGTCATACAACCGTCCCTCAACTCTCTATCCCTCATTAGAAGGATAATGGACCACAGAAGAGGAATAGTTTCAGCCAACAGTCCACTGGGTTCATAATTATTCAGGGACCTAGGGCTACAAGTACTACCCCTGCTACCACAACACCTGTATTACACACACATTTTTACTACTTGTACTTGCCTTCTGTCCGTCCTCAGTACTATATAGTGACTACGAAGCACTCAGAGAGCGCATACCACCGCCAGTGCTATTGCTCTTAAAAAGGTTCTTGATCCGGATCCGTTGATATAAGATCCGGATCCGCCCCAAAATTTAATCATTTCTTTCTTGCTCCATGACCCACCTTCCCACAAAATTTCGTTGAAATTCATTGAGAACTTTTGGAGATATTGTGCGGAACACTCCTGACCCGGATCCGCCCCAAAATTTAATCAATTTTTCCATGGCCCATGGCCCACTCATCCACAAAATTTCATCAAAATCCGTTCATAACTTTTTGAGTAAAGTTGCTGACCGACAAAAAACCAACGCCGGCAAAAACACAACTTCCTTGGCAAAGATAATCACTTTCTATGGCTCTCTTTAAAGGTTAGAAAAGTAATTTCTTCTATAGCTAATGAAGAACGATTCTATGGCTCTAAGGGCTAGAAAAGTAATTTCTTCTCTATCTAATAAAGAATGAAGTATGACTGTCGATGCGTGCGTATGATTAACTGGGAATGTGATTTGTGTAGCTTTGGCTGAGGATGTATGTGTGCTGCTTATAAATTATGTAGTTCAATACTTTCTCTTGTTTTCTCCTTCGCATTTGTATGTGGTGTGGCAATTTACGAGCGTGTGTATGTGTACGGTAGTAGCCTGAAGTGTATGCCTGTGTGTGTGTGTGTGTGTGTGTGTGTGTGTGTGTGTGTGTGTGTGTGTGTGTGTAGGAACCATCTGGCGTTATAGCAAAGCCTAATTTTCTCTCTCAGTGGGCCACACAGCTGCCAAACACCCACCCAGCGCTGCAGTCACGGCGCCAGGCCCTCACCACCCACACCTCGCACCGCCTCACTCGACACTCGCACTCAACTTACTCAAGCCACAGTCTTTTCCGCTCACGCCTCGCAATACGCCGTTCACACCTGGCTCTGCGCAACTCACAACCTGTATTGCGAACCTCCCAAATCTCCTGCTCACAATTCACTCGTACAGCTCAGGGTTCATAACTTCACAAACCTCGCATCCCATTACTTATAACTCTGCTCACTCATAACTCGCACTCCATAACTCACAGCGTACTCAGTATACTTCAAAAGCTTCCACTTACGCCTCGCTCTGTGTAAGTGAAACTCACAAGTTACGCCCCACAGCCTACTTATTTCATAACCATCACAACCCTCAGTTGAAACGACCCTCCAGTCATAACTCATACCTCCCAAATTATACCTTTGTATTTGCATTTCACCTTACCTAGCAAGCACCAAAAGAACAAGTAGGCGACTTCAACTTAACCACGAAATCTGAACAGTAACCTAGAGTAATCAAAAGTACTTAGAAACAAAATTAAGTCAAGAACTAGTGCTTTTGTTGATATTAGGAGCCACAACAACAATTACTCGTATGTTTGTGCTGAAGTAAGAAGCCGCAACAAGAACTCTTGCGTTTGTGTGTTAAATTATACGAGCAACGAACAAAACTGACTTACCCCTGGTGCTGTGTTGAGGTGCTCTATGTCATTCGTGGAAGAAATGCGACATACTTAAAGAAATCTGTGTGGCGTGTCGCTTTAATGTCCAGGAACAGATGAGACCCTAAGCTAAGACCCAGAATACACTGTACTTACGAGCATGTGAAATCGAAGTGAGAGTCTGAATTCGTGTCAGACGTACTTGATGGCGCTAGTGGGTGAAGTGGAGCGTTGTGAGGGTGGAAGTGGGAAGTTATAAATGTTTTGGTAAGAGATTAAAGTGAGGGTTGAGCTGAGGTACTGCCTGGATTTTTAAGAATTTGTTATTGCACGAGAACAGGAAGGTGGATGGAAAGGATTTAACTGCCAGTGGCATAGTGTATTACTAAAGCTTGTGGACGTAGTTAATTTGTGTGAACTGTGTGGTGGTATTAGAAAGTTGCTGGAGGAAGAAATAGAGGAAGAGAAAAAGCAGTTGAAGCGAAGCGGTGGTGTTTAAGACAGGAAGGCGTGATAATTGAGTGTTTGAACCAGAAGTGCGTGGAGAAAGGTGTAAGTGTTTGCAAAATATAGACCACCCTTAACCCCTCCACTACAAGAGGTCTTCTCAACGCTGGAAAAAAAAAAAAAATCTAGCGGTAACAAGAAAAAGTGGTAATGGTGCTGAAGATGTTCAAGAGAACAGTCGGGACCAGAAGAACAGCGTGAGAAAAGAAAATTAGATTAAGGAAATTATAACAGACGGCGAGGGCAAATCTTGCTATGAAACCTTAGAGTTTTAAAGACAGTGAACTGAGTGAAATTGCAAGGCAGAAGTAAATGCAAACACACCAAGAAATACCATGACCCTAGAATAAGTTGTATGATTCAGAAATTTGTGAGTTGTGCTGAAGTTACGGAAGTTGGAAGCTTCAGCGGATAAATGCAGACATAAAAAAGAAAAAAAGGTGGAAAGATATCGTGGAAGTTTGGAGCGTACAGTTTTTTGTTGAGGGACAGATGGCAGGGAGTTTAGAGCTTTAAAAAAAATTAAAAGTATAATTCGTTAAAGGGCTTAAAGTGTGAGGATTTTAAAACTTCAGTAAAAGTATGAAAATTAATAGAGGAAAAAAAATTTAAGGGATTTTCGATTTAGAAAACACAGTATCAGTAGGTATTATTTTTTAGAGATTGAAAGTCAAAGGGTTTTTAATCTGAAAGGGTTTGAAATAATATTTCCAAATAGAGAACTGAAGGAGATTGAAATTAAAAAAAAAATTTGTTCGTTTGATGATAAAAACCTGAAAGAGTTGTAAACATAAGAAAAAAAAAACACAGAGAGCAGCAAATTAGTAGGAATATAAAACAGATAAGTTTTGTAAACGTAATAACAGACAGTTGGTAAAAAGTTAGAGGGTTTGAAACCCGTGAAAGGGCTAGCGCGTCGTTGTAAGAGGGGGTGGAAAGCTAGGAAGGCTTCAGACTGTTAAAGGGGTAGTGTGCAGTAGTGATGGTGCTGGTGGAGGGTCTACCGTGGGGGTCGTCGTCCCTGAATGAGAAGTGGACGGGTACGGTGCCTGGCCTGCCCGACCCCCCACCCCCTCTCACACAGCTCAAGGACTACCTCCACGACAAGCTAGACGCATTTCTGGTAAGTAATACCGGCCAGAACAGAAGTGACAGCTTGGGAAGGTTTAAGATGAGTGACTCCACTTTAGGTGGAAACTTTTTCAGCGTAAATGCTTAGATTATATTAGGCTATTCTTCGAACACGGTGGGCACCACTGTGTTTTCATACATATTCATCATCGCCAGAACAGGCATTTGTCTTACCTTACCTACTCCCCCTAGTGCGTGCTCATAATATTATTGCCCCTTACGTCGTCTTTGTTGTACTGTTGTGCTCATTCGCAAAAATAAACCTGGGAGATCACTTTGTCACTAGAGATGTGAGTCACTCGCATCCACATGGTTGTGAGAGGGTTTATGATGTGCACGTACAATATTATTCTGTTTGGGTGGCAGCTATGGCATTGTATGAGACAGTTTGTTCATCACTGAAGGAACCTGAACAGGGTAAGAGCATAAGATACATGGAACGTATTTCTGAACACTCTTGAATATATGGTCAGAGAAGGACTGAATCCAGATCTGAAGGGCTGCAAGACGCAAACTGTCAACCCAACCGCCGGAAGCTCCAAGGTGAACAATAAATGCGGAAAGAGCACTTGTGTCGCTGTTCTTTTCGTCGTCGTCGTCGTCATCATCATCATCATCATCATCATCATCATCATCATCATCATCATTATCATATATCCCACTGATAGATGAAGTGGACACAATTCAGAAACAGAAAAAGGAGAACTAAACAAAGTAGGAGGATTATTCACAGAATTCCACTGAGTTATACACATCACTTACCGTTCCGTCCTTGAAAAATCTCTGCTCCACCACAAAGGCAAGCCATTCACATAAAGATTATAAAAAAAAGAAAAAGATATATGAATGAGAGATTTCTGTCGACAGTTGAGTTCATTTTCTTACCAAGGACAGCCTTTTTTTCTTTCTGGATTTAGGTCTGCTTAGGAGAGACTCCTTAGGGCGAAAGGGCTACGAAGGGGATACAGTCCTTGTTATGTGCATCTCCATACATATGGGTACTTAGAAGAAAAATGAAATAGAAATGGCGTGACGTTAATAAAGTGGCTGTAGGTAAAGTAAAATATAGAATCAGTTAATGTAGTGAGAATGTAGTTGTGGTGAGTGAGTGAGTTTGACCACCTGTAACGCACCGCCCGGCACGACTTTCCTCCTTACCCACCACCACCACCTGTCAACTCTCTCCATCACCTCCGTAATTGCCCGCTGTTTGCTCGCCTGTCTCCCTGGTGGCTTAGTGGCAGGTCTGGGATCCATGTATCTCTGTGGAGGCTTAGTGGGCAGGATTGTGTTCCCTGTCTCTCTATGGTGACTTAGTGGGTAGGTCTTGGTTCTCTATTTCTCCATAGTGGCTTAGTGGATAGGTCTTGGTTCCCTGTCTCTCCATGGTGGCTTAGTGGGTAGGTCTGGGTTCCTTGCCTCTCCATGGTGGCCTAGTGGGCAGGTCTGGGTTCCCTGTCTTTACATGGTGGCTTAGTGGGTAGGTCTGGGTTCCCTGTTTCTCCATGGTGGTTTAATGGGTAGGTCTGGGTTCCTTGTTTCTCCATAGTGGCTTGGTGGGTAAGTCTGAGTTCCCTGTTTCTCCATGGTGGCTTAGTGGGCAGGTCTGAATTTCAGTCTCTGAAGGAGTAGTTTTTGGATTGGAAATTTTGGATGTTCTCCATCAGGGGTGGACTTGGCCATCTTACGGGTGAGTGATCCCAGTCAGTGCAATGAGGTGTGGTTTATTCCTCTTCTCTTCCATGTCTCATTATTAGTATTGTTGTTATTATTATTATTATTATTATTATTTGTTGTTGTTGTTGTTGTTATTTGGCTGCTACAGGACTATTTTATTTAGACTAGGAAGAATCTAAATAAGCGTAATCGTAATGAAGAAGTTACCCCCTCCTAGAGGAGGGCCGCGATGGGTTTCTTGTGTCGTTGTTGCTTCTGTGTTCATTAACCCTTGTCGCTATTAATCAGCTCATTAATATGCTATTGTTTTTTCACCTTAACTTGACGTGGATCTTCGTCCTTTTGTAGTTTATTTTACGAACCTCAGTGGTAGAAAATGTCAATGCTGCGGCTCTACATCCAGTTCATAGCACTCCTTCGTGACTAGGATAATATTACACTGTTAGCGCATCTCAGCATTCAGGATAGAAAGTTGGCAATTTTAGGCCAAGTTCGTGTAAAAAGAGTAAAGTGTTCCTCACCTGTAGACGCCAGCATACCAATTAGCCTTTTTTCCTTCTTGCGTGGTATGGTAAGATGGAGTCCTTGCGTGTGTCACATTATCTGTTCCGGATCATGTCTCACAGATAGCGGGTTTACCTGCTTGCAAACCTGAATTATTTATACGGTCCAGATTTGTGATATTGTGGCTATTGATTCTGACCACATTCTCACTGACTATATTTCAGGGCGAAGAATGGCCTTATAGTCATCACTGGTTAAGATCCAGGTATTCTTGTCATTCTTTTATAAGTGTTCGTTAGAGAAAAATACACTAAAATGTGGGCAGATGGTTAGGCCTGTGAGCTAGAGCCTGGATTCCGGGGCTTGAATACTGGGTGAATGATTGCCTGGCCCATTTCGCTGGACATGCTCTTGATAGTAATTCTTCTTTTGTGCTCTACTCGTCTAGTTTTGTGGTCCCTTCTTCACTCCAATCTTAAGATGGAGAAGAGGTTAAGCAGTGTTAGATATCATGCACTAAATAAAGGGTCTAATGTCAACAATCTAAGGCTCTTATGACTAACTCAGCTGGATTAAATCCTCACCCATTATGGGGTTGTCTCAGCCATAAGAAGGTCGATGATGATGATTTATTTTTTTATTTATTATTATTATTATTTTTTTTATTTTTTATTTTTTTTTTGCGTTCGATTCTGGACTTTAAGTTAGAGCACCTGTTTTTGACGTCCACAAGTCAACCTACCACATGTCAGTAGAAAGCTGATTTTCAGCAGCTTTCAAACGTCACTGCTTGGTCATTAATATTCACAGTATCGACCGTGATATTCTGAGGATAAATTATTCAGATTTGGTGTTGTGGTATGAGTCGGACACTTTCTATGACGTGTTCGTGAGGCCATAGGGAAGAGAACTAAACAAACTGATGTAAAGTTCAAGCCCCAGGACAGTGCCCTACTACAGCCGGAATCAAATACAGAACTTAGCAGTTCCCAGTCCCATTCAGTTCTTGATTTTAAGAGGACATTTATCTTCACACATTCTCATCCCGTTCTCATGTCATTATATTTTAAGTGTAAAATGGGAGTTTTAACGATTTAGAGGCTCCTGTTACTCATATATACCACCCAGCACGGTTTTATTCTGCCTATTGATTCAGGGGTGGGAATTAGCTTATATTTATCACACCCTATTCCTCTATTCTCCTGTCATAATCTTGCTGGTGTTAATTTTATATACGGGCCAGAACGATGTTATTTTCGGTACTGAGTTTGATGACATTCTCCTTGGCTGCCGGAGTGAGGGGGAAGAACGGGATTTTGTCTTTTACTCGTTCTTGGGGTTTTGTGGCCATTATTTTGACGGTGTTAATTTTGGATTTGATTTGTGCTTCTCTGTAGGAGTGGGATGGCGGTATCTGTGCACCCCGAGAGAGAGAGAGAGAGAGAGGGGGGGGGGAATCAGCACTACTCATGTCTTCTTTCCTCCCCAAATCTCCTACCCCCCCCCCCCTTGTCACAGTTTTCTTTCACCCCTTCTCGCCTAGCACTCCATCAGCTTTCCTTTCCATTGCCCCTGCTCCCTGACCCCCCTTACACTCCATTTAAGTTCCCTCCCCCACTCTGTCCCCTCCCCTCGCCGCCCCTTCCATTTTCATTTCTCCATTCATCTCTTCTCCTCTCCTCTCGCCTCCTCCTCCCCTCTACAGTCCATTTACGCATCCTCTCCCTTCTATCCCCTCCCCTTACCCTCCCCCCCTGGACTCCATTTACGCTTCCTTCCCCTTCTATCCCCTCCCCTCCCCTCCGCTGATTTGTCATTGCCCTCCCTTCCTCCCTCCCCCCCTCTTTTCTTTAGCCACTTCTCTTCTCCTTGCCCCTCTTTTTCGCCTACCAGTTTTTATGTCCAGTACACATTTTCTTTCTTCTGTCGTCTCCTCATTGCTGCCTTAACCTCTTCTCTGCCTCCTCCTGTCACCCATTTGCCTTTCGCGTCAACTCTTTCTTCCTGTCACGTTCATCACCATATCTCCACGCTTGTTTCATTTAGAATTTCCTCTCTCTCTCTCTCTCTCTCTCTCTCTCTCTCTCTCTCTCTCTCTCTCTCTCTCTCTCTCTCTCTCTCTCTCTCTCTCTCTCTCTTTCTCTCCATTTCCCTTACCTTCGCTCCCTTTCTCTTCCCATCCCTCCCACTCTATTCCCTTCTCTCCCTTTCTCTTCCCATCCCTCCCACTCTATTCCCTTCTCTCCCTTTCTCTTCCCATCCCTCCCACTCTATTCCCTTCTCTCCCTTTCTCTTCCTTTATCCGTTTGTTTCCCTTCTTCCTCTTGCTACTTCCATCTCATCTCTTTCCCTCCTCTGTATCTCCCACTACCCATCTGTCTCCGGCACCCCCGCTCCTCTCTCTCAGCACAGGAGCACAAAGGAAGGCAAACAGCACCACATCTGTTAGTCCCTTCGAGGCTTTTTGTTACAGAGAAGGTAATAACAAACAAAACTATTCTTCCTCATCCCCCCACTCTAGACTGCTTCCCACCTTCAGTCTCCCTCTCCTCTTGTGTCTTGCCTGCCCCGTCCCGCTTCCCTCCTTCTCCTTTCCCTCCTCCCCCTTTCTCTTTCCTTTTCTTTCCCATCCCCTGGTTAAACACCAAGTTCTCAAGATTTTCAAGATTACCTACCCTCATGACATACAGTGACCACGTCCTGCAGTACAACAGCATAGGGTGGCCCGTAGTGCCGAGCCCTGGGCAGGGTGACGTAAGATCGTCGACACCTCATCAGTGCAGAAATCCAGTGACAAAGGCGTTTTAGGTCCGTCAGTTGTAAGAGGTAGGTGATGGAGAGCATGTTTTATTTCTTCCCCCCCCCCTCCCCATCACCTTCAAGTATAGCCTTAAGCAGCTCTCTTGCGTTTGTTGCTTATCTCCAAAGAGTTATATTAAATTGCAAATTAAGCTGTAGCAAAGAGGAAAGAAAACACATTACGCATTAGCAGACTATGGAAGAACAGCCATTGACAAAATTATTGTAGTAGACTCCTACAAGCTAGCCACACTAAACTGAGTGCGTTTCTAGAGAAAGCTTTATCACTCCCCTGGATTTTTGTTGCGGTACTTGAAAACAAACGATTTGATTTAACGGAAACAAACTCTTAAGCCAAGTTATTAAAAATAAGTTTTATTTACCCTTTCACTGAAGTAGTCGATCATTATATATATATTTATATACTGTATAACTGTATATATCATTTGGTTTTACGCCAGGTATCCCTGAAGGGCTAAGGCGTTGCCCCTGGGTAGAGGACTTAGGTATCCCTGAAGGGCTAAGGCGTTGCCCCTGGGTAGAGGACTTTGGATTGGGGCGTGTAGCATTTTATGACTGGATACCCTTCCTGATGTCTACCATCGACCCTTGGGTGGATTCGATCCTCCGACCTTCGGTCACAGCGGAGCGCTCTAACCCACTGAGCCACGGCTCTCTCTCTCTCTCTCTCTCTCTCTCTCTCTCTCTCTCTCTCTCTCTCTCTCTCTATTTCAGAAAGAATTCTGTAAAATATATATATATATATATATATATATATATATATATATATATATATATATAAACTGTTCATTAGGTTTAGAGAGGCATAATGCCAGTAGTCGAAAGTAGTTTGCAAATGCATGGTAATAACTTCAATCCGATTTCGTATTTTCCATTTTAAGTATGCCATCATGAAACGATTTGATTTAGCTAGTAATGAGATCTCTTGTAGTGAAGGGATTAATGAAGGCTTAACCAAACCTCTCTACTTAGAGAAATGTCTGCAGCTGAATAAAACGTTCCAGATGTAGGAAGAATATTATGTTAAATAAATACGTATTCGGAGTGATGGGGTTAATGTAAAGCTAGATTCTAGAAGCAAGGGAGCGGCTGAGGGAAATATTCACGATATCATAGTTAACTAATATCCTAAGTCTCTGCAGCAGTGAATAATTGTCAGAAATCATTTTACTTGATCGTATTTTCGAACTTAGTTATTCACACTACATTAGCATAGGTGTGAAACTGTTGGGTCGCTGTATGAGTGAAGACATATCTGACAACAAGCAACGTTATACATTAGATGGGGAAAAACTGTAAACATGACCCCTAGATAACTACTTCACTACGATGACGGCTTTTCCGTTTTACTTTTACTGGAGCATCGAGTAGGGACTTTTCAAACAAAACGAGTTAATTAACCCATTGAATCCGGTTGACGTCATTGTTCAATCATTCTTTCTCATACCAGACGATTTTTAGAAACTGGGGAACGAGCTTCTGTATTGAAGGAGTTTATTATCCTTTTCAGTCCTGTAACATCTTATTATTTTTATTCCTGATTACGACCCCTCATACGATTTTATTAATGTTCGGGGGTGCTTTTTGGTTTAGAGGGGTTAGAAACTGCCTACATCAGCCTGTTACTATAAGAATCAGCTGGAGGTAAAAAAAAAAAATGAAAGAAAGACGTCTCAGTATTGAAGGAGTTAAAGCAAAATGCAACCTTTTCAATTCAAAATTAGCCAGGAGATAGCAAGAATAAACTAAAAATGATGTCTCTGGCCTAAATGAGCTAAGCCCTTCATTACCAGAGGTGCTTCCTAAATTAAATGAAGCCGTCTGGCGATAAAAAAAAAAAAAAAAAAAAAAAAGGAAAGGTAAAAGAAAAAGAAAAAAAATGTATAACTGTACTGAAGGGTGAAGTGAAGTGTGATGACGGGAATGAGTGAGGTGAAGTAGTGTAATAACACTTGATTACTCCACAAGAACAACAGGAGAGCAAGATTTACCGTTGGTGGAAGTGAGGGAAAGATTGAAGGACTGAGTGAGTGAGTGGGTGGGTGAGTGTGGATGAGTAAGTTGACGAGAGTTAGTGTCAGAGAGAGAAGGGTGAGTGAGGGAAGCAGAGTAATAGGGCTTTATCACAAGATCACCCGTTACACATCTGTCGGTATTTTGTGTGTGTGTGTGTGTGTGTGTGTGTGTGTGTGTGTGTGTGTGTGTGTGTGTGTGAGGAGGGGAGGGGGAGTAGAATAATAACACTATCACTACAGAAGAACAACAGTACCGCAACATATGCTGGTACTTGTGTGAGAGAGTGAGTGAGTGAGAGTGAATGTGAAAGTATGTAATGTACCGTACCGTAAGTGAATATGTAAGTGAGTGAGTGATGAGTGAAGGAGAGTAATACTACCAGTACCTCATCACACACACACACACACACACACACACACACACACACACACAGGTAAAGAGAGAGAGAGAGAGATTGGAAGTAGACTAACACCACCAGATCAGACCACAAAACACCAGCAATACACCATCTGTCAGTGTTGCACTCACATCACCGGCTGTTCTGTTCTTCCAGTTTTTATATCTTCGGGTCTGTTCTGTACTTGAAAGTTTCCAACTCACCGGTACAGATTTTCTCGCGTAACTACGGATTTTAGAGTTCAGCATCATACTCATTTTGAACATGGTAGAAGTGTTAGGTTTAGATTATGATAGATGAAACATTTGTTAGTGTATAAGAAAATAATATTAGAACCTGACAGAATATGCACTTAAGAGTACAGTACAACAATGACTCATTTTTAGAGGAATAATTCCATAAACACTTTCTGCGCGTAATGTTGTATACACAGGTGATGTTGGAGCGTCAAGTAAATCCTTAAAATGCGTGTGAATTCATTGACCATTTCACTAGGGAAGTCTGCCCAAAACTGTACAAAGTCGTCCGATGGTTAATAATATGAAAAGCCACCATACAGAAGGGATTAAAAAATATTGTTTTTAACTACAGAGATCTCTTCCAAGCACAGTAATATCGTCTTGTGGCAAGAAGATTTTAAAAGACGCCATGAAAGTCGTCTGTTCCACTGTCTTTAATATACTGTGCTGTATGCTGTTCGTATATGGGCAAAATTTTTTGAGGTTACTCCGCTGTGACATTCATTACAGATATTACCTGACTCTGCTAGCGGCAGGGTCCGGCCCACTAATGCACTAGTCTCTGAGTTACTCGTTTTAACAAGAAGAGTCACTTGTTGTAACATGCAGGAAAGAACTGGGCCAGACTGGAGCCCCCCGAACCGCTCCAGAAATCTTTCCAGTATTTAACTGGATGATAGACGATGTGAGGTTACCCTGCTGTCATTACAATTTTTGCCCCCCCCAAACTGAAGCTAAAACACCACCCTTGAATCCATGTATCTTAAATTGAACCAGTATTGTCCTTGTTCAGTCTACATAATGTGACGTTAAATCTTCATTTTTAACGTGTTTGATGAACCTTACCTCAGATTTCTCTCCATTTTTAGGAAATAAATA